>NC_064853.1:95625344-95925344 GCF_024139225.1 Suncus etruscus
TGCTTTCTGAGGTTCTGGTTTGTTCTGATGAAAGCAGGGATGGTCAAGAGGACTCATGGGTCAGAGATGGTCAAAGTGCTACTTTCTGGCACCTGAGCCCCAATACTTTGCTAAAGGTTTCACTTGGAACATTTATATTCTAGTCTGTGGCAGTACTTCACGATTCTTTCCAGTGAAAGAAAAGAAATATCTGTTATTTCTCATCTTCCAGCCTTGCCCTGCTTACCTTCAGTGATCAATACTTAGTCTTGAGATTATGTCTTTTCTCTTAGGAAGAGACATCAAAGATAAAAGATGAGAGATAAAAGATGCCTTTTGTAATGAACCATTCTTTGTAATGAACCATTCCAACTGGAAACTCATTTTATTTCTAAACGACCATATTAGAAGAACTGAATGATGTCTTTGCTTTCTCATGTTATTAGCAAGGACCTCACTCACTTTGCTTTTCTGAGCGCATTTGAGCTCACCAAGATCTAAAAGGAAAAACTTTTTGCTTTTCTCTAAACCAGGTTATTAGTTGAATCCACAGACAGCCATACTTCCATATTTTGCTATTTTTAATTGGCTGAGTTAAGCAAATTATACAATCTCCTTTATTTGTGAATATCACAAGTTATTTTAACATTTTCTTTGTAAGAAAAATCATTGGAGAGATTTTGTTGAAAATAGAACATTTGAAACTATTTAATTTTATTGGGGGGGCATAATTGGCGATGCTCAGGGCAGAATCCTGGCTCTGAAATTCAGAAATCATTCCTGGCAGTTGTTGGGAGACCATATGGGATGCTTGGGACTGAACCCAGGTCAGCTGCTTTATGCAAGGCAACTGCCTTACCCACTATACTATCTCTTCAGCCTTGAAATTATTTTAATATTTTAAGTTACTAAAGTCTATGAGAACTCAGGCCGATCAAAAGATTGAATTCTTAGAATATTTACAAATGTGTTTAGACAATAAAACTTAAATGTTTCAACAACTCATATACATTTTGACAAAAGAGCTTTATTCCCACCAAAGACATAGTCTATATCATTGATTTATTTTTAAAACTATTCCTTTACTGCACAGAGTAGATAGAGAATTTTTTCTCCTCCCTCCTAGTGGCTATATTCTAGCTAATATTTATTTTCATGTATAGTTTACTTGTAGGGGACAAAAACAACAATAACTCTTAATTGTTTAATATCAAACAATAAAATCCTGTGTATCAGTGACTGTCAATAGATGGCTTTCTGTTTAAAAATTGAAGCTACTCCAGAAGTAGGAATTAATTTATTTAGTAAACAGTCAAACCAGAGCCATGTCCTGGGGAACTAGCTAAAGAATAGCTCCTAAGGGCCAGAGGCATGCTCACTGGTAGATGAGGGAACCACCTCTTCGTGATGGCAAAACCGGTCAGTTTGGTTTGCACTGTCTAACTTCCACTCTCACTGTGTCACAGCAGAATTCAGCTGGGGAGTTCAAAGGAGTCAATATAGCCCAGAGGGCCAGTCCTTCCAGACAGTCTAATTCATGCATTTTTGATTAAAAAAGAAAATTGCCTAGTGGGGCCTGAGTGATAGGTAGGGCAGAGTAGAGTGTTTGCCTTAAACATGGCTGATCCAGGTTTGATTCCCAGTACAACATGGTCTCCTGAGTCCACCTGTAGTGACCCCCAGGAATAAGCACTGTGCACTGCTGGGTATGGCCCCACAACAAAACAAAACATAAATAAAGGGTCACTTTATAGATAACACATTCCTGGTCTATTGGTTATTGTTCCCAAAGTTATGAATATGATAAAGGCTTGGAGGAAACAACCCTAAACTGGAGGTAGAAAATGTCTAGAAATGCCTAGAAATTCTCTCTCTCTCTCTCTCTCTCTCTCTCTCTCTCTCTCTCTCTCTCTCTCTCTCTCTCTCTCTCTCTCTCCCCTCTCCCTCTCCCTCCTTCCCTCCTTCCCTCCCTCCCTCATTTTCTTCCTCCCCTGTCTTCTTCCTTATTCCCTCTTCCTTGCCTTCTTCCTTCCCTTCCTCCCCCTTCTCTTTTACTTGCCAGTCATTTATATCTTGATCATAGAGTTGTTCAGTCACTATAATCAACTTTAAAATATTTTCCTCAGTGCAAACAAAGAAACTGCATGTGCACTGGCACTATTATTTCAGCATATCTTCTGGCAATATTACTTTTTATTTCTTCTTGACCTCCTAGGCTGGACAAACTTTAATACACTTTCTCTGTATACATATACTTACCTGTACAGATCATTTTATACAAATGGAATTATGCAGCATTTTGCCGTTTTGACCAATTTCTTTCATGCAATACAAATTTTTCAAAGTTCATCTATATTTATCATGTATCAGTACTTTATTCCTTATTACTGATAATTGTCCTTCATATAGATATGCCACTCTTTCTTATCCATCAGCTAACAATGTTTGGGTTGTTTCCACTTTTTGTCATACTAGCAGTGCTATTCTGTACATTTTTATACAAGTTGTTCTTTTTATGAGCACATGTTTTGATTCCTCATGAGTTTAATAGACTGAGTAATAGAATTGCTGGGTCTTATAATCATTTGTAGGAAATGACCAACTATTGGGGGGCATAATTTGAATATTCTTTTTAAAAATGTTATTATTTTATTTTAAGTCACTGAATTACAAAGTTATTTATGATTTGGTTTCAGGAATACAATCATTCAACATTAATTCTTTTACCAATGTCCACTTTCCTCCATCAGTGCCAGTCCCCTGCCCCCATTTCCTTTCCATTCACGAGCCTGCCTTTATGCGAGGTACTTTAAAACATTATTGTCAAACTATTTTCTTTTTTTTTTTTTAATTCAAGACATTTCTAATATAGCTGTGTAGAGGTTGGGACAATGGAGCAATGGGTAGGACATTTGCCTTGTATGTAGCTGACCAGGTTCAAGCCCTGGTACCCCTGGTGGTTCCCCTCAACCCTTACTGTGAGCCTGCCAAAGCAGAGCCAGGAGCACCACTGGGTATGGCCCCAAAACCAAAAAAGTAAAATAATAAAACAACTGTATAATTTTAAATTTTAGCAGCAAGCTAGGACAGTTTCAGTTTTTCCATATCCTCCTCACTATTTGTTCTTCTCTATTCTTTTTGTTTTATTTTATTTATTTATTTATTTATTTATTAATTTTTTTGTTTTTGGGCCACACCCAGCAGTGCTCAGGGGTTACTCCTGGCTGTCTGCTCAGAAATAGCTCCTGGCAGGCACGGAGGACCATATGGGACACTGGGATTCGAACCAACCACCTTAGGTCCTGGATCGGCTGCTTGCAAGGCAAACGCCGCTGTGCTATCTCTCCGGGCCCGTTTTATTTTATTTTAATTTTTGGTTTGTGAGTAACATTCAAGAGCACTCAGGACTTCTGGCTCTGCACTCAGAAATCGCTCCTGGCAGGCATGGGGGACCATATGGGATGCCGGGATTCAAACCCCCATCTGTCCTGGATTGGCTGTGTGTAAGGCAAAGGTCCTACCACTGTGTTATCTCTCCGGCCCCTATTCTTTTTTTATTTTTTTTTATAAAATCTTTTTTTAAGCACCATTATTACAAGCATGATTGTAGTTGGATTTCAGTCATAAAGAAAATACCCCCCTTCACCAGTGCAACATTCCCACCACCAATGCCCCTCCACTTTCCAGGCCCCTATTCTTTTTATTAGAGCCAATGTAGTGAGTATGGTATTCAATGGTATCTCATTGTGGCTTTAATTTATATTCTCCTGATGGTTAATGATGGTGAACATCCTTTCATAGGCTTATTGACCTTCTGTATTTCTTCTTTAGAACAATGTCTATCCAGATTCTTTGTCTATTAAAAAAGTTAAGTTGTCCTTTATAGTAAGCATCTTCTTTCTATGCTGAACATCAGTTTTTTTTATCAGATATTTTATTTACAAATACTTTGTTTCATTCATGAATTGTCATTTCACTTTTTTGGTAATGTTTGCATCACAAAAAAAATTAAAATGATGTAGTTAAGTTCCTTTCATTGCTCATGCTTTTTTGGTTATTATATTCAAGGAGGCTTATCTAACTGATATAGGTTATGAAGGCTTATTCCTATACTATTTATACAGTTCCCCAAAATATATAGTTTTAATTCTTTTTTGTTTGTTTATTTGGTTTTTTTTGGCCATACCCAGTGACGCTCAGGGATTACTCTTGACTGCGCTCAGAAATTGCTCCTGGCTTGGGGGACCATATGGGATGCCAGGGGATCGAATCGTGGAACATCCTAGACTAGCGTGCACAAGGCAGATGCCTTATGGCTTCTGCCACCACTCTGGCCCAATTTTAATTCTTATATTTAAGCCTTTGCTCTATTTTTTAGTTAATTTTTGTGTATTATATAAGGAAATGTTCATATTTATTCAGGTGTAGCAGTATTTGTTTAAAAAATTGTTCCTTCCCTCCACAGGATTGCCTTGACACCCAACCAGGGAACTTAAATATATGTATTTATAAAAATAATATTTATATTTTAAAATACATATTTATTATGAATTATAGATAGAGATAATATATTTAAATATATACATTATATAATAAAAGGTACATAATTAAATAGAAAATGCAGTATATATTTATATATAAATGTATATTTCAGTTTCCTGGTAGGAAATATATAAATAAGTTTCCTGGTAGTGTACCTAATATATATTTTATAAATTAAAAAATATATATTATATTAGTGGCTGGGAGATGGTACATTGATTAGGGCACATGCCTAGCAAGTGCTTTATCTGGTTTAATCCTCAGTACCACATGGTCCCCCGAGCATCTCTAGCTATAGCCCTAAAGGACTCCAAGTATTCAGGTATATTTCTAGAGGCTCCCAGCAACATGAGGGTGTCTCCAGTATCTCAAAGCCTGAGCAGCACCACATCCTCAGGCCCTTATTTATGGAGTCCTCCAGATCTTCTGAGCACTGCTTGGGAAGATCCATCTCCCCAAATTCCCACAGCCAGAGATTCATATTCATTAAGTCTGTGGTGGGACTTAAATTCATATTTAAGTCTGTGGTAAGATCCAGCCTTATGGAATTTTTTAAGTCCCCACTGCTATCCCTCATGATTATAATATGCAGCTAGAGTTGAAATTATCAGTGTAGACACAGAGTTCATCTTAGAGAAGAATCAGGACACTATTTTGGAAACAGGAGAGAGCATGAGCGAAGATACAGAATTCTGATATAGAAAGGGAGGAAATGAATAAGATTGCTACCAGAAAGCAGAGATTTTTCTTGCTTAGGAGGCATTAGTTATTTTCACAAAGGAAGGCCATCCTTGGAGGTTAGTGAAATAAGTTGACTTTTATGCTTTTAGAGGGAAACTATGGGGTAGGGCTCTAAAACAGTGACTAGAGGCCTTACATGCTGCAGACCCAGGTTCAATCCTGGGACCACATATGATCCCCAAAGTATACTAGGAGTCATCACTGAGTGCAGAGCTAGCTGTAAGCCCTGAGCACTGTCAAGTGTGTCTCCCCCCTAAAACTGAGAGGCTCAGGGGAGAAAATACTTATGAAGCATCTTCTACATGAAGCCTCAAACCAGGGTGCTTTAACCCTGAATCTCTCTGCCACACACCCTATCAGCTTCATTCATCCTTCCTTTTTCCTGTGAACTATATATTTTGAGTTTTGAGTCCTATAAAGATAAAATTATGGCATGAAGGGGCCGGGCGGTGGCGCTAGAGGTAAGGTGCCTGCCTTGCCTGCGCTAGCCTGGGATGGACCGCGGTTCGATCCCCCGGTGTCCCATATGGTCCCCCAAGCCAGGAGCGACTTCTGAGTGCATAGCCAGGAGTAACCCCTGAGCGTCACGGGTGTGGCCCAAAAACAAAACAAAACAAAAAAAATTATGGCATGAGCATAAGATTTTTAGCAATGGTATAGATTGAAAAGTGGAATAGGAGGATGAAGGTTAAAGGGGGCCGGAGGGGTAGTGCAGCAGTAGGGCACTTGCCTTGCATGGTGCTGACCTAGGATGACGGTTCTATCCCCAGCTTCCCATATGGTCCCCCAAGCCAGGAGTGATTTCTGAGCGCATTGCCAGGAGTAACCCCTGAGTGTCACTGGGTGTGGCCCCAAAACAAACAAACAAATAAACAAAAGAAGTGGAAGATAAGAGGCTGATGTGTAAGAATTATCATGTGATAAGGAATCATGTAACTAGACATAGAGTAGAAAGTCTCTAGATATTAATTTATTGTATGAGTACTATAGAGGATTAGTTATTTTTTGTTTTGTGAAGGCCAAAGGAGGGAAACTTTTATATATTTTTCTTGCTGCCCTGTTTGGATATATCCTTCTCATGTCTGGGTATGTTTGTGGAGGAAGCGAGAAGGGATGTCTTTCTGATGTCTCTCCCTGAGAATTTCTGCATAGTAAACAACAGCTAATGCAGAGTTCTATTACATTAATGCTTAGTTCTATTACATTGGGCAGCAAGCACCAGTGAGAGTGACACACATATTCCTCTGGTTTTTATATTTGCACTCCCTTTAATTAAGATTAAACTTGTGTATAGTTTTTATTTATTTGTTTATTTGTTTTTGGGCCACACCCTGCAGCTGCCCTCAGGGGTTACTCCAGGCTCTGCACTCAGAAATTACTCCTGGCAGCCTCAGGGGATCATATTGGATGTCCCTTGCAAGGCAAACACCCTAACCATTGAGATATCTCTCTAGCCCTTCGTGTGTAAGTTTTAAAAACTTGTAAAATTTTTATTTATTTGGAGAAGGTCACAATCACCAGTACTCAGGGTTTATTCCTGGCTCTGTATTCAGGGATTACTCTTTGGCTTTGTGCTTGGGTGATCACTCCTGACAGATCTCAAGGGACCCTCTGGGTTATGTGGGGGATTGAATTCAGGTTGGCTATATCCAAGTCACTGTTCTATCGCTCTGGCCCCAGGGCTTATAATTTTTAATAGTGATAGTTATTTATTCAGTCATTTACATTCAGTCTTTTTTCCTATGGAAGATTGCACATATTAAGTAGAGACAAAAAGCCACTTCTGGGGCCGGAGAGATAGCATGGAGGTAGGGCGTTTGCCTTTCATGCAGAAGGTCATCGGTTCGAATCCCGGCGTCCCATATTGTCCCCCGTGCCTGCCAGGAGCAATTTCTGAGCATGGAGCCATGAGTAACCCCTGAGCACTGCCAGGTGTGACCCAAAAACCACAAAAAAAAAAAAAAAAAAAGGCCATTTCTTTTCAGCTGAGCTGCATAGTGACAGGGAGAATAGACCCTGTAATAGTCTCAGATCATCTTTGGCAACAAAATTCTCTTGGTTTTTTTTTTTTTTTTTTTTTGGTTTTTGGGCCACACCCGGCAGTGCTCAGGGGTTACTCCTGGCTGTCTGCTCAGAAATAGCTCCTGGCAGGCACGGGGGACCATATGGGACACTGGGATTCGAACCAACCACCTTTGGTCCTGGATTGGCTGCTTGCAAGGCAAACGCCGCTGTGCTATCTCTCTGGGCCCAATTCTCTTGGTTTTAAAAATATTGCCTTGGTTTTGATTTTTAACGCTTGTATCAAAAGAAATTCTACTTCACAAATGTTCTAATGTGACAGGAATCTTGAATCTGGTTATGGCTATTATTAAATAGAAGCAACAATTTCTAAAATGAATGGATTCAAATTAACCTTATTTCAGCACCTCATACCCCCATGACCCCATGTTTGCTAGAGCTGAGGAGTAAGAAAACATGTGGGAGGTTCCAGAAGGGACACTTGGGATGAAACAGAAAAATGCTCCATTTGTCCAGGGACTTTCTCATATGCTGGAAATTGAGTCCCGGTGAGATCTGACCTTGCCTAGTTGAGACATGACCATTAAGGGTGTCATATATGCCCTTTGTTGTTTGGAGTCCTGTGAGTTTTCATTAGACTAATAGATGGTGGCATGGGCTAAGAATTAGGGCAAAAGATATTTTAGTTGGAGTGTCTTGTAGCCTTTGAAAAAAATACTTACTCTTGGGGCTGGAGCAATAGCACAGCGATAGGACACTTGCCTTTTACGCAGCCAACAAATGGTGTGGTTCAAAATCCAGCATCTTATTTGGTCCCCTGAACCTGCCAGGAGCAATTTCTGAGTGCAGAGCCAGGAGTAACCTGTGAATATCACGGGTGTGACCCAAAAACAAACAAACAAACAAAATTACACTTATTAGTGTTTTCTCACTGTCTCTGTTGTCTGTCTCTCTCTCTCCCTCTCTTCTATTCCACCTCCTCCTCCTCCCCCCACAGAGATCAATCTCAGACCTCACACATACAAGGCAGGATCTCTTCCACTGAGCCACATTTCCAGTCCTATATTTATTACTGCTCTTAAGAAGCAAAATGCAAGGGTCAGAGCACTAGTGCAGTGAAGGTGCTTGTCTGCCATATGGCTGACCCATGTTCAATGCCCATCATCTCATACAGAGCCCCAAGTACTAGGAGTGATTCCTGAGTACAGAGCCAGGAATAACCCCTGAGCACTGCCAAAAATGCCACCCCGCTAAATAAAGCAAAATGCATCATATTCCATCTTTCCCTATCTCCTTTCATTCTCTAATTCTGTTTTGGGGGAGGGTCACACTCTGCTTTGTTACTGAGGGTCATTCCTGGCTCTTTGCTCAGGAGTGACCTTTGTCAGTGCTCAAGAGACCATGTTCAGACTCAAGGATTAAATTGAAGATGTCTGAATTCGAGGCAAGTACCTAACGTCCTGTAATATCTTTCTGGCTCCTCTAATCCATTTTGAAGTAAGATGAAGATGAAAGACCGTAGGAAATAGAAATGAAGACCCATTAAGTCCATGAGAAGTCTAACTAGTCTTTGAAAAAAAAAAAAAGAAAAAAACAACCCATGATTTTTTTTTTTTTTTGGTTTTTTTTTTTGGTTTTTTTTTTTGGTTTTTTTTTTTTTTTGGTTTTTGGGTCTCACCCGGCAGTGCTCAGGAGTTACTCCTGGCTCCATGCTCAGAAGTCGCTCCTGGCGAGCACGGGGGACCATATGGGACGCCGGGATTCGAACTGATGACCTTTTGCATGAGAGGCAAACGCCTTACCTCCATGCTATCTCTCCGGCCCCACAACCCATGATTTATAATTTTATATGGCAGAGTTGTTAACTTCTGAACATTATTTGCTTTGCAAATTACAAGTTGGGAATTTCCAAATAGCAAGTTGGTTGATGGATTGGTTTTGAGTTTGGAGATTTTATCAAAGAAAAAAGATTTTTTCTAAATTGTAAGACAGAAACCCTTCTTTTCAATGTATCCATCTAATCAGCCTAGCAATTTTCTTAAATCCTTTTTTTTCTCATTTGTATAATAATTGAAGAGATGAATAATAATTAGTCCTAATGCCTATAATAATTTTACATAGTGGTTCCATTTAGTAAAAATACTTACGTCTGATAGTGTGGTACAAACATTTTGCACAAAGCAGTCATGTATTACAGAGTAGCCTTAAGAGAATGTAGAGTAACTGTGAAATTTTAGCTATTGAAAAATTGTAAGGAAAAACAGTGCAGGGCCTTTTCACCAACAGATGGTGATCGGCTTTTAGCATGCACATTTGTATTGTGTATTTGGGGCTGAGGGTTAAGAAAGAGTAAGTAGAACTGAGCAGTACTGGGAGCACATCTTTGTGAAATCCTAGATTCAAACAGGGTCACAGAGCGAAAGAGTGAATTGATCGCGGGTGAAGGGCTTAGGAAAGAAGCAGAGATCAGATGGAAGATGGCAAAGCTCAGGGAAATAAAGATGGAGACAGAGCTGACAAATCCCTTGCTCTGGTGGGAGGCAGCCAGGACAGCAGTTCCCACCTTAAACCAGACTGGAAAAGACTCATTTAGAGCCCTAAAGAAGGCGGCACAGTTGCCATTACTAAAGAGGGCTCAATTTGCAAAATAAGCCCAGGGAGGCGGCTTATTACCCCCGAGGCTCTATGCCTGCGTTTCTAGTGGCTGGCGCTCCTGCTTTTAATGGGGCACATTAGGCGAGCTGCAGGCGTGGATAACCAGGGATAATTGAGACTAGGGAGAAAAGCCCACCAAAATACAAAGCCATAATTGCTTTTTTCCCAGGGAAAATAATCTTCTGATTAAAGCGAGATCAAGCCTTTTACCAATTACTCACCAATTATTCCCTTTCCCGTAACAAAGTCAAAAACATATGCCCACTCAAGAAGAAACAGATATGACTAACATACCTTTGGATATTCCAGTCACTGCTTCTAGTCACTACAACCTCATGGCAAGTCTTTGTTAAGCCTAAAAACCCACGGGTAACACACACCTGATAGTGCAGCTGCTTGGGCTCAAGAGCTAATTGAAAAAAATAATCTTCACTACTTTGCCAGATCTTCATCCTCTACCCCCACCCCACCCTGCTTTTATTTCTAGCCATTTTTGAACAGAATCCCTTCCATCTGTGTGTCTAATCAAAACGAACAGAACATTTGCTTTATACTGCTTGTGTTAATGGTCAGAGCCAGGTTCGGATCTGATTCTATTCTCTGAGATCTGGAGATAAGATTTTTCTTGGAGGAAGAGAAACAGTCACCAGATCTTTGGTGTTTTCTGTAATTTTTTTTTTCCCATCAGGCCTTCTGCCATAACACATTGAGGGAACACTCTCTCTCCCTGGCCAGCTCTCTTTGGACTAAAATGGTATCCACGTTGACAAGGATTTCTTTGAACTGAATCATTTTCCTTAGCTACTAGCTTTTGTTAGTTTGGCTGCTTTTTTCCCTGACTTTCATAAACATTGCCATTGTCTTTTTCCTGCTGTTTCAAACGCCATGGAATGTTTTTATTTTATTTATTTTATTTATTTTAAAAAAAGAAAGAAAGAAAGCCAGGCATCTAGATTTGAAAAGCCTTGAATCAGATCTGGAAGTAAAGAGCTGTGACCAAGAGAATCTTATTATTAAGTCTTTGTGGTAGAGGGAGGCAGACACACCAAGGAGTCTCCAGGAGACTCGATTGCCTACAAGCTTCACCAAGCTCATGAGCAATATAAATATAGTTGTTGTCATTTACCTTCAGTGCCTTGACCCAGACATTTCCTTACCCTGGAAAATAATTATGCATCACAATTGACTATGTACCTGGAAGGTTCAGGATAAGGAAACTGTAGCCTCAAAACTTCCATCGTCTTATAGAAATTTCTTTTGTAATCCTGGGTAATCTCATCCAAGCTATTTGCCTTGAAGTAGCTTTGGAGCTTTGTTGAGACAAATCCTTTCAATACTTTATATTATTTTTCATTACAGGAAACTTATACTGCCAAAACATGTTTCTTTGAGGTCAGAGTGATAATACAGTGGGTAGAGTGTTTGCCTTGCAAGCTGCTGACCTGGGTTTGATCCTCAGAGTTTGATCCCTACACATGGTCCCTCAGAGCCTCACCAGGGGTGATCCCTGACTGAAGAGCAAGGAGTAAGCCATGCATACCACTGGGGATAAGCTCATCCCCCAAAAATGTTTTTTTGACACTTTTTACCAAGAAGTCTATTGTGTACATACATCATGAGATAGTTATGAGAAACTATAATAGCTTTTTATAGATACTTTTATAAATACAGTCTTTTATGGCATGTACCTACATTACTAGAGGAAAAAAATGTTTGTCCTCTATTTCCATCTCAGTTACCTTTTCCATATGCCTTCCCTCCACCCAACAAATCCCAGATACAAACAGATACACTGTGGCTAGGCCTAATCACATTGGATAGCTCCCCTGCCTCCGCTATGATTCTGTACAGCGAGGAGGATTTCTTTTTGTTGTTTTGGGGGCTCAGATTCAACACTTCTAAGGGCTTATTCCTGGTTTTCTGTCAGGAATAACTCCTGGCAGAGCTCAGACGACCATATGTGGGTGTCAGGGATTGAATGAGGTTTGGCCACATGCAAGGCATGTATTCTACTTCTCTTCGGCCTCTAGTGAAAATTTCTTTTGATGAGCCATTAATCATTTCCCCTTCCCTTCTCTTTACCAAGAAAAGATGCATTAACAGTTTAAAAAAAATCAATTCTGGAACTGGAGCACTACCAGGTATAACCCCCCAACCCCCCCAAAGCATGAATTCTCAGGTGCATTTCCCTGCCCCCACATCAGCGTGTTAGCAAGCTGGCTTGATGCTGCTGATGGTACACTAAACCTGAGAACAGTGATTTCTATCAGAACTTCATAGACTTTGACATACCTGGCCGTCACTTAAGGAGTTTATTAAAAAAATAAATTCTGAGTCACTTAGTCTGGAGTGATTTTGTCAGCCTTTTTAATTGGTCCCCAGGAGGTGTTGATGCAGTTAATCTGGGCCCACATTGTGAGTTACCAGAAATCTGAAGAATAGGCATGAGCCATTTCAAACATAGTCATCTCAGTAATTCCCACAGAAGGACTCCTGAAATAGAAAATTATGTGCATATATTAACCCCAGCATTTAGTAGAAAAAAAGAAATAGCCCAACTTTTCAATAATAGGGCAACATGAATGATAGTCACTATTAGCAGGTTCTGTATTTGAGAATTTACCTATTCAATAATATGTGGGGACTGGGAATTAGGCCACACCTGGCAGTGCTCAGGATTATTCCTGGCTTCATGCTTAAGAGACCATATATAGTGCTTGGGATTGAAATAGAATTGGCTGCATACATGGCAAGTGCCCTAACCCTTGTTTCTTCCTGGCCCTTCCCTAAAATATATTTTACTTTAAATAATTATTTTTAGTTTTTTGGTGACACTGTGCTTTGGAGCTACTCCTGGCTCTCTGTTTTGACTCTGTTCAGCCATGGCTTCCTGCATACAAAACTTGTTCTTAACCTATTGACCTATCATTCTAGCCCTAAAAGTTTTTGAGTCGCAAATCAACACTCACAATGTTTTTATGACCATTTGTAGACATGTGCAGAACACTAAAAAACAAACAAACAAAAAGCTGAGTGACATGATGCACGCTACTCCCCCCCCCCCCAACCAGGTCCCTCTGCCTTGTTTTAGCTCTCACACAGCAAACAAGTAACCTTAAGTCACTTTAGTGACTTAATGCCCTCTTTTTTGCATTTGTTGTACTACATGTTTTAGTTTATGTTAGAATTTGGTTGTTGTTTTTTTTTTTTAAGGTTGAATAATAAATTCGGGGTTTTGTTTGAGAACATATAAGTCAGAGCCACAAAGAAGGTAGGGCACTTGCCTTGCATGAGGCCAACCCAGATCGGATCCCAAGCACCCCAGATAGTTCCCCTAGCACCACAAGGCATGATGATTCCTTGCCAGAGTCCAGTCCCTGATGAAGCAGGGAAGCCATGAGGATTTAGAAAACAAGACAGACAGACGTAAGAGAGACAAGCATGGGGACAGAGAGCTCCAGCTTCATGGACTGAGAGCCCTGACTGTCCTCCATGTATGATATTTATTGGTCAGTCTCAATTAACATGGAAAGAAGGGCAGATGTAGTTAATAGACAAAAGTACCTATCTAGTGCTAAATAAGCCTAAATGGGTCTTTACATCTCAAAAGGGGTGTGTGAAGGGCAAAGTCTCTGTGGACTGTCTTCCCCCTGGAGAGAGGCCAGACAAAAGAGTGAGCACAAGAGCCTCATAAGCAAAGCATTCTTTGCTGATGCCTGTAGTCAGGTAATTCAAATTAAGAAGCTGCAGATCATCTCTTTTGGCCACTCTCCACAGCCTATCAACTCTCTAGCTAAACTTATTTATTTTTTTGGATGTCCTCATGTACAAAAATTCTTGAGCTCTCGGAGCCAGAAGTAATTCCTGAGTATCACCCAGTGTGGCCCAAACAAAACAAATCAGAACAAACAAAGAACATATCAATCATATTGAGCTCTGGTTATAATAGAATCCCTGAGTTTCTACAGTCCCCAAAAGGAAATATTAGTTAATTATAAAAAGGAAGAACAAGTTGTTCTTTCTGCTTTCTTTAAGACTGTAGAGTCCTGGGGCCGGGCGGTGGCGCTGGAGGTAAGGTGCCTGCCTTGCCTGCGCTAGCCTTGGACGGACCACGGTTCGATCCCCCGGTGTCCCATATGGTCCCCCAAGCCAGGAGCAACTTCTGAGCACATAGCCAGGAGTAACCCCTGAGCGTTACCGGGTGTGGCCCAAAAACCAAAAAAAAAAAAAAAAGACTGTAGAGTCCTGGACTTCTTTTGTTTGTGTGAACATTTCCCACCATCAATGTGTCTGGTTTCCCTCCTACCCTCCCCCCTTAACTCTTAACTATATTTCTCTTTCTCTCTCCCTTCATTTATCTTTTAGACACTGTGGCTTGCACTATTATTAATGGAGTGGTACTGTGCATATCATGTTATCTCTGTCCAACACCCAGTTATTGTCCAGAGTGATCTATTCCAACTATCATTGTCATAGAGGTCCCTTCTCTGCCCCTAACAGCACTGCTCTCCTATTGTGGAAAGCTTCCTACCATGGACTAGTTCTCCTGGATCTCCTCTCTATATCTCTATATCATTGCTTCTAGAAAGGAACAATTTAAAAAGCAGATAAGCTGAGTATTTGTACTCTGATTCTACAAACTTCAAATGTGGACTAACTGAGGTGAATTCTATTTGAGTAGAATTTCTCCTAGCTCGAGGGGAGAAGCTGTATCCCCCTCATGGTCTTTAAGAAGAATATGTGACTGAAGTTTTCTGGCATTATTTTATAACCAGATAAAGATTGCATATGGGACTTGTGAATGACTACTGGGTGCAGGACTCTGTCTCAGCACCTGAGATACAGAGGTGAATAACTTAGTCATGGAAGTGCCTCATAGATTTGGTAGAAGAGTAGAGAAATCATTAAAGAGCAATTATCTAGTGTTACGGGCTATTTGTGAAGGAGAACAAGAATGTGTTGTCCTTGTTGAATTAACTAGCGATAAGATTTGAATAATTATGTCTAATAAACCTCTGATCTTTGTGTCCACGTTAGAGCTCTTCATTTACACATGGCCCTGTAGGCACTGGTTGCTAGGAGTAAGAGGCCTAAAAGAATGATGTTAAGAATGTAGGTGGAAGAACTGGATTCATAGTGCAGCATAGGATTTTTGCCTATACATGGTTGACCCAGGTTTGATCCCCAGCACCCCCATGTTCCTCTAAGCTCGCCAGGAGTGATTCCTGAGCAGAGAGTCAGAAGTAAGTCCTGAACACTGCAGAGTGTGGACAAGGAAAAGAAAAGAATGTAGATAGAGTTTTTGTTTGTTTGTTTGTTTGTTTAATGAGGTGGGAGGGGACTCCCAAGCAAGGCTTCAGGGATCCAGAGTCATAACTGATGATACTCAGTCAACTGGTGCAGATGGTTCAATGACCATTTCTGGTCGTGTGATGTTATTCACACCACCAGGGTCACACTGATATTCAAGGGCATTCAGATGTACACCAGTGGTGTTCAAAAATGCCATGGATTAAATTCATGGTCTTGAGTTCTAATCCTTTGAGCTATATCCCTGACTTAAGAATATAGATGGGGGCTGGAGAGATAGCATGGAGGTAAGGTGTTTGCCTTTCATGCAGGAGGTCATCGGTTCGAATCCCGGCGTCCCATATGGTCCCCCGTACTTGCCAGGAGCAATTTCTGAGCCTGGAGCCAGGAATAACCCCTGAGCACTGCCAGGTGTAACCCAAAAACCACAGGAAAAAAAAAAAAGAACATAGATGATTTTGACTTCACTAAGTGGATTTAACAAAAATAAATGTTGAAGACAGAGAACCATGTATTTTATATTTTTCTATTCCTGGAGTTCCTAGCTTAGCATCTAGCAAATTTATAAGTAATATAGAATTATAAACTCATGTATCAGATTATGGTCTACAGTGCTCAAAAGCTGACCCCAGTTAAATAGATGCTTAAGGAAGGATTCAAACTGAGTTTTTCTGACTTTATGGCTGTCATTAGGATGAGTAAGCTAAATTAACAAAGCTCATGTGCTTTTGAACCTACAGTCAACTGAGAAAAATAAATAATATTCATTTGTAAAAAAAAAAAAAAAAGAAAGAAAGAAAGAAAAAAAGAAATCACTCCTGGCTTGGAGTACCATATGGAATGCTGGGGGATTGAACCACGGTCAGTCCTAGGCTAGTGCGTGCAAGGCAGATGCCTTACCGCTTTTGCCACTGCTCCGACCCCTGTTCCTTCTCTTTCAAATTTATATCTACAGTTTTTTGATAGGGGCTCCTCCCAGGATTTTTTTTTTTTTTACTTTTTTTAAATTTTATTTTTATTTTATTTTTTATTATTTTCCCCTTCTTTTTTTTTCTCATCAACAGAACCATAAAACTTGAATAATCTTGTTCTGCTGCATAAATTGAGAAAAATAATGGATGGTATAAGGGACAAACAGTCTCAGAAGCTTTTTCTAAGAAAGTACAAAAGTTCCTCAGAAAAACTGAGGAAAACTGAGGTGGTAGAAAATATTTATAGGTAAAAGGTGTTATACATTTACCACTGAAACCCAGTAATGAACAACTTTGTAATCATGATGTTTACATAAAATAGGAAAATGTTAAAAAAAATAAAAGACAAAACTAAATATCTAAACCACTGAGTCAGCAACACTGAAATCATGAGACCTAAACAACCAAAAAAAAAAAAAAAGAATATTCACTTTAGTGTTTGAGTAATAAAATATAACTAATATTGAGATTATTTTTCTCAGGAGAGCTAACTCCTCCCCCCCCCAAAAAAAACAAATTTAAAATCATATGGGCCTATCTAGCCATCTGCTATGTAAGCTTGAATGCATGATTTAACCTTTTAGCTTTCCTATTTATAAAATGGTAATACTGACCTCTATGAAAGTATAAAGATTACATGGCATAAGTATATAAAAAGTATAAACAGGGGCCGGAGAGATAGCATGGAGGTAAGGCATTTGCCTTGTATGCAGAAGGTCAGTGGTTCGAATCCCGGCATCCCATATGGTCCCCCGAGCCTGCCAGGAGCAATTTCTGAACATAGAGCCAGGAGTAACCCCTGAGCGCTGCCAGGTGTGACCCAAAAACCAAAAAAAAAAAAAAAAGTATAAACATACTTGGCCAGGTGACATTAACATTAGGGAGTTTTTTTGTTTTTTGTTTTTTTGTTTTTTGATGCTTTAAGAATATATACTAGTCAAAAAGGACAAGCCTAATGAATGCCTTTGCAAATCTTGGCCATTTTTCCCTTTAATGATTGCAACTTTGTTTTGTTTTGGGGCCACATTCAGCGGTGCTCTGGGGTTACTTCTGGCTCTGTGCTCAGAAATCACTCCTGGCCAGCTTGGGGACCATATGGGATGCCTGGAATCAAACCCAGATTCCAGGTCAGCAGCATGCAAGGCAAATGCCCTACCGCTGTGCTATCATTCCAGTCCAAATGCTTGCAACTTTTGAGTTCTGACTTTATTCCAAAATCTGCTGTTATCTGCACATGTTCTATGTTGAGCACTTAATACCCTTGTTTACTTCTTATCAATCAAAATTGTTTTTCCAATGTAATTTTTATGGAAAGAAGCTATCTTTGTTTCTTTATATGTTAATCAACTTTCTCCACATATTTGACTTTCCCTTTTCTCTGATGTTTAACTTCTCTTCCTCTCAGTGTACTAAGCTTTACCTGTTAACATCTTTTCAGAATCACTTACTGGCTTACAACTTCAGTTTAGTGTGGTTTGTTATATGTATATATTTGTTCTCTCTCTCCCTTTATCATTTTCTCACAGGACATTTCTATTTAACATCTATTTCTAATTCAACACTTTCCAATGCTACTGCAATTCAGAATCAGTTCTTCTAAAAGGGTGTTTCCTGAAATTTTGCAAGAATAGTTATAGTCCTCTATGACTTCCTACATAAATATTGGTATTTTGATAACAGAAACAGATAGATATATCCTGCCAGACCTCTTATGACCAATGAATGCATTTAAGGGAGTAGTGAGGGACCAAATAAAGATTTTAGCTGTTTCCCATTGCTGAAGAAAGGGAGTGTTACTAAACCTCAGTCAGCCTCTGTTTTCCTCAGCGAAGGGTCAGTATTGGGGCCATAGTGATAGCACAGCAATAGGGCATTTGCCTTGCACGCATCTGACCCAAGTTGGACCTGGGCTCCATCCCCGGTATCCCATATGGTCCCCCGAGCCAGGAGCAATTTCTGAGCACATAGCCAGGAGTAACCCCTGAGCATCACTGGATATGGCTCCAAAATTTAAAAAAATAAAGAAAAAAGGTCAGTGTTACATGCTCACTGGCTTTATGAAACTCAAGTGAGAATAAAGTACATAAAATTTCTCTGGAAACTCAACTCACTATATACACATAAGAAGACACAGTGTTAGTTGTTTTATTTGTATTCGTTGCTCTCTTGAGCAATAGAGGCCAGCATGGGGAGGTGTGTGTGCCCGCAAACAAATGAGAAACTATTATTACTCTTCCCTTTTCTTTGCAAGGAAATTTTCAGGCTGGTGAGCATAAGGCTTAATATGGTAAAACCTGATGTGTCTACTTTAGAGGGACTGTAGTGTAGGCATTTGTACCTTTTCATTGCTGTGTATAGTGTTTGAAGAGTTCTTCACACCACCTAGCAACCTGGTCAAAAACAAATAGTCCCTTCAGTTTCTCAGTGACTTGCTAAACCTGCAGTTGCTTTGTTAATAGTGGCAAACATTTATTGTACCTCGAAGATGGCACTCCCCTTCTCCACTTGAACTAGTCAATGCACTTTACTCCTCAGCTCTTTTGTCTCCAGAATTAATCCATAAGGTGAGAGAATCTGACCTTTGAAAAACATAGGAGAGGTCATTTGATTCCTTCCTCTTCATCAAAGCAAGAGAAATGAACATGCCCAGTAAGGGGGAAAATGAATGAATTTTCAGATAAACTTTCCATTATTGGAGTCTTCTATTTCCTTAGGTTCACTAGACTCTTTTTTATTGCTAAAAGAGCCCTTAGAGACCATTAGAGTCCAATTCCTTCAGTTTGCAGATGAGGAAATTGAGACCCACAAAAGTGAGGTGACTTGCCCAAGGCCAAACAATTCATTTGTTACCCAGGTGGGGCTTCTGACTGCTGTGAGTTTCTTTCTGAATCATTAAACTCAAAATCACCCATGTCATAAAAATTGGATGACATTAAATATAATTATGCAGCATGGAAATGCTTCAGGATGAAGCTTAATTTAGCATAGTCAAGATTTATGATCTACTATAGATAAACTTATTTTGCTTTTTAATGGAAAAAATTTATATCTTTCCTTTTCAATGTATACAGTTATTTCCTTAAAATCTCAGGAGAGGGCCAGGAGTTAGTACAGTGTTAGAGTGCTGGCCTAGGTTCATATGGGCTGTGGCCTGGAGAGCCCTAAGCATCACCGGGTAGCCCAGATAATCCCTAGCACTGACAGGCCCAAGCAGCACAGCATCCTCTGGTCCTCATTAAAACTCAGCTCATTGCTTGAGAATCACCAGGAGTGGCTTTCTGACCCCTGACGACTGCTTGAGATCCCTCCACATATATATATATATATATATATATATATATATATATATATATATATATATATATATATATATATATATATATATCCTGTGTGGGGCCAAAGCAATAGCACAACGGGCAGGGCGTTTGCCTTGCTGCAGCCTACCTGGGTTTGATCCCTGGCATCCCATGTTTCCCTGGACCTACTAGAAGTAATTTCTGTTCACAGAGCCAGGAATAACCCCTGATTGCTATTGGGTGTGGCCCTTCCCAAATAACCTTGTGAGAAGCTCCTTTTTGGTTTCTCTTTTAGGTTTCCCTTTTAGGTTTGTATGATGTTTGGGCCACACCAGGCAGTTACTGGGGTCTCAAACTCAATTTACCTGGAGGCTGCAGGAGGCAAAGTCGGGGTGATCCTTGAGTTCAAAGTCAGTAGTAAGCCTTGAACATTGGAGGGTGTGATCTAAACAACTAAAACAAAACAAAACAAAAAAAAGATTCCTCTAGGCCAGGGCCACAAAATATACGGAGGGCCGTCACGGGCCACGAGTTTGAGACCCCTCCAGAATCACTCCTGGTAGAGTTCAGGGGATCACATGAGTTGCTGGGGAACGAACCAGGTCAGTCTTGTGCAAGGCAAATTGTCTTACATGCAATACATCTCTTAATGATAAGGAACTCCCTTTTTAAGCAAAATATTTTGTTTATGTTGTTTTCCTTTTGGCTTTGGAGGGAGAAGGAAGAAATCATTAGGCTCTTCAGTTCTAGTCTCACATAATATCATATATATGTCATATGTAAATAGACATCTGTCCAAAAGAGAAAGTAAAAAATGTTTTTGTGTCTGCCTGGAGGTTGTGCAGGGGACTGGAGCCAGCCAGGGGCTTTTTGATATCCCTTCAGGCTTCTTGCTCCCCACAAACTAATAGACTAATTAATTCTTTCTAATTCCACTATTCTTCACGCCTATATTTTAAGCCCTGATGAAGGTTTGACTTACTTGTGTTTGTAACTCTCTCTCCTACTAAATATGAGCTTTGCAGCTGGGAAAATTTAATTAATTCCTTTATTTTTAGTTTGGGGAGCCCACACCTGGCAGCACTCAGAGCATACGCCTGGCTCTGTGCTCAAAGATCTGTACTAGAGAATTTTGGAGGACCATATGGAGTGCCAGAAATTGAACCCATGTTGACTGCATGCTATATCTGCTGTACTATCTCTCCCGCCCTCACCCTCATTTCTTAAAATTCTGAGGCAAGTAAAGCATACTGAAAGACAAGACCCACCTTTCATGCCTTTCTAGCCCCTTATGGTTTCTGGGCCCTCCCACAGCACCTCTAAGCTGCAAGACCTTCTAATCTGCTGCTCTGACTTTTTCCCATGTTCCTCCATCATCCTTTGCAGACGATGTGGATTCAGAATCATTTCCTCTTGGAAATGTAAAATTAAATCACTAGAACAATAAATAACTGTTAGAAATACTGGCTTCCTCAGGGTCAAGCTGAGATAGTCTAAAGGTCATAGAACTAGTAGGTTCTCTGAAAAGCCTCTAGAACAGCAGTGCTACTTGCTGATGTTCCTTAGAAGACTTCTAGAGTAGTGAAGTGTTCTATTCACTAAGGTTTAAATAAAGCAGCGAGAGTGAGGCAGTAGATGAGGAGTCCGAGGTGCATATTTTGCTTGCACTAAAATCCAAGTTTGATCCCTGTTAGCACACAGCTATCTGAATACCACTGAACCCAACAGCCCTGCATTGCCAGGACCTAGCATATGTTTTTAGTGGATTGAGATTCTGTGATTTACAATACTATAAATGACAGTTTCTCGGGCACTTAAGTCTAACACCACACTCATAACCATGTGCCTCTCTGCCTCCCCCCAGGATCCCAGTGCCCCTTGCTTTCAACTCCCCTCCTCCCTCACCAACTCAATTTTGTGGATCAGTTGTCCCATTGTGTTGGACCCCTGACATTAAACTGTCTGGCCTAACTGACTGAGAATCATTTGGACACTCTGAGCAGTGCTCAGGAGAACCCAAATATAAAAATAAATCAATAAAACATTAATAAATAACTGTTAGGAATGTTGTCTTTGGGATAGAAGTAATTTGCTGTGTACATTTGCTTTTAGCCATTGTTACTTTTTTGGGAGGAGACCCAAAGAAAGTGGATCATGGGGCCAGAGAGATAGCGTGGAGGTAGAGAGTTTGCCTTGCATGCAGAAGGATCATGGTTCAAATCCCGGCATCCCATCCCATATGGTTCCCCGAGCCTGCCAGGAGTGATTTCTGAGCAAAGAGACAGGAGTAACCCCTGAGCACTGCCGGGTGTGACCCAAAAACCAAAAAAAAAAAAAAAAAAAAAAAGAAAAAAGAAAAAAGAAAAGAAAAGAAAGAAAGTGGATCATGATTTTGAAGACAGAAAATTTGAAAATAGTAGGGTTTTTTTGTTTGTTTTTGTTTTGTTTTGTTTTGTTTTGGTGTGGGTCACACCTGGCAGGCTTAGGGGTTACTACTGGCTCTATGCTCAGAAATCGCTCCTGGCAGGCTCGGGGGACCATATGGGATGCTGGGATTCGAATCACCCTTCTTTTGCATGCAAGGCAAATGCCTTACTTCCATACTATCTCTCTGGCCCTGAAAATAGAAGGTTTTGAAGGAGCATTCTTTCTTTTTTGGAGGACCACACCCGTTTGATGCTCAGGGGTTACTCCTGGCTAAGCACTCAGAAATTGCCCCTGGCTTGGGGGGGACCATATGTGATGCCGGGGGATCGAACTGCGGTCCTTCCTTGGCTAGTGCTTGCAAGGCAGACACCTTACCTCTAGCACCACCTCACCGGCCCCTTGAAGGAGCATTCTTAGTGGGAGAAAGAATAGAAGGGAAACTATGCATTGACGGGTAGTGGAGCAGAAAGGGATGGACCATGGTATTAGATTAAAGAGGATCATAAGAAAAACTATGGGAAGTGGATCCAGTAACCAACCCTGGAGAAAAGAAATACAAATCAAGTTAGAATGAAAGGAGACCCTCAAATCCATCACTCTCCTGACCCGAGTGTAATAACAACAAGCTATACAAGGGGGTAATTCTCCTGTATTTGTGTCCAGCACAAAGTCTGTAGCCCTTTGTCCCAGTTTCAGGTTAGCCACTTCCTTATTCCCTTGCCAAAGACCTTGTTCAGTGGAGGGTGTGAAAGAAAAAAGACCTTACGTCTGTCCTCACAAGCCCCTATTCTGGACTCCCTGCTTTGATAAAGGCAGTTTTTGGGCAAACCCTCTCTTACTGACATCTGCCACCAGACTACCCTGTCTTCTGAGGGTCCCTCAGAGTCTTAGATTCTCACACTAGCTAGCAGCTTTGCCTAGCTTCCCTCTTCCATCCACCCATCACCTACCTATAAAAAAAAATGAGCAAATGACATTTCCCTTCATCTCTTTGTAGTTGTGCGCCCACCTCTCCACTCTCACTACCCATGGGAGGGATCCCCCATCTACCTTTCTGGTTTTGCTTTCATCACCTTTCACCAGTCCTGCTGCCATTGCAGAATCTAAAGCCCCAACGAGCCATATGACTTATTTCTCCCCTCCATGTATTTGTGAGCGCCTGTTTCTTTGAGTGGTTCTGGTTTCCGCCCTGGCTGGTATTATTTATCCCCCTTTCCCATTCATCCTAGACAGCAATTTCCCCTTCTTTGGACCTAGTAATCATCTATTTATGTATTTCTCCTCTAATGGTTGGTTTGCTCCTCCAGACATGGAGCCATTATTGTGTTCATCTTAGCATCATCCCTCATCAAAGAGCCCTACTCTAGGGGATGAGTAAAGCAAGTGTTAAATCAGTGGCTGGAGATATCTGATAAGCCTGCATCTTCTTCATGGAGGAGAGGGGTTTGCAGTGTGCTCTTGTGTTTTCCGTGGCAAATCAGATGAGTGCTGATGTGAGGAAGTCCAGAAAAGTCCTTGAATATCTCCAAGCTTTAGGGATTTAAACAACATTTCCATCTATCTCAAAAGAAAACAAACAAAAGTCACTTCTGGTTTGTATTCTTATTTTCAGAATGATCTCAGGTGCTCTTTCAGGCTTCATGCAAGACCTCAAAGAAGGATTCTAACTGTAAGTTTTTCTTTCAAGTTGCAACTTTCTGATGATTTTTCCTAAATGTCATTCCCTGCACTGTTTTTCTTCTTAGAACATTCCTGCTTTCTGTCCTTCTGCGTGCACCTACCAATTAAAAATGTTCATATTTGAAGGAAATAGCCTAAAACAATCAAGTCTTTAGCTGATAGTGTGAAGTAGAAGCAAATAAACAAATACTAATTGTGTCAGCTATGGGCTTGAATAAGTTTCTTACAAACATATGCCTGTAGAATTGTACCATGTCTTGACTGATGAGCTGAATTATCAGTCTCTGGTAAATGTGACTTTTTTTTTTCTGGACATGTTTGTAAGTTTGCTCAAAAATAGATGAAGTACCTATGAATTTATTGTTTACTATCTTATTTGAGGTTCTTTGCTTTTTCACTCAAAGTTTATGGAATTCTAAATTCCCCTCTAAGTGCCAATATTTAAATAGTAAGAAATGTCCTTATAATTGTCTAAACTCAGAAATTTGGTGGAGAGAGAGAAAACTAGAAAGAGAGAGGGAGAGGAAAGATAAGAGAGAGAATAAGGGGTGTCTGAGAGTAGCTTTAGAAAATATGTCAGCTCCAGGTCTTTGTCTGGCCTTGGCTCATGGATGGCTGCACTAAGAGATGGGGCGCTCCTGGGGGAGCCCTAGGGAGCCGCCCCCCCATCCATTACCGGCCATGTAGAAGGATTATAATTTATAGACCCAGATGGTGACTCACCGCCCTGTTACACCCCCTTTACTTCAGTAAAACAGCAGACGTATTAACTATTAAATTGCTCCCCTCTCTTGGAAACAATTGATATTTTTTCTTTGTACAAAAATATTCATAAAAGCATTGAAAAATGTCAAGTTTTAACAGAATGGGAAGAACCTTTTGCATTCTAATAAATAATAAGCCACCACATGGTCAGGCTTATTTTTCTTGGCACACTTCCATGAGGAAATGAGGTTTTGAGGCACAAACTCTGGCCAGATTCCCGAGTTTCTTTGGAGGGTGACAGCACTTTCTTCATATTAGATGGTTACTAAAATATATGAGTTTTGCCCCTTCAGTGAAAACTCAGTCTAGCGGCATTCCAGGTTTTTGCCAGAACTATAACCTATCATTCTTAGCTACTTTGCTTTTATGGAGAGCTTTGTTAGTGAAGCCTATGGCTCCCAAATGAGGGTCTCGTGAGACGCAGGCCCTGGAAGCAAACGTTGACACAGGAAATAATCCACACAGTAAAAAGGTACAATAGGGGTTTCAAGAAATTCAGCACTTGAACAAGAAATTCAACCACCCAAGCTTTCTGCTCCTAAGATGAAACGAAGATCAGTGGAAGAAGATCAAGAACTGCCTTCCTCAGACCCCTGCTTTTATTGACAAGAATTAGGCCCCACCCTAGGGTGGAAGAGGAATACCAAGTAGGGAATAATCCAATATACCATCACCAGATCACACCCTAAGGTGGAGTACGAATATTGATTAAGGTAAGATCAGTAACCCAACAAGCTTGAGTGTGAAAAATAAGTCAGGGAAGATTTCCTCAAGAAGATTGGAATCTGTGCCCTTCTGGATTATACCAAATTTTCAAAGAAATGTTTTCTATAAATATTGCTTCTCTAGAATATTTGAGAATACCTTGTGTGGAGAGGTCCTGAGGGGGGCTAGAGATGTTGCTCAGTAGTAGAGCACTTGCCTTCCCTATTAATCAGGGAAGGCCCTGGTTATCAATCCCCCAAACTCAACAAACAAACAAGGTCTCATCCTAAGAAGACACTATATTATCTGAAGAATATTATTGAGGCAGTTTGAGCTTCCTCATTTTGTGCATATCAGTGACAGAAAGGGCCCCTGAATCTTACTACAAGCAAAATCTGCTTACCCAAGCAATTAATTGTGACTCTGTCTCACTGTGATCCAGGAAACTCTGGGTCCTATTTGTCAATAATTTTTCCAAGTTGTTAGCTTTACTAGCGTGATCCACCAGCTTTTATCTCCGGCGTTTTGTTTGTTTGTTTTGTGTGTGTATGCCATCTTGTTTTGTGTTCACCTGCTTTCTTCTTGTTCTTTCTGTATCATCATCATCATCATCTCTAACTGCATGGCCATTTTAGAACAAAATCGTATGTCTATCTCCTCCTGCTTCGACATTTGGTTATGAAGATCACTTTAAGAACTCACACTTTAGAGTTAATTGCAAAGAAATCAGAGGATTCTGTTTGGATTTTAGTCTTTGGTTGTATGGATTTTAAATTCAAGATCTTGAACAGCTCCACACTGCTCACCATCCACAGTATTTATTAGACAGGATGTTGGTGCCAGCTGACGCCTGGAAGTCTCACTGTGTAATTTAATCCTGGGTTCTGTGTTGTTTGGCTTTGCTGGACTCTGAGTGTGCATATATAATTATGTGCGCATGTGTAAAAAGCCCAGCCCTGATAGGAAGGAGAGGCAGGAACATCATTAGCAGAGATTAGATTTGTCTCTCCAGCTGGGCAGTGTGCCTTTGAATTCCAAGGGCTTTCCCCAGTGTAAATTATTACACTAACTCAGCTGCTGCTCAGTCCCCTCTGACTAAACTGCTTCTGCTAATGCTGTTAGACTGTGCTTTAGGACATGCAGTGTCAGAAACAGTAGATTTATCTTCTGCCTGTGAAAGGAAAGACCTCTTCCCTTTGCACAGGCATGACTAGTGGTGTATATGTGTGTGTATGTGTGTGTGTGTGTGTGTGTGTGTGTGTGTGTGTGTTCACTTTAGAGGAAAAATCAGAGGGCACAGTAGAGAAAGAGACTGTGCCAAATTCAGGACAGATACATTGCTTTGAAGATTATTAGTAGACTGTAAAATGGTCTGATGGGTAATCTAGTCTTGCTAATGATCAAAGGGATAATGTAATCCAAAGCACTGAATTTAGAGTGGTTGATAAATCTGACTTTATGTTCATGGCTGTTTTGAAATTGGTGGTGGTCTACACAAATTAACCCGGTTTAGCACTCTATGGACTACAGACAGGAACTTCTTGTCTGAAGTTCTTCATCAGTGACTGTGAACTTTTTTTTGGTTTTTGGGTCACGCCTGGCAGTGCTCAGGGGTTACTCCTGGCTCTGCACTCAGAAATCGCCTCTGGCAAGTACGGGGGACCATATGGTATGCCAGGATTCGAACCACCGACCTTCTACATGAAAGGCAAATGTCTTACCTCCATGCTTTCTCTCCAACCCCGACTGTGAACTTTTAATACAGAAACTTGCTCCCTTCTAAGATAGCCTGGAGCACAAGGCCCAGCATAATCTCATACCTACTAACTGGTTAAATAGAATTTATAGCTATAGTTCAATGCTCTGGTTGGGTTTTTCTCATTGACAATCAAGACTCTGTATACTTTATTAAGTGATTTCAAATAGCATAGTGTATTCCCTATTTTATTTCCTGCAGAGTCAACTTATTCATAACGATAAACCTAATGGTCAGTTTATTCTTTGGAGGTCTAGGAAAGTAAAGGAAGTACACAGATAATAGGAAATTTGTAAATAGTTTTTAAACAATGTTTTTTTTTTTTTTTTTTTTTTTTTGGTTTTTGGGTCACACCCGGCAGTGCTCAGGGGTTACTCCTGGCTGTCTGCTCAGAAATAGCTCCTGGCAGGCACGGGGACCATATGGGACACCGGGATTCGAACCAACCACCTTTGGTCCTGGATCGGCTGCTTGCAAGGCAAACACCACTGTGCTATCTCTCCGGGCCTTTAAACAATGTTTTTGGGGGAAAGAGGAAAGGATTGAACCAGGGGTCTCAAACTCACGGCCCGCAGGCCGTTTGCAGCCCTCCGTACAACATTTTGTGGCCCTGCCCTAGAGGAATCTTTTTTTGTTTTGTTTTGTTTTAGTTATTTGGGTCACACCCCCCAATGTTCAAGGCTTACTACTGACTTTGCACTCAAGGATCACCCCGACTTTGCCTCCTGCGGCCCCCAGGTAAATTGAGTTTGAGACCCCTGGATTAGACAATTAGTAGTGCTCAGGGGCTATTCCTAATTTGTTCTCAGGTCCCCTAAGGGGACCATATTCTGTGCCAGGGATTTGAAATGGGTTGGCAGGCTGCAAGACAAGTGCCTTACCCCTGTAACTATCTCTTCAGCCCCTAAAAATGTTTTTGACTTTTTTTTTTCTCACCACCTCTAACAATAATGTCTGACTCGTCTGTTTGGTTTTGGGGGGGGCATGCCCAGTGACGCCCAAGGGTTACTCCTGGCTATGTGCTCAGAAATCGCTCCTGGCTTGGGGGACCATATGGGATGCTAGGGGGATTGAACCGTGGTCTGTCCTAGGTCAGCACGTGCAAGGCAAATTCCCTACCACTTGTGCCACCACTCTGGTCCCTGTTTGGGTTTTTTTGTTTGTTTGTTTTCCCCTCTCTTCATCCTTCCTTTACCCCCACCCTCTGGAAAAAGTGCTGATATGCTGATAAGTAGTACTAAATTATATTGAGATTGTATTCTAACAATAGGATCACCGCCGATCAATGAAACACTGGTGGAGGGATTGGTGCAGTTACTCTGCAGGTATAAAATTAGGCACTTCAATAGTATTGTAAGCTATGATACCTCAATAAAAAAAATTAAAGAATCTTTTCAGGACTATAAAATACCCAGCAGGGTATGATTATCAGTAGCAGTAGCAGTAGCAAGAGCAGCAGTGGCTGTACTTACCACATTGGCTTTATGAACACATCAACTTCACAGGAAATATTACATGTGATTCAGAATTTATTAGCTCTCTTGCCTCCTATTAGTGAAGACTCTTTGAAGGGCAGAGATTTTTTTTTTCATACACAAAGAATAAGGCGAAGAAACATGCATTATCAGAACAGAAGAGTGGACTCCTGAGGACTAAAAGATTAAGCCCTTCTCTGAGAAGTGATCCCTTGTAGTCACTACTTGCCCCAGAGGAAAGCAAACTTGTGTGGATCAGATAAATTCAAGGAGGGAAATTGGTGCTCAAAGCTCACACTTGAATGTGAGAGCGGCTTTAAACATCTTAGGCTGTGCACTTATATATTTATTAATTTATTTTGGTTTTGGGTCACATCCGGCAGCGCTCGGGAGCCACTGCTGGCTCTGCACTCACCCCCTGGCAGGCATGGGGGACCATATGGGATGCCAGGATTTGAACCAATATCTGCCCTGAATTGGCTGTGTGCAAAGCAAACGCCCTACCACTGTACAATCTCTCTGGCCCAGGCTTTGTACTAGTTAGAGCTGCCAGCCAGTTCGTGAATACATACCCTACTGCATTTAAATTGATGCCTTTATTTGTTTGGTCCCACATTTGGTTTGGTCCTTTTCTCTCTGCTTGAAATTCTTTATTTTATTTTATCAAGACACAGTGTTTTACAAAGTTGTTCATAATAGAGTTGTTTCAGGCATACATTGGATTAATGCCAGTCCTACCACTCATTTTCCCCTCTCTCTATCAAATATCCTCACTTTCCCTCCCAGTCCCCAAGCCTGTTTCCTTCGCAGATATATAACTAATTTGTTTCATATTAAACAGAACTGAAAGAATTAACAAAACTTAAAGGAATGGGCAAATGGAATTCTCAGAATATAAATCAATAAGAGTCAATTTGTGATAATTAAGTGATTTTAACCAATATAAATAAGACATTAATTCACTATTGAAAATGTGTGAAATTCTATAGCAAGGAGTAAACATTCCTTTCTGAGTCTCCTAGAAGGTATTCAAATGCATCATTAGTTAGGACCCTTACTCAAGGCCCCCTGTTGGGAAGTTTGTCCTTTAGAGAAGTTTTTTAATGCTTCTTGCAAAAATGATTTCAAGACTATGAATTCCCTAAGCTGTTGTCTGTCCATGAAACTCTGTATCATTCTTTCAGCTCTGATGATAATCTAGCTGAATAGAGTATTCTTGGTGAGATGTTCATTTCATTAAATTTTTGTACTATATCCCTCCATACATTTACTGGCTCACAGTTTCTTCTCATAGACTTGCTATATACATCTTAATGGTCTTTCCTTTATATGATAATTCCTTTTTTGATCTTTCTGCTTTTAGTATTCTGACTCTATCTTTGTATTTTGTCCTTTTGAGTATACTATGTCTTGGAGTTTTTCTTGAGTTTATTTTCCCTAGAACCCTTCTAGCCTCTTGATTGTAGTGCCTGGAATTCTCAACTCTGGAAAATTCATATTGAAGATTCTTTTCTTTATATATTTTTGTTGTTTTTTTTGTTTGTTCTGGGCCACACATAGCAATGCTCAGTCAGGGCTTATTCCTGACTCTGTGGTAAGATTCATGGAACGATATAAGATGTTGAGAATCAAACCCAGGTCAGCCACATGCAAGGCAAATGCTTTGCCTGCTATTTAATTGCTCCAGCTCCTGATTTTTTTAATTATCTTTTCATCACATTTGCTATACTCTGATTCCTATATTGTTTCCTTTGAGCTAATCCCATAATTGTCTGGTATTTTTCATCTTGTATTATTTTCTAGTTATGTCCTTTTTCTCATGTTGGAGATCTTTCATTTTTTTGCTTAGTTTCATTTAGTCTGCTATTCAGAGCATCTATTGACTTTTTTCATAACACTTGCTATGTTCTTTATTTCTGTCATTTCTCACTGTAGTTTTTCTTTCAGTTTTCGTCTCAATTTATATTTTCATGTGATTTGCTGGCTACCTATAATATTGGTTTTTTTTTTTTTAACTTGTTGAACCAAAAACATTGTAGGTTTACTGCTGTTGTTTATGTCTTTGGTTATCTCACATATTGAACTTGGTGATTTTCTGTGTTTTCCCCATTGGATCTCTAATATTCTTGTTGTGTTGTAGCTGAAACTTTGTAGTTAAGCCCCTGGAAGATGCTGAGGAATTAAGCTGAGGTTACTCTATTTTTTTTTCTCTGCCCATCTTCACCATATAACAAGAAGAATAACTGAACAGTATGTAATTTGTTGAGTAGGACTGTCACACAGCTGCATAAACTGCCATGTGCTGCAGAAGCTGTTGTATGGGTCCATTTATATGGCACAGTTTGGATGTGCAGGCTGCTAGGAGCTAGTTGGAAAGGAAGGTCTCTGCCTCCCAAGCTGGATTAGTCCCAGTGATGTCAGCTGGAGGCAAGCCTCACCTGGAATGGCCTGCTTGAAATTCTTAATAGTTCCTGAACAATGGGACTTGCCTTTTTATTTGGCATTGATTAACCCAGCCAGTTTATAGCCAGGCCTATTGGTAATATATAAAATGGTGATTAGCCTTCAGTTTAGGCTCTCCCTGGCATTGAATCCCAGTAAGCTAAAGACTCTGGTGGCTTTTTGCTCAAAGGCCAGCATGTTTATTTCTTCCTGGCTACAGTAGGATGTTTAGTAATGGCTCTGAAGAATGTGGTTTTTGTACCAGTGAATAACTTAAGAAGGGAAACTCTTAGATTTTATGCTTCCAAACAATCACGACTTACTTATAAGCTGTACATATATGATTTATTTATTTTTTAAGTTTCAATTAATTTTTGTGATTTGGAGCCACAACTGGCTGTACTCTTGGGACAACTTCTGGCAGGGATCAAGGGACCAACTACATGAATGCTGGGGATTTTACCCGGGATCTGCCACATGCAAGGAAAACTTCCTATCAACTATACCATCATTTAATCCCCACATGCACATTTTTTTAATGTTCATACATTATTGAATGTGTCAGCATGACTTCAGAAACTGTTTTATTTTCTTATTTCCATATCTACCTAACACACTAGACTATCTATGCCCCAAGGCTAGGATGTAGATGCAATATAATCTAGCTTCCTTATGCACTGCTTCCTTATGTGAAATGGGTGCTTGGGGTGCTAAACAAAATATGCCACAGAAAACTGAGTAGCTGATGAACAATTGAAATTTAATCCTTTCCATTCTGGAGGATAAAAATACAAGGTCAAAGTGACTTCATGATCAAACAAAAGTCATCTTTGAGACTGCATACTTCAGAAGGGCAAGCAATTCTCTGGATCTTCTTTTATGGAGACCACCAATCTATTCATGAGTCCTGTTCTCTCAGAAAATCCCACCTACTATACCATCATCACCGTTGGAAGTTAGAGCTTAAACTTAAATTTGAGGGCAATATACTCAGACCACAGCAAGGAGCAAAGTGGAAGGATTATGCTAGTTTCTTTTATAATATCATCTTGTGTCTATAAAGCATTTAGTTATAAGTCCCTATAACTTTATCTTGTTGGATAGTTGTGATTTTGAGAATCATGGGGTGGGGGAATAATAAACTCAGGGCTGGCCAGGGAATAAGGCACTTTACAAACATATAATGTAGCAAAATTGGATGCATGAGTGAGTAGTGAAAGTCCAGTTGCAGAAAAGTTAAAAGAGACCAGTAGAGTTGACAGGGCAAAGCACCTTAAAACAATCTAAAGATAGAAAAACAGGAAGTCTGGAGTACCAATTGACTCTCAATTTAGCCATCTCTAGCCAGTAATTTAGTGCTCCAATTTTTCTTTCCATGGCACCTTCCCTTAATTAAATTATATTTCTATGTCAGGAAAGAGTTTGAAATAGAGCCAGTAACATGGCAGGCCTATTTAGGACTGTGCTAAACACAATTTTTATTTTACCCTTATCTCTGAAACTAGTGCTACCTATTGTGAAATCTTTTCTCTTGAAAATGCTATGAGAGAAAAAGGAGATCAGAATCTAAAGCCGCATCTGTTGTTGTTAAAAATGAACCATAATTTTTTTTTTGTTGTTTGTTTGTTTTTTTGTTTTGGGTCATACCCAGCAGCGCTCAGGGTTTACTCCTGGGTCTATGCTCAGAAAGCGCCCCTTGCAGGCACAGGGGACCATATGGGATGCTGGGATTTGAATCACCATCCTTCTGCATGAAAGGCAAAATGCCTTACCTCCATGCTAGCTCTTCGGCCCCAAAAATGAACCATAATTTTCTTGAAATTTCTTTATGATCACAGCCCATAGTAATTTTTAGTTTTGTCCTTTGTCCTTTGTGTTAAACATGGGTTGGCTAGAGGAAAAATATAATTAATATCAAATATATAAAATAGTATCAAATATCAAAATATCATTAATCCCCAAACCCCAAAACCTGACTTTTCCAGGAATAGTAAGTGGGTTAATTTCCAAGTTACTTGTACAATAGAAGAAACTGCCTAGTCTATTGTGATTTCAGTGATGTTGAGGTCCTTTAGTAGACCCAGTACAAGGACTGTGATATCTCATAGATACTTAATCATTTGTTTCCTGGTTTTAAATTGTGTTAATTATATCATTTTGGTTCAGTGAGGTTGAATGAGTACCCCATTGAAAATCACATTCTTAATAATGAGTCTACTTGTTCTTATGCTGGGTCTAAAGAAAGGTCAGAAAGAGCTTCATGGAAAAATTCTGAAAATGAGGAATTGGAATCATAGTACAGCGACTAGGGCACCTGCCTTGCATGAGGCCAACCTGGATTCAATCCCTGGCACTACACATATATTGTTCAATCCCCCAAGCACCACCAGGCGTGATCCTTGAGTACAGAGCTAAAACTAACCTCTAAGCACTGTTAAATGTAGCAAAACAAATAAAAACAAACAAATAAAAACCAAAGTCTTTATATCTAAGTTGGAAATTTTAGCTAAGCGTAGGATCATCTAGGGCCAGAGTGATAGCACAGCGATAGGGCATTTGCCTTGCACACTGCTGACCTGAGACAGACCCAGGTTTGATCCCTGGCATCCTATATGGTCCCCCAAGCCTGCCAGGAGCAATTTTTCAATGCAGAGCCAGGAGTAGCAATGGGTGTGGTCCAAAAACAAAGCAAAACAAACAAACAAAAAAGAGTAGGATCATCCTACACAATTCTTTATAATTAAATAAAGCTTAAAACTAATATTGGAAGACTATCTGGAAAAGAAATAAAATGACCAATAGAAACCCATTGGGCATTATGGGAAGAACCCTTTGATTTGCTTCAGTAAATGAGGAAGGATTAATTTATAAACAGATTGATGTGTTTGTCTGTGAAACTCAGGATATAACAAATGTTTCCACATCTACCCCATCACTTTCTGCCAACAGACTGTGGGTCTTCACCTTACTCTTTAACTTGATACCTGGATCTTGGATCAGCAACTTGAGAGCTACTTTTAGAGAAGCTATGGCTGACACTGTTTAACTCAGCTCACTTTGTTTTCCAGACTCATATTTGATATAACTTAGAAACACCCAGAGGCACTGCTGTTTCATAGGATATTACAGGATTCTTAATACAGGAGTGTATCAGTATACACAGAAAGGAGAATAGAATGCTGTAAAACAATGCAGATGCATTTTAACAGGGTGTATCGCAAGTTACATTCTGAGCAGAGATTGTTTTTATCAAAGCCATCCTAGTGAAAGGATCAAGAAAAAGTCTTGCTGTCCTTGGACCAGTGATCATTTCCAAGGAGCTTTTAGAAAGACTATTGATGTGAAATGTACTGGGACTGTACTCAGGAGAGTTGGGAGACTTTGCCAGTCTTGGTGCTCGTGTTAGGGTGAGGAAGACCCCTTTTCCCAATCCTTCCTCCTTAGCCAGTGGTCTACTTTCTGTCTCATACTTTCTGTCAATAGATTTCCTATCAATAGAATCATACTTATGTAGTCTTCTGCATTTGACATTTTTCTCTTAGCAGAGGGCTTCTGCTATTTATCCATGCTGTTATAAGGTTAGCCTTTCTGTTTTATTTATTTCATTTTTACATTGCAGGGCACACGGAGCAATGCTCAGGGCTTACTTCTAAATCTGTGCTCAGGAGTCATTCCTTGAGGGTCTCCAGGAACCACCTGGGATGCTAAATGGACCTGGGTTGAACTGTGTGCAAGGCAAGCGCCTTAATTTCTGAACTTTATCTCCAACCTTTGTTAATTTTTTATGCCTTTTTTGGGGACCCAAAATAGCAGAGCACTTTGACCTGCTTATGACCAACCTGGATTTGATCCTAAAAGTCCCCTGAACACTGCCAGGAATGATCCCTAAGCACAGTGCCAGGAGTAAGTCCTGAGCACTGCTGAGTGTGACCTAAACACTTTCCACACACACACACACCATAAAAAAAAAAAAAAGGAGAAAGATTACCTCTTAAATCATGGTAGGATTTGGTGGAGGGAGGAGAAAAGAAACCAGGGGTAGAGTTTTACATTCAACCTATCATGCTTAATGACTGATCTTACTGAAAAAACTTAGAAAAAAACTTTAAAGTGTTCATTATGAGTGAAATCTTGAGGTTTTGCAAGAAACAACTTCTACAGATGCAAAGTGCTAAGATATAAGGAAAACCTTTGAAGATTTTGAGGTCTTTGGTTCTGTTTATGGGCCATACTGGACAGTGCCCAGGGCTTACTTCTATAGAGCTCTGCATTCAGAAATTACTCCTGGCAGTGTTCAGGGCACCATTTGGGGTTCAGAGAATTGAATTGAGGTTTGCTACTTGCAAGGCAAGAGCCCTACCCCCTACACTATACCTCTGCCTCCAGATTTTAGGGTCTTTTTGAAAATTTTTTGTTTGTTTATTTTTGGGTGCCACACCAGGGGTACAAGGGCTACTCCTAGCTCTGCACTCAAGGAGTACACTCTGCTCATAGCCTGGCAGGATCTAGGAACCATATGAGATACTGGGAATCAGACTCAGATTGGCAGTGAGCAAGACAAGCATCCTGCCACTGTACTATCTCTCTGGCCCAGATTTTAGGGTCTTAAAATCATAAGAACTCAACATAATACCTGTTAGTTTGAATTACATCTCTAACAACCCCCAGAGTGAGAATATATAGATGAGTGTACAAAAGAGATATTTATATAACTTGTTGAAAACTTCACAGCTGTTAAGCGACACAGCTAGAAGTCAAATAAGGTCTTTCTGTCTTGCAATGAAATCACACTCTTTCCTATTATAACACATCATAGGCATAATGTAATGAACATGGGAAACAGTTATACTATATTGGACCTAGTTATAGTCTGATTCATTACTACCGAGGGAGGAATCTTCTAACTGTGGTAGTTATTCACTGATGAAATTTGCTCAGAGGGGTATTTATTATGGCTAGTTTGCTAATTGGTTTGGGTATCTGCGGAAGGAGTTTAGCAAAAAAAAAAGAAAAAAGAAAAAAGCTGTCTGCTCTCCTTATTTCACAACCAGAGGGTGACATTTAACATAATTCTGGATGGTAATCTTAGCAAAAGATAAAGTAGGGGTTATCTCAGTGAACTGGGGCATGCAGAATGTCTGGGTTCCATTGGCATTGCATCAGGGTCCCCGAGTACCACCTGGGATGATCCATGAGAACACAGCGAGGTGTAGTCCATTAACACTCCAGTACAACAAACACTCTCTCCTCCAAATTAAAGCACACAAATAAGCAGAAATAACAAGAAGTTGGAGATGGATCAGACAAAAGCAACTGAAGTGATTTTATTTATTCATTCATTTATTTATTTATTTATTTTGGTTTTGGGGCCACACCCTGTGGTGCTCAGTGGTTGCTCTTGGCTCTGCACTCAGAAATCACTCCTGGGGGACCATATGGGATGCTGGGGATTGAACTTGGGTCTGTCCTAGGTATGCTGTGTGCAAGGCAAATGCCTGGCCCCCTGAAGTGATTTTTAATTCCACCACAGGCATGAAAGACCCAACTGTATTGAAGAGCAAAGTTAATATTGATTAAATTATGGAGGACAATTTCTGAAATGCTGTGCTTTAAAACTCTCAGCCTAAATCTGAAACCTTTTTTGCAACACATTTTTTTTTGTTTTGTGGTTGGGTCACACCCGGCAGTGCTCAGGGGTTCCTCCTGGCTGTATGCTCAGAAATCGCTCCTGGCAGGCTCTGGGGACCATATGGGATGCCAAGATTAGAACCATAGTCCTTCTGCATGCAAGGCAAACGCCTTATCTCCATGCTATCTCTCCAGCCCCATGTGCAACACATTTTTAAGTGTTACTATTATTTTTTGGCTTTGGGGCCACACTCAGCGGCACTCAGGGGTTACTCCTGGCTCTACACTCAGAAATCACTCCTGGCAGGCTTGGGGGACCATATGGGATGCCAAGAATCGAACCCACGTCCATTCCAAGTCGGTCATATGCAAATGCCCTACGACTGTGTTATCTTTTTGGACCCAAGTGATACTTTAATTTTTTTTTTTTTTTGGTTTTTGGGCCACACCCGGTGGTGCTCAGGGGTTACTCCTGGCTGTCTGCTCAGAAATAGCTCTTGGCAGGCACGGGGGACCGTATGGGACACCGGAATTCGAACCAACCACCTTAGGTCCTGGATCGGCTGCTTGCAAGGCAAACACCGCTGTGCTATCTCTCCGGGCCCAATTTATCTTTATTTTTATTCTTTTTATTTTACTTTATTTATTGATTGATTAACCTTTACTCATATTTTTTCCTCTCTGAAGTGTTAAGAAAGAAATAGTGGAATCCTTATTCACAGCAAGATTCTCTTCTAGTGGGAGAAATATGTAGGTTGAAAATTGCTTATAGTAAGTGTTAGTGATAAAAATTAAGGCCTTGTGACTTACTATAAAAAGAAGGGGGCCAGGGAAGAAGTACTGGATTAGATGTAAGGGGGCTGCAGAGATAGAATAAAGACATCCTACCCTGTTTCTATCCCTGGTACCACAAGCCACCCCAGCCCTTCTGGGTTCAACCCTGGAGGCCCCCAAGTATTTCTGGGTGTGATCTTGTTGACCCCTAACATCATAGGGCTTGATCAAGCTCCACATTCTCAGTTTTTTTCATTGAACCACTAGCCTGGTTGTTCAAAAATCATCAGGTGTGGGACCGGAGCAATAGTATAGTGGGTAAGAAATTTGCCTTGAATGCTGCTGACCCAGGTTCAATCCCTGGCATTGCATATGATCCCCTGAGCCTGCCAGGAGCAATTTCTGATTGCAGAGCCAGGAGTAAGCCCTAAGCACTGCAAGATGTGGCCCCAAACCCTCCCCCCCCAAATCATCAGATGTGGCCCCAAACCCTCCCCCCCAAATCATCAGATGTGGCCTATGACTCTCTAAGTATTGTTTGAGAAGACTCTAAAGAAAAATAAAATTAAGTTCAGCACATGAATAAGATTCTTTAATGAATTATGAAGGAAAGCAAGAAATTTTTATTTTTTTATTTTTTTTTTTTGTTTTTGTTTTTTGGGCCACACCCAGTAATGCTCAGGGGTTACTCCTGGCTATGCGCTCAGAAGTTGCTCCTGGCTTGGGGGACCATATGGGACGCCGGGGAATCAAACCGTGGTCCATCCAAGGCTAGCGCAGGCAAGGCAGGCACCTAACCTCTAGCGCCACCGCCCGGCCCCAGAAATTTTTATCTTGTTTATTTATTTATTTTTGGCTTTTGGACCACACTCAGCAATACTCAGGGGTTACTCCTGACTCTTAGCTCAGAAATCTCTCCTGCTCCTAAGGATATACTCTAGGAACACAAAAATACAATTCAAAAATCTGTTCCTCACACCAATATTCATTGTAGCACTGTTTACAATAGCAGACTTTGGAAACAACCAAGATGCCCTTCAATAGATGAATGGCTAAAGAAACTGTGGCACATATACACAATGGAATATTATGCAGCCATCAGGAGAGATGAAGTCATGAAATTTCCCTATACATGGAATCTATTATATTGAGTGAAATAAGTCAGAGGAAGAGAGATAGACCAAAATAATATCACTCATCTATGGATTTTAAGAAAAATAAGACATTTTTGTAATAATTCTCAGAGACAATAGAGATGAGGGCTGGAAAGTCCAGCTCATGATATGAAGCTCACCACAAAGAGTGGTGAGTTCAATTAGAGAAATAACTACATTGACAACTAAAATAACAATGTGAATGAATGAGGGAATTAGAAAGCTTGTCTCAAATATAGGTGGGGTGGTAGGGAGGTGGGAGATTTGGGGCATTGGTGAAGGGGGGTGTTCTTTATATGACTGAAATCCAACTACAATCATGTTTGTAATCAAATTGTATACATAAAGACATTAATAAAGAGAAAAAGAATACATTCATGCAAAGGATAAACAGAACAAATACATTTCTGGATCCTGCATGTTATCTGTCATTGGATTAAAATTAAAATCTTAAAAAAAAATAAAAGAAAAGAAATTGCTCCTGGCAGGCTTGGGGGAACAATATGGGATGCCAGGGATAGAACCTATGTCTGTGCCAGGTTGGCAGAGTGCAAGGCAAATGCCCTATTGCTGTGCTATCAATCTGGCCCAGTAATCTTTATTTTCTATTCAATCCTTTTGGAAGTTGAAATCACAAAAGCCGGTAGCAACCTCTAAGCACAGAGCAAAATTTAGGCTCTGTCCTTCCAGTTGAGCGGTCATAAACCAAAATAATAAAATGATGATGATGATGATGATGATAAAACTATTTTCCAAATTATTGCCTATTAGGCTAAAAGGGTCATTTGCCTTTCATAGCTTCTTCAGAGAGTCATTGTTTCTTGCCCAATTTTATTGACTTTCATGCTATGTTTTAACTATGTACATCAATTAGACATACATCCACAGACAATTGTAAGCAATTATTTACCAGAAAATTGTCAGGTGAGAGGCCAGAGTGATAGTACAGTGGATTTAGGCTCTTGCCTTGCATGCAGCTGACCCAGGTTCAAACCCCAGTACTACATATTCCCAGAATCTTGTCAAGAGTTATTCCTAAGCATAGAGCCAGGAGTCACCCTGAGCACAGGCAGGTATGATCCGAAAGTTAACAAACAAAAAGGAAAAGAAAATGATGGGGTGAGACATTCTAATATTAGCAAATAAATGTCATGAAGTCATGCATAAGTTCTTAGAGTTTATTCATAAGATTATTCAAACCCAGGACCAAAGCGGTGACACAAGCGGTAAGGATGAACCACAGGTTATCCCCTGGCATCCCAAATGGTCCCTCAAGCCAGGAGCAATTTCTGAGTACATAGCCAAGAGTAACCCCTGAGAGTCACCCAAAAAACAAACAAACAAAATTATTCAAACCTTTGTTAACAAAAACTTAATTGTTGGGCTTAGAGATAACTCAGAGTTGGAGCACATGCTTATCATAAGGGGGAGCTAGGAGCAATCTCAGTACCATATAGTCCTCCTGAACACCCATAGAGCACTAAGTCAGAGTAGCTTCTGGCATTACTGAGTATGATTCACCTCCCCTCCAAAAAAAAATAGTTGCTATTATTCTGTTCATATTTTGAACAAGCATGGTTCATTGCCTCTAAACCTAGGGAAAATTTTAAGAACATATTTACAACTCAGGCAGAGTTATTTTGAAAAGATGTGAAGCAGTTGCTAGTGAGTTGACCAGTGGCTTTATACTAAACATTAAATCAGAAGAAAATTTGAGGTCGGGGAGATAGTACAGCGGTGGAGTGTTTGCCTTACAAGTGACCAACCCTGGATGGACCTTAGTTCAATTCCAGGTATCCCTTATAGTCCCCTGAGCCTGCCAGGAGCGATTTCTGAGTGCAGAGCCAGGAGTAACCCCTGAAGCATTGCTGAGTGCGACCCACTCCCCCGCCCCATAAAAAAAGAAAAGAAAAGAAAAAAATTCAAATAAGAGCTAGCGTTGGGGGGCCCGGAGAGATAGCACAGCGGCATTTGCCTTGCAAGCAGCAAATCCAGGACCAAAGATGGTTGGTTCAAATCCCGGTGTCCCATATGGTCCCTCGTGCCTGCCAGAAGCTATTTCTGAGCAGACAGCCAGGAGTAACCCCTGAGCACCGCCGGGTGTGGCCCAAAAACCAAAAAAAAAAAAAAAAAAAAAGAGCTAGCGTTGGAAAGATAGTATGGTATTTGTGCCTTGCATGAGGCTGACCTGGGTTCAATCTCTCTCATCCCATATCCCCACCCACAGCACCACCAGGAGTGATCCTTGAGCAAAGTTCCAAGAGTAAACCCTGAGTAATACCAGATGTGCCCCCTCCAAAAAAAAAAAAAAAAAAAAACCATTAAAAATGAGCTTTAAAAAAAGTTCAATAAAAGCCATCATTTGCATTTTAAAGGGATTCCTCACTTTGCTATCAGACTTACAGATATTATGGGGGTTGGAGGGGAGAGTAGACAGAGGGAGGATTGGACCACACTGCTCAGGGGTATTCCTGATCCTGTGCTCAGGGTGACCCCTGGCCTTACTGAGAGACCACATGATTGGATCAACCAAAATAGTACATGCAAGGCAAGTGCCTTCCTTACTTCCTGTACTATGTCTCTGGCCCCTAATGTTGACTTTTTATACAAGTGATTTATATACAACTTTTTAGAAACTTGTACTGAAAACCTGAACCCATATAATGAGCTTATATTCTGAAGGAAGCAGCTAAATAAGCCTTTAAATTCCATCCTTTATAATATTCATCCTTGGATTGAGGAACTACACACTGACTTTTAAAATCACAAATATTTTATTATTCTGCATTTATTTTTCTTCCCATTATGACTAACCCCATACACTTATTACTTTTTAACATTGAAAATGAATATTTAATATTTATTGATGTTTGTCTTTGTCATCCTCATCTTAGATGAGACTCATGCAGGATCCTTTGGAAGTCTGCAATTTCAGCTCTGTGTTGGGAGTAGAAATGGAAACTACCCCAATGAATAATTAAATAATGGGCTTGGATTACTCTCTAACACAAAGTCAAATTCACATTCCAAAACAGTGACACACAAAAAAGGTGAAAAATGATTGATCTGTGCCAGTTTCAATTTTCTATTCTTGGTACAACTCAAAATGTTCTATCTTATATGTTATAGAGTAACATCTTGAACCATTACCTTAAAAGTTAAAACTCAAGACTGCTCTTGGGAAAAAGAGCAATGTAAAGCAAGGGAAACTGTAGGTGTTTTAAAGTACCTTAAAGTCTAGAGTCTAAATCTATTTTCCCAAAATGGCTTTAATTACTTCTGTATTAAAATTTAGCCCTGGACCCAGAAATGAGTTCTCTGCTCCTCTGGGTGTCTTTATCCCAGGGTGTGTGTGTGTGTGTGTGTGTGTGTGTGTGTGTGTGTGTGTGTGTGTGTGTGTGTGTGTGTGTGTGTGTGTGTGTAAATGAGTTCTTTGCTCCTCTGGGTGAGAGGGTGTGTGTGTGTGTGTGTGTGTGTGTGTGTGTGTGTGTGTGTGTGTGTGTGTGTGTGTGTGTGAGATTTGATTTGGTTTTGGGGAAACATCCAACAATACTCAGAGCTTACTCCTGACTTATGAGCTCAGAGATAACTCCAGGCTGATCTCAGAGGACCATCTGTAGTACAGGGGATTGGACCAAGTCTGCTGTGTGCAAGGCCAGTGCCCTATCTATTATATTATCTTTATGGGCCCTTACCTTGCAAGATCTTTTGTAATATAGCCTTCTCTTAGATGCAATTTTCTTTCTCTACTTTTTCTTTTTTTAGTTGTTAGGTCATACCCTAATGTTTAGGGCTCACTCCTGGCTCTGTGCTCAGGGTTCACTCCTGGTGGCCTTGGGGAATCAGATGATGTGCCAGAGAATGAACAGTTGTTTGCAAGGCAAGCGACTTACCTGCTGTACTATCCTTCCAGTCTTCTTTTATATTACTTTTTTTTTGTTTGTTTGGTTTTTTTGGTTTTTTGGGCCACACTCATTTTGACGCTCAGGAGTTACTCCTGGCTATGCATTCAGAAATCGCTCCTGGCTTGGGGGGGGGGGGACCATATGGGATGCCAGGGGATCGAACCACACTTCATCCTAGGCTAGTGCTTGCAAGGCCTTACCTCTAGCACCACCACTCCAGCCCCACCCTTTTATATTACTTTTGAAATATTTTGACCCACACCCTGCAGTGGTCAGGTTATACTTTTGACTAAATACATGAAATTCTATTACTTTCTTTAAAATAAGTTGGGCTGGAGAGAAAGTATAGGGACTAAGGAAATTGCCTTGCACACAGCTAAGCTGGTTCAGTTCCTGGTACCACTTATGGTCCCCTGTGCCATATATTTTCCTGAACATAACTAGGGTTCCCTCCTGAATACAGAGCCAAAAATATTCCTTGGCCATTGTAGGGTATGGTCCAAAATGACCCCCTTTGTCTCTTATAATAGTTTTAATCTTGAAGTCAATGTCTGATACCAGTATGGCTACGTTGGCCTTTTTGTGGGGGTTGTTTGTTTAAAATATTGTGTTTCACCCTTTGATTTTGTCCATTGTTGCCCTTACTGTTCAAATGTGTCTCTTGTAAGCAGAGAAGATTGAATTCAATATTCTAATCCATTCTTCCATTCGTGTCAATTGATGCATTTAAGCTGTTGAATTGCGTGAGATTATTATGAAAGTAAGTTTTTGCCATCTTTCTTCAGAAGTTTTGTGTGTTTATGAATTTGACTTTTTTTGTGTGTGTGTGTGGTTTTTGGGACACACCCGACAGTGCTCAGGGGTTACTCCTGGCTCCATGCTCAGAAATTGCTCCTGGCAGGCACGGGTGACCATATGGGACACCAGGATTCCAACTGATGATCTTTTGCATGAAAGGCAAACACCTTACCTCCATGCTATCTCTCCGGCCCCTTGACTTGTCTTTTTATGGGGGGGGGGGGTAAGTGTTTGGGGTTTTGAGCCACACCTGCTGATGCTCAGGGGTTATTCTGGCTCTGTGTTCAGAAACTGATCCTGGCAGACTTGGGGACGATATGGGATGCCGAAGATAGAACCCAGTCTGTCCAGGTTGGCTGAGTGCAAGGCAAGCTCCCTATCACTGTGCTATTGCTTAGATCCAGATTTGACTTTTCTTAAAGTAGCCCCCATAGTTCCTTTTTTTAGAAAATTTTTATTGTGACCAAAGTGAATTACGAATCTTTCACAATAGAATAGCTTTTAGTCTATGACATTCCTCAGCCGTTGCTTATCCATATTTTCTTCAAATTTGAATGACATTCTGGCTGTGTAAAGTAGCACTTTGGACATAATTTAGACCCCAGAGACAAAACCTCAGATTTACGGGTAGTTATCCTCTGAAAAAGGAGTTGGACACTTAACATCAAGTAAGGGCTTTCTCTTCAACAAATGTGTTTGGAAAAGTGGATAGCCATGTGTCAAAAAATGAAACTGGATCTACATTTCACAGTATTCACAGAAATTAATTCAAAAGGAATTGAAGATCTCAAAATAAGACCAGAAACCATAAAGTACCTTAAGAAACACAGGAAAAAAAAAACCCTTCAGGATATTTTGAAAAATAAATGAGCCTCAGAGGTGTCTTCAGTGATTTAATGCCATTGGAAAGTTAACAAATATAATAATAGGGGCCGGGAAGGTGGTGCTAGAGGTAAGGTGTCTGCCTTGCAAGCGCTAGCATAGGACGGACCGCGGTTTGATCCCCCGGCGTCCCATATGGTCCCCCCAAGCCAGGGGCGATTTCTGAGCGCCTAGCCAGGAGTAACCCCTGAGTGTCAAACGGGTGTGGCCCCCCCAAAAAAACAAATATAATAATAAACAAATGGAATGACATCAAATTTAAAAGGTTTTGTAAGGCAAAAGAAACAGACTAAAATGAAGGCATTCTACTGAATGAAAGAAAATATTTGCACACAAACATCAGATGAAAGACTAATATCCAAGAAATATGAAGTACTCAGAAATCTCAAGAACAGAAAAAAATACAAATCCCATTAAATCCTATTAAAAATAACCCCATTACAAACAGGGAGAGGAGATGAATAAGCTCGTGAAGATGACATATGGACTGCAAGATAGTATTCATCATCACTTATTATCAAGAAATGCAAATGAAAACAGTAAGAATGAAAAATCTTTACATATAATCTTATATACAAGTATTGATGATGCTACAATATGAGTAAACCTTGAAAATATTAAAGTAAAATAGTTAGAAAAAAGTATCTTGGTGAGGTGATTATTTTATTGACATTTTTAACCAATCCCATTGCTGTCTTTTAGTCATAGGGTTTTGTATAATAAATCTACTGTGAATTTTATTGATGCTTCTATGATGACATGTCACAATATATCAGTTATTTCTTTGATTTTTGCTGCTTTTGTATTCTCTCTCTGTATATGGCTTTTATCATTCCGATTAGGATAATTTTTGGAGTATTTTTATTTGGAACTCTTTTACCTGGTATACCCTTCTGGTTTTTTAGATCTGGATGCATGTGTTCTCCATTTCTGGGTACTTCTCCACAGCAATAACTTTAACTGTTGCTTCTTCAAGAGGATTGCCTTCCTGTTTTTCCAGGATGTTGATGATTCTTATGTTGTTCCCCTTGAATTTATCCCAGAGTTCTCTTGTGTACTGTTCATTTATTTTGAATCTTTTTTCTTTCTTCTGCTATTGTCTGGAGGTTTTCTGCATCTTGAATTTGTCCTCAGCTATTGTTACTCTATTGCTAAGATCTTCCAATGAGTTTTTTCATTTTACCTAACAAATTCTTTAGTTCTGTCATATCTACTTGTAGTTTTCTCATTTCTGCTCTCATATCCTCTTGTGTTTTATTGATTGTCTGTTTCATTAAACATCCCCAGCATTTCCTCTCTAAAGTCCTTAGCAGATAGGTCATATAATTGTTTATTACTGGTTGAGTCTTGAGAGTTACCATCTTCATTCACTAAACCTGGTGGGTTCTGTGTTACTTTCTTATCATGACTTTTGCACCCCAGAGGTGCTTTTTTGTGTGTTGTTGTGTTTGGTGACTAGAGTCAAAATGTCAGAGTATCTTCTCTGTGAGATATGATGAAGTAAAGAAAATTCTGGCAACTAATATCATGCACTTAAAAGAGGTTCTGACCAGGGGGTTAAATGACATGTGTTTTTTTTTCATATCTGTCATGGGCTTATTGTAAATAGCCTTGACTATATATGTATATATATTATAATATTTTTAAGCACCATGATTGCAAACATGTTTGTAGTTTCAGCCATAAAATAACACCCCTCTTCACCAGTGCAACCTTCCCACCACCAATACCCCCCCATCTCTCTCCTCCTTCACCCCTGCTATATTCAAGAGAGGTATTCTATTTCTCTCACTAGCTATCTATAGTCATGATAGTTGTTAGTGTAGCTATTTCTCTAACTGCACTCACCACTCTTTGGGGTAAATTTTGTATCATGGGCTGGTCCTTCCAGCTCTCATCTCAATTGCCTCTGGGTATTATTACAATACTGTCTTTTATTTTTCTTAAATCCCACAGATGGGCACCAGAGAGATAGCACAGAGGTAGGGCATTTGCCTTGCATGCAGCAAACCCAGGACGAACCCACGTTGATTTCTGGCAACACATATGGTCCCCTGAGATTGCCAGGAACGATTTATGATCACAGGACCAGGAGTAAACCCTGAGCATCGCCAGGTGTGGCCTCCAAACCAGTCAATTAATAAATAAATAAACTGCAAAAATCTTTTAAAATCCCACAGATGAATGAGATTATTCTGTGTCTATCTCTCTCCCTTTGACTCAGCATAATAGTTTCCATGTCCATCTGTATATAGGAAAATTTCATGACTTAATTTTTTCTGATGACTGCATAGTATTTCATTGTGTAAATATACCACAGTTTCGTTAGCCACTCATTTATTGTTAGGCATCTGGGTTGTTTCCAGATTTTGGCTATTATAAATAGAGCTGCAGTGAAGATAGGTGTGCAGACGGCATTTTTGTATTGTATTTTTGTGTTCCTCTGTGTTCCTAGGGTATATTCCTAGGAGTGGTATAGCTGGATCATATGGTAGCTCAATTTTCAGTTTTTTGATGAATTGCCATATTATTTTCCATAAAGAATGGATTAGACAGCACTCTCACCAGCAGTGAATAAGAGTTCCTTTCTTTCCACATCCCCACCAGCACTGATTGTTCTTGTTCTTTGTAATTTGTGCCAGTCTCTGATATGAGATGGTACCTCTTAATTTTGATTTGCATCTCCCTGTGATGATTAGTGATGTGGAACAATTTTTCATGTGCCTTTTGACAATCTGTATTTCCTCTTCTTCTTCTTCTTCTTCTTCTTCTTCTTCTTCTTCTTCTTCTTCTTCTTCTTCTTCTTCTTCTTCTTCTTCTTCTTCTTCTTCTTCTTCTTCTTCTTCTTCTCCTCCTCCTCCTCCTCCTCCTCCTCCTCCTTCTTTCTTCTTCTCCTTCTCCTCCACCTCCTCCTTCTCCCCTCCACTCTTCCTTCTCCTTCTTCTGTTTCTTTGTTTTCTGGGGCACACCCGGCAGCGCTCAGTGGTTACTCCTGGCTCTATGCTCAGAAATCGCTGCTGGCAGGCTCAGGGAACCATATGGGATGCCGGGATTTGAACCACCATCCTTCTGCATGCAAGGCAAATGCCCTATCTTCATGCTATCTCTGCGACTCCGTGTATTTCTTCTTTGAGGAAGTGTCTGTTCATTTCTTCTCCCCATTTTCTGATGGGTTAGATGCTTTTTCTTGTTAGGTTCTTTCAGTACCTTGTATATCTTTTATATTAGCCCCTTATCTGATAGGTACTAGGTAGTTTCTCCCATTTTGTGGGTGGTCTTTGTATCCTAGTCACTATTTCCTTTGAGATGCAGAAGCTTCTCAGCTTAATATAGTCCCATCTGTTTATCTCCACTTCCACTTGTTTGGATAGTCTGTGCTCCATTTTGCATTTCTTGCCCCTTTGTAAAGATTAATTGATTGTATGTCTGGGGGTCATCCTCTGAATACTCAAGTTTATTCCATTGATATGAGGGTCTCTCTTTATTCCATTAAGATGCTATTTTAATGACCATTGATTTGTGGTACAATTTAAAGTAGGGGAAAGTGATGTCTCCCATCTTCTTTTTTCCTAAGGGTTGCTTTAGCTATTCATGGTGTTTATTGTTCCAAATGAATTTCAGGAGTGTTTGATCCACTTCTTTGAAGAATGCCATGGGTATCCTTATAGGAGTTGTATTAAACCTGTACAATGCTTTGGTAGTATTGCCAAATGATGTTAATTATGTTAATCCTCCCAAATCATGAATAAGATATGTGTCTCCATTTCCTTGTGTCCTCTTTTAATCTTGAAGCACTGTTTTGTAGTTTTCTTTGTATAGGTCCTTCACCTCTTTAGTTATGTTGACTCTAAGGTATTTGAGTTTCTTAGGCACTAATGTGAATGGGAATTTTTTTGTAATGCCCATTTCTTCTCTATTATTATTTATGTATAATATGGCTATTGATTTTTGCATATTAATTTGTAATCTGACACTTTGCTATATGAATCTGTTGCTTCTAGAAGCTTTTAGGTAGAGTCCTTATGATTTTCTAAATATAGTATCATGTTATCTGCAAACAGTGAGAGCTTGACTTCTTCCTTTCCTATCTGGATGCCTTTGATATCTTTTTCTTGCCTAATTGCTATGGCAAGTACTTTCAGTACTATATTAAGTAGGAGTGGTGAGAAGGGTATCCTTGTCTTGTACCAGATTTTAGAGGAAAGGCTTTTAGTTTATCTCCATTGAGATTAATATTTGCCATTGGCTTGTGGTAAATGCCCTTAACTGTATTGAGAAAAGTTTCTTTCATTCCCATTTTGTTGAGTTTTTATCATGAATGAATGTTGGAACCTTATCAAATGCTTTCTCTGCATCTATTGATATGATTAGATGGTTTTTATTTTTCCTTTTGTTGATATGGTGAATTATGTTGATTGATTTACATATGTTAAATCATCCTTGCATTCCTGGAATGAAACCTATTTGGTTATGGTGTATGACCTTCTTGATGAGGCATTGTATTCTATTTGCCAGGATTTTATTGAGAATCTTTGTATCTGTATTCATCAGGGATATTGGTCTGTAATTTTCTTTTTCTTTTTTTTTTTTTGCAGCATTTCTGTCTGGTTTTGATATCAAGGTGATGTTAGCTTCATAAAAACTATTTGGGAGTGTTTCTGTTTCTTCAGTTTCCTGGAAGAGCCTGAAAAGTATTGGTATTAGGTTCTCTTGAAAGGTTTGAAAGAATTTGTTAGTGAATAAAGGCATAGTTTTGAGCAGTTGACTTTGTGGGACCAGGGATGGGGTCCTCTAGGGCCTAGCCAGGACCTTGGCCTATCTGGGCTAGCTGGTACACTTGAGATATGGGGATGTGAGGGAGGTGAGCATAGTCCTTGACCTGGTTGCAAAATGCACAGTTTCGAGTCGGCTCCCTAGCTTTCTGCCTTTTCTTTTTATGTCCTTTGATTTCACATATATATTTGGTACATCGGCATATATATATATAAATATATATATATATATATATAATGTATGTATTCTGCTTTATTTTATTGAAACCATTGTGATTTACAAAGTCCTTCAAAGTTGGTTTTCAAACATATAGTAAATCAGGGCCAATCCTACTACCAGTATTGACCTCCCTCCATATTCTGATTTATTTTCCAAAAATTTGATAGGTCACAAGTTTTCATAGTGTAGCTAGTAAGTATGTGACATCTGTATTATCTCACATAATCATCTCATCTGTTCTATGAGGTGGATTCTGTTATTGTCCTCAATTATAGATGTGAAATTGAGATTGAAAGGGGGGAGGAGACCAAATTAATGAAAATCTTAGATTAAAAACTTCTGATTAGGGCCCGGAGAGATAGCACAATGGCGTTTGCCTTGCAAGCAGCTGATCCAGGACCTAAGGTGATTGGTTCGAATCCCGGTGTCCCCCGTGCCTGCCAGGAGCTATTTCTGAGCAGACAGCCAGGAGTAACCCCTGAGCACCGCCGGGTGTGGCCCAAAAACCAACCAAACAAACAAACAAACTTCTGATTAAACAAGTAAGATGCTAATAATGGAAATTTGGAAAATATAAAAAGAACAGTAGCAGTCACTGTTACCTTTTTAAACCTACTTCCTATCTTCTTGCAATACTTGTATTTGTTTAGGTTTTTTTTTTTTTTTTTTTTTTGGTTTTTCGGGCCACACCCGTTTGACGCTCAGGGGTTACTCCTGGCTAAGCGCTCAGAAATTGCCCCTGGTTTGGGGGGACCATATGGGATGCTGGGGGATCGGACCGCGGTCCTTCCTTGGCTAGCGCTTGCAAGGCAGACACCTTACCTCTAGCACCACCTTGCTGGCCCCTAGGTTTGGTTTTGTTTGGGACCACACTTTATGGTGTTTATGGGTTATGTATAACCTTGTACTCAAGAATCACTCCTGGCAAGCTCAGGGGTCCATATGGGATCTTGGAGATTGAACCCAAATACATGGAAGAAAAGCATCTGTGATAGTAACTTTCTGGCTCCTTGTGCATTTATTATTATGCTTTTAATACTTAAAGACATCCGCATATCACTATCTAATTTTTATTTTTATTTTATTTTATTTTGGTTTTTGGGTCACACCTGGCAGCGCTCAGGGGTTACTCCTGGCTCTATGCTCAGAAATCACCCCTGGTAGGCACGGGGGACCATATGGGATGCCGGGATTCGAACCACCGACCTTCTCCATGAAAGGCAAATGCCTTATCTCCATGCTATCTCTCTAGCCACGACTATCTAATTTTTAAAGACATTTTAGGTAAATGTTCAGCTATTGGTTTGTTTCATATGGCAAGGTAGGCTTTTGTCAGAAAATGTTGATTCTATTCTCAATTCATAATACCTATAACAATAAATGACATTTATTAAAGAGTTTTAGGAGCTATGGAGAAATTTTTAACCTTTATATTAAGATATATTTGAAACTTTTAAAAATGTGTTCTTTTTTAAGTTAATAGTCTACAGCTCTGAAAATGAGACATCTTTATTCATTTTTATTTTTAATTAATTATTGTTTACTATAAAATTTTAGGAATATAATTTTAATTGAATCATCATGAAATATAATTAAAAGGTTGTTGATGGTTACATTTTATAGAATGTTCCAAAATCCATCCCTTGACTAGTATTCATTTCCCACCACCAACAGACACATAGTTTTATATTTCTATGTGTACACCCCCACTACACCCCTCACTACATCCCACTGATGTTCTAGTACCCTTCTACCACCAAAAGCCCTATTTCTTCTTTCTTCTTTCTCTCTCTCTCTCTTTTTTTTTTGGGGGGGGGGGTCACACCCGGCAGTGCTCAGGGGTTACTCCTGGCTCTATGCTCAGAAATTGCTCCTGGCAGGCTCAGGGGACCATATGGGATGCCAGGATTCAAATCACCGTCCTTCTGCATGTAAGGCAAATACCTTACCTCCATGCTATCTCTCTGGCCCCTTTCTTCTTTCTCTTAATTAATTTTAAAACTTGAATTGCATTTATGGATCCTGATATTCAAAAGGAAGTAATCCATCACTGAGAATGATTTTTCTCTCTGTAAATTTTATTTCTTGATGACTCTAGCATAACATTTGTAATCTCGGGATCGAAGAAATAGCATGGAGGTAAGGTGTTTGCCTTGCATGCAGAAGGATGGTGGTTCAAGTCCCATATGGTCCCCCATGCCTGTCAGGAGCGATTTCTGAGCGTGGAGCCAGGAGCGACCCCTGAACACTGCTGAGTATGGCCCACCAATCAATCAATCAATCAATAAAGTTTAAAAAAAATCACTCCTGGCAGGCTTGTAGGACTATATGGAATGTCAGAATCAAACCCAGGTCTGCTACATGCAAGGAAAGCATCCTCCTATCTTGGGAATATCTTTTTACATTATTACTAAGACAAACAGGTAACTTAATCTCAGTTTTCAAATAGAGTAATGTATTAATTTTAAGAAATACACAAGAAAACATTAAAGAAAGAGAGGATCACTTGTAAACAGCTCAGGATAAATCAGTAAATTACAATAACGTTAAATTTCAAGTTATACTCAATGTTGTGGTCAGAATAAAGATAGAGCAAGGAAGGCTCTTGCCTTGCACACAGTCAATCTGGGTTCAATCCCCAGCCTCTATATTGATCCTCAAGCCTTAGTGCTGAACCAGGAGTAAACCCTGAGCACCGTTAGGTATGGCACAAAAACCAAAACAAGCACACACAAACAAAATATAGTATCCAGTTTTATCATCTTAAAATATTACTTATGGTGCTAATTTCTACCAACTCCTTGGTTTAACTTCTGATTGTAATATTGTGAAACTAAAAAAAAATCACATTTATTATAAAATTATTCTCTGTTAGCATTAGAGAATAAATTGTAGTGTCTAATAAAAACACAGGATCCAAGGGCCAGTTGGCCAAACCTCTCTCCCACTCCTCCTTCTCTCTGTGCCACATCTATCTTGGCACAAAGCCACAGTAATTTCCAGAAATTGGCAGTGCCTTGGCAAATGCACATCTGCTGCTGTCTCCAACCCTTGCCTACTAATTTTGCACAAACCACTTCCTTTTCTTGGGGCTGAAAAATTCACTGAGGAAGTGGCTGTGCCTGAGGGCTGATCTGGAAGCACTACCTGGTGCTTGGCACATGGCCCACTCACTGCCCAGCTGCCTCACCTGTAGTCCTGCCATAGAGCTCCTGCAGGCCACGTTCCAACTTTATCCATTGATTTTTTTTTTCCTCTTTTCTTTCCTGTTGTTGTGATGATGCCAGGAGTCTACCCTTGGTAGCAGAGTGGTACTCAATATGGATGGAGTCGGTATGGAGGGAGTGAGAAAACAGATCTTACAATTGGTTACAGGATACCAGAAATTATAAACTAGTGATGTTGGGGATCAAGGCCAAGAACGCCATCATTGTTAATGTGTTTTTAAAAACTCACTCCCGCAAGACAATTGCTGTACCACCAAGCCATATCCCCAGGCCTTCCAACTTAGTCCTTTCCTGGCTATTCTTCCCTTATCCATCCCTTTGACTTGCACTATTGAAAAATCTCATCCTTCAGAGTGAAGAGCTAGTCCAGGTGGGAAGGCACTTGCCTTATTCATGCTGGTTCAATCCCAGGCCTTACATATGTATGTTCTCCTGAGCACTGCTAGGAAGCACTCCTAAGCACAGAGCTAGTTCCTGAGCACTCTGGTGATAACCCTAACTGCCCCACTAGCCCCTATACACACCCCAAAATCTTATCTTGGGCTGGAAAATTCCAATAGATGGTGGCAGTAATAGTGGGCATGATGTGACAACTGATTCTAGGAAAAATAATCTGAAACATGATGTCAACTCCTTTTTACATGAATAAAAATAGATGTCTTGATCATTTTTAAAAATTAAAATTTGGTTTCGATTTGCATTGTCTTCTGTTAAATACCCATTTTGACTGCTCGGGAATTTAATGAGCCAGGAGGTCAGTGTCTATGGGAATGCTGAGCCAGAACCAGGAGAGTGAAACAGAGAGGGTGAAAGAAAGAGGACCTGGCAGTGCTCAGCTTGTGTCCCCCATTCCCTAGTTTTCCCACAAGAGATGCTCCTCAGTGCAGCAGCAGAGTGGGTGCGCGTGCAAACACAGGTAAAACGGAGATATTTTTATCCTCCCACAGGTTCCTTAAATGTAGCCTCAGCTCTGATCAGATTTGAATATAGTCATGGTGATGATTTCTTTCCCTTTGTTCTTGTCTCCATCTCTGCCTCTGTGGGTTGAAATTGGGCTTGGCATTGTTGGGAAGCAGAAGGAAGCCCCTCTGACTAAATGTCTTTGTATACACCTGAGGTTTGCTGAAGCCTCTGCCCAGCCCCATATCATCCATCGTTGGGGGCATTACGTTGGCTGTTGACAGGGCAGTACCTTCCCTGCAGGTAGGTGTCTGTATCCTTAGGGTGGGGGTTGGACAGCTTTAGTACCTCTAGAGAAGTGGTTCTCAAACAGTAGGGTGAGCCTCCTGGGGGGGGGCACAAGGCTCCATAAAGGGGGGCTGCATTTGACCTCGGCAAACACTGTCATACCAAGCTAAGCCCCGTGTTTATGACTCTGTTTGTCTCTGGAGCTGAGAGTCGCTGTGTCCTGCTTCAAATCCCACTTCAAACAAAACATGCTCATTGTAGCCATTAATCCAGACATCGCCTCTGATTAAAAAATCAGCTCAAATTATTTTATATATTTTTGTTTTGCAGGTTAAAGTTTTTTTAATAAAGATACTATTTACAGTCATGCGGGGGGGGGCATGAAAAATGTTTTCTTCCTAGGGGGGCATGACAGAAAATAATCGAGAAGCACTGCCCTAGAGTAACACTGTGAACTGTGATTTCTGTCATCTAAGGTTATGACCTCGCTACTATTTGTTTCTCTCCCTAGAAAACAAACAACCAGACCAGGGAAAAGAGCAGAGGATGAGCAAGAACTCATTCTAGCTCTGCACTAATTACTTGTTGTACTAAGCAAGCCTATGTAGGATTTGATTGTCATATGTGAAAAACTGGGTTGAGCTATATCCCTAGAGGGGCTCTGTTATCACTTGATTTCTTAAATATAAATTGCATGTAAGTCTTCTTTCCAGTGCTAATGGGAATAGTTCTACTTCAAGTGCTTCACTGACCTCTTAAAAATGAAAAGACAGGAGTAAGGCATGAACATCAGAAAGAGGAAGGAAGGAAGGAAGGAAGGAAGGAAGGAAGGAAGGAAGGAAGGAAGGAAGGAAGGAAGGAAGGAAGGAAGGAAGGAAAGGAGGGAGGGAGGGAGGGAGAAAGAGAAAGAAAGGGAAAGAAAAGAAAGGAGGGAGGAAGGAAGGGAGGGAGAAAGAAAAGAAAGGAGGGAGGGAAGGAGGAAGAAAGGAAGGAAGAGAGAAAGGGAGGGAGGGAGGAAGGATAGAAGAGAGGGAAGGAGGGAGAAAGAGGGAGAGAGGAAGGAAGGAAGGAAGAGAGGGAGGGAGAGAGGAAGGAAGGGAAGAAGGAGGGAGGGAGCAAGGGAGGGAGGGAGGAGGAAGGAAGGAAGGGAGGAAGGAAGGAAGAGAGGAAGGAAGGAAGGAAAGAAAGAAAGGAGGGAGGGAGGAAGAAAGGAAGGAAGAGAGAAAGGGAGGGAGGGAGGAAGGAAGGATGGAAGAGAGGGAAGGAGGGAGAGAGGGAGAGAGAAAGGAAGGAAAGAAGAGAGGGAGGGAGAGAGGAAGGAAGGAGGGAAGGAAGGAAAGAAGAGAGGGAGGGAGAGAGGAAGGAAAGAAGGGAGGAAGGAAAGAGGGACCGAGGGAGGAAGGGAGGGAGGGAGGAAGAAAGGGAGAGAGGAAGGAAGGGAGGAAGGAAGGAAGAGAGGGAGGGAGGGAAGGAGGGAGGAAGGAAGGGAGGGAGGAAGGAAGGGAGGGAGGGAGGAAGAAAGGGAGGAAGGAAGGAAGGATGGAAGAGAGGGAAGGAGGGAGAGAGAGGGATAGAGGACAGAAGGAAGAGAGGGAGGGAGAGAAGAAGGAAGGGAGGGAGGGAGAGAGGAAGGAAGGAAGGAAGGAAGGAAGGAAGGAAGGAAGGAAGGAAGGAAGGAAGGAAGGAAGGAAGGAAGGAAAATTTTGATCTGGAGCATAGGTCATGAACACAGTATGAGGTCTTGAGTTTGATTCTTGACAACAGTAACAAAAAATGGGAAGAGGTTACAAAATAAGCCTGTGTTGTGCTAAGGTTTTGTATGTGAGCTCATGCCCATATGATGTCATCAGGAAGAAACAGAGTAAAATTGGGCAAAGTGGAAAATTACCAGGAAGTAAAATAAGGTTCTGTTTTTGATTCAAAGACTGAATTGTACAGAATATATTATTCAGGTTCAATGTACATGACCTGTTTGCATTATCCACAAGTGTGATGCAAACAAGTAGCATAATGTTTGTCTGTGCTGTTTAGGATACATATAAGATGTGGCAAAGGAAAGACTAGAAGGAAATATTGAGGCAATGGTCAGGTTAGGGATTATGAAATCAACAGTCTCAAGAGAGCAAACAGAGCAGGTGGGGGGAACCAAAGGCAAAAGTCAGCCCAAAGTTGCAGCAGGTCAGCAAGAAAGCAAAATAAGGGGATTAGTAATGCCAAAATTTAGAGATGAACACAAAAGAAATGGGGTGGGGAAGATGGAGTGGAACCAAGGGAATCATGCCAGCAAGCAGCTTTCAAAGAGCTCTACTTACTCACTTTCTTCATTCCCAAAATCTTACATTCTCTCTGGCAGCATCCCAGTCCTTAAATTTTTCCACACACTAGAATTTAAGATGCTCTTAACCAAACCTTTTTCTGTTAAAAGGAGCACTCTGGTTCGCTTTAGGGAAGAATGTTGCATGATTTCATGAGCTTAAAGAGTCCATAAGTGAAGGCAGGAACCACACTTATTGCATGCTGCTCCCCATCTTCATTTCTGGGTTACTGGCCCGCTCACATGTGACTTGTTCATATCTGTTTCCCTGTCTCTGAGCAAACTGCTTCCCTTCTGTCTCCTTGCCCTCCTTCCTCTCAAACATACTTCTTTTCTGAGTTTCCCTCCAGTTCTGAACCTTTGCTTCCATTCACATTCAGTTCTGTTGCTGTTTCCTTCTCTCACAATATATCCAAGGAGGGCACATTTGCTGAGTTGTGGATGGGATAAGTAAACAAACAAGAGATGGTTCCCTCGATGTAATTATGAACTCTTTCCATAGTTCATAGGTATCAAAAGGAAGGATCTTCAGGAGACTGTGGGTACTAGAGAGACTGGGGATTTGGGAAAATGTCTCAATTCTGTCCTTGCAGTCTTGAACTGTTCCTCTCCTAGACCTTGCTGTCCTCTTATGATGAGTAGGGATAATAAAGCTATGCTCTGATTTCCTGACACGGTTGATTGATATTTAGAACCCAGTAATGTTAGACCACAGAAAACAGCCCTTTTATTTTTTTAACCTATAAAGTACTCTGAGAAGGTGAGGGACTATTGTAAGACTTACTCTCGTGTTATTAAAATGGTAAACAGAGGGAATCAGAGATGTGACTCAGATAGAAAACATATTTTGGAGGCTAGAGCAATATAGCACAGTAGAGAGGACATTTGCTTTGCATGCAGCTGACCAGGTTTAATCCCCAGCATCCCATCTGTCTGCCAAGCCTTCGAGGAGTGGTGTCTCAGAGCAGAGCCAGGTGTTACCCCTGAGTACCAACAGGTGTGCCCCAAAATAAACAAGGTGTGGGGGAGAAAATAAAAACAAATAATAAAACTTCAGGAATGTGAGGACCTAGGATCCATGTGGCTCAATGAGAGAGTGCTTGTGTTGCCTAAGGCCCTAGGTTTGATCCCCTATACACAATTTTTTTTAAAAAGATAATTTAGGAATCTGGATTTTTAATTAGATTTTAATTCCTGTTTAACTTATTCTATATATGGCCGTAGAAAAGGGTTTTTGTTAAGTAAGAATGGCCCTATTCCCAGGATCATGGTGCTGGAGGTGGCTTTGACATTTTGTAAGCACCGATTATCAAATATTTATTAACTTGTCAGCAGGTTCTTAAATTGTTATTTGCCTGAAATCTGCCATAGTGTATTCATGCCACAGGAATCAGCAAACATTTCAGTTTATAGCACTTCATTTTATCAATGTAGGTGAGCAACAGGAATAGTGGTGATAAATATAACTTGGCCTAGTGCATATTTAATAAACGTGTTTTCAGTGTAACTTGGGTTTATCCTTATATTATTGTGATACTCCAGCCTTGTGCTAAGGAACTTCATAATTTCCTCTTTTCTCTCTCTCTTTTCCACACCCACCCCATGTCTAATCAACCACTACATCTTCTAAGTTCTCTATCTTGTAGTTCTTCCCTCCTTTCAATGGCTGTGGTCATTGCTACTACATTGGCTCAGATGTAGATGCTCATCATGTCTGATTTGAATTTTTCTTTTTTACCAATATCTTGACCTTCAGTCTTTCAATATCTAGCATCTGCCTTTTATTTATTTATTTATTTATTTTTGGTTTTTGGGTCACACCCAGCGGTGCTCAGGGGTTACTCCTGGCTGTCTGCTCAGAAATAGCTCCTGGCAGGCACGGGGGACCATATGGGACACTGGGATTCCAACCAACGACCTTTGGTCCTGGATCGGCTGCTTGCAAGGCAAACGCCGCTGTGCGATCTCTCTGGGCCCATGCCTTTTATTTTTAACAGAACCAAAGATGAAATGCAACCCATGTGAATCAAATCACTAATCTCAACCTCTACTATACATATATATTTTTGTTTTGTTTTGTTTTGTTTTGGGGTCACACCCAGAGTGCTCAAGGTTTTCTCCTGGCTCTGTGCTTAACAACTATTCCTGGCAGAGATCAGGGGATTATATAGGGTGCCAGGGATTGAACCCAAGTTGGCTGTGTGTAAGGCAATTTCATACCTGTTGTACTATCACTCCTGCCCCTATTGATATAATTTCAAATAGTAAATGTGACCAAATAACTCTATTACTCTCCTCCTATTATCTATTTGGTTTTTGGGCCACACCTGGTGATGCTGAAGAATTACTCCTAACTATGCGCTCAGAAATCGCTCCTGGTTTGGGGGACCATATGGGACGCCAGGGGATAGAACCGAAGTCTGTCCTAGGCTAGCACATGCAAGGCAGATGCCTTGCCACTTGCACCACCGCTCCGGCCCCATCACATGATGTTTAATTGCTGCATAGTATTCCACCATGTGGTTATGTGCACCATTATTGAACCATTCTACATTTTGGAGATGTTTTGTGACATTATGCGCAGAAGTGTGATCTCCTGGATGACTAAAGCAAGGGTGATCTCTGGTAGACAGATAATAGAGCAGGTAGGGCACTTGCCTTGCACACAGCTAACCCAGGTTGGATCCTCAGTCACATTTAGTCTTTTGAGCACCACCAGGAATGATCCCTGAGCACAGAGCTAGGAGTATACCCCTGGGTGTGACCTAAATACAAGAGAAAAAGATGATATTAACCTCCTGCCCTTATGTTTTGACAGGTAACAGCACCCTCGCGCCTGTGGGAACTCTGCTCTGAGAATCCCCTAAGCGTCCTCCCAGGACCTGGGGTACACTCATGGCACCATGGCTGACTCTCAGGAGCCCCTGAGCCGCTCCCCGTCCACACACGCGCCCTTGAGTGAAAACAAAACGTCCAGTGCACTCAGGGATGAATTTTCACCTCCGGGAACCCACCACCCGTCTCCACAATTGCTAAAGGACCAGCAAGAAAAGGAAGCAGGGCCCACAGATACAGCCGAGAGCACGGGCAGCCCCACCACCACGACGGTGCTGACAAGCGTCAGCGAGGATGCCAGGGACCAGTTTGAGAACAGCGTTCTGCAGCTCCGGGAACACGATGATGCTGAGCCCAACACATCCCAGGGGAACGGGCACCCGGTGGACAGAGAGAGCACGGGCGGGGCTGAGGACATCAAGATTCAGTTCAGCAGGTCGGGTAGCGGCAGTGGGGGCTTTCTTGAGGGGCTCTTCGGCTGCTTAAGGCCCGTCTGGAACATCATCGGGAAGGCCTATTCCACCGACTATAAGTTACAGCAGCAAGGTAAGCTAATGCATGCTCTGTGTCCTCTATACCTGGGTGACCCCGCTGCCAAGAGTAAATGAAATAAAAATCCTTGGGATTTTCTTGAGGTTTTTTGTTGTTGTTTTTGTTTTGCTTTTTCTTTATACTATTCCTTTTATGCACTAATGAACTAATGAACATGGTTCTTAGTTACACCAAGAGTTCAAATAGAAATATTTTCAGTGCTTAGGGGCTGGAGCAGTGACACAAGCGGGAGGGCATTTGCCTTGCACACGCTGACCAAGGATGGACCTTGGTTAGATCCCCCGGTGTCCCGTATGGTCCCCCAAGCCAGAAGCGATTTCTGAGTGCATAGGCAGGAGTAATCCCTGAGCATTACCGAGTGAGGCCCAAAAACCAAAAACAAAAACAAAAAAAATTTTTTTTCAGTGTTAAAGAAAATTTGAATACTAGATGTATTGGAATACACTCAGAAAGATTATTCACGTATGAAGTTTGGGCAGATAAATGCTCTTCAATCTGATGTACCAAAATTAAGCGTTCTCTGACACTTCATGTGTAAAGGAAGTTTATTCTCTAAATAATGAGTACATCAAAATTCAAGTTCTTAAAATTATAAGTGTCTTGTCTCTTTTATATTGCAGTAATGTTAGTTTATAAGACTATATATTATTTTTATAAATATGTTTATTGAAGTACCATGATTACAAGCACTTTTGTAGTTGGGTTTTAGTTATATAAAAAGTAAAAACAGAAATTTTTGTATTAAAGACACAGATTCACTGTGCCAACCGAGTCCTTTCTGCTTGAAGCCCATCTTTTGTAATTTTCCAGTCCAGTGACATCAAAAGTACCCAGAAGACAACCCACATACTGTTCCTTTGATCTCATCATTTAACTTTTTCTGTTTTCATGCATGTTTTTCATACAAATATGGTTAATCAATAAAGTCAGGCTGATATTTTGATCTAAGTCACAGTGGCCCAGAGCTCACATCTATACTCTATGGAGGTTGGAAGTTCCCAAGCAGTGTTCAGCAGCATCCATTTGGATACTTGCCAAGTAGAGCTCAGACACTGCATACTGTTTGGGGATTTAAAATCAGGACCCTTGTGTGCTTTCCAGGCACATGTACCAGTCTTTCTAACTGTCGTCTAGCCCTTCGATATTTTCCCCCATAAGTGTATCCAACCAAGAAGTCTGATGGCCATGGGACTAAAACCAGACACCAGACACTCAGTCATGCCCCTGATGATTGCAAACCTGCCTTTAGTTCTAGAAAAATAAAATTATTTTCATACAGCCAGGGAACAGAAGCCTCACATTTTGGAAAAGAACAGAAAAGGATGTCCAATCTCAAGAAGTATTCTTTCTAGCTCCCACATTCCTAAACAAAAACAAAACAAAACAAAAGTTTAATTCCCATCAATGTGAAACCTTTATATCTAGCATATTTTAGATCTAGCACTGAGCTTTTGAAATAAAATGTACACATGGATCTCGTGTTCTCTGTACTTCAAACTTATTCTCAGCAAATCTGTACAAAAGTACTACATGTAGAAAACTTGGAAATACTCCTAAATACTGCCAAGTTCTTATTTAACATAAACATAGGACCCCCATCTCCTGATAAAACCAACTTATATATTACTATACTAGTCTAAGTGGTTTTAAAAAATAGTTATTTTTTGTTATACCTTTTCACTTCACGTTGTCTTCCATATTATAAGACACTTCTTCGGCATAATTTTTCATATTGGTACTTTAATTTTATTTTTTATTAAATATAATTTTTATTTTAATCATAGTGGCTTACATATAGTTGACAATAATATTTTAGGTACATATTAACATAAAATCAGGGAAATTCCCATCACCGAATTGTCCTCCCTCCACCTCCGTTCCAGTTCTTCTTTCCATATCCTCTTCCCTTACTCCCGGGGCTGCTAGAATAAGTGGTCCCCTCTGTGCCTAGCTAACTACTTAGTGTTCTTACACCTATTTGGTCTTGGTACCTCCCTTATTCCCCCCCAAAAAATGGGAGGCAAGACTAGATAGTTCAAGTTATGCGGTTTTGTTTAAAGAAGAGAAAAGTAATAACCTGGAGAAAAAAAAGAAAAAAAGAACCAGATACTCCGGAAATGGGTGGAGTCCTTCTAGAGGCTTTCCTCCTTGGTTTGAGAGATGAAGGGGGAAAAGAAGGTGAAACACCCACAACAGTACATAAAGAACTGTCAAATAAAATATCCAGTGAGCATTCCAAACTGTAAGTACCTCTCTATGGCTTGACAGTTTGTATGCTGAATGATTTCCTTTATGCCTGTCGGAATGTCTTTGAGGAACCCCAACTCCCATCCCACTTAGACTCGGTACAAACCTTCCCAATTACCAAGGGAATGATGCCTTACTCCCCTCCTTGACAGGGCACTTTCTGTAAACCAGGTCTTTGCCCAAAATGCAAAAAAGGGTCGCCACTGGGCGAAAGATTGCAGATCAGAAACCTCATTGATAACAACCTAAGTAGAGGTTTCAACACAATCCTGAGGAGGCAAATCGCCTGCTACCATTGTGGAAAACAGGGGCATATCAAAAGAAATTGCCGATTCCTTATAAATTCAGCTCCTCAAGGGCACACATACAAGATGCAGGAAAACACCCACAGTATGCTTTTTATGATAATTATAAGACACACCCAAGTGAACCTCTTTCTATTACCACTTTCTCTTTGATTACTCAGGATAAATTCCTATAAATTGAATGGTTGGCTTCAATGGGTTTATTGCCTTTAAAGCTTTTGTTAAATATCCTCATAGCCTTATAGAAGTGATATAGATGTTAGGATGCCTTATCATCAAGACATTTTGGAATGGAGGAACTAGGTATGTGACTTGGTAGAGGACTTGCCTTGCATGTGTGAGCCTCAAGATTTGATTCTTTTTTTGTCTGTTTGTTTTTTGTTTTTGGGTCACACATGGCAATGCTCAGGGGTTAGTACTGGCTCTGTGCTCAGAAATCGCCCCTGGTAGGCTAGGGAACCATATGGGATACTGGGATTCGAACCACCATCTGTCTGCATGCAAGGCAAACATCCTACCGCTGTGCTAACTCTCCGGCCCCAAGCCAAGATTTGATTCTTGTAACCTGAAATGGTGCAGGGGCAGGACACTTGCCTTGCACACTTCTGACCTGGGTTCAATCCTCTGCACCCAGTATGGTCCCCAGCTCATTAGGAGTAAGCCCTGAACACAGCTGGATGTGGCCCAAAATACAAAAATATATAATTTTTGAATGGGAAAATATCATGAAATAAAATTTTATAACTAATTCTATGTTGGGCTCGGTAGAACCCCCTTGAAAATATTCTAATTGAGGCTAAAACCTAAACAGGGATTCATCACACAGACCCCTGTTCAAATTCCTCACACTGTATATGATCTCCTGAGCACCACCAGGGCTTGTATCTGAGCACAGAGTCAGGAATAGCCTCTGAGTACCAACAGATGTGGCTCAAACACTTCCCCAATTACACACACACAAACACACACTCATACAATGAATATATATATATTTTTTTTCATTTCATTTCATAACTAATAGTCACTTTAGCTACTTTTTTCACTCTGTTCAATTTTGTTCATTCTGTTCTTCCTGTTTCTGAAATCCATACCAACATGTTTATCAATATTTCTTACTCCTACTATGCAGAAATTCTCTGTGATTCTGTTTGTTAATTTTGTCTGTCTCTCATATGCACTCTGATAACCCATGTTCATCCCATCCTTTCTTTTCTCTCTATGATTTACAATTTCAAGGACATTAAAAAGTTCCTTTATCCCACAAGAACATTGGGGATTCCTATGTTAAATGGCATTTTCATTTATCATTTTAAAAATTGGAAATAAAGATAAGCAAAAAGAGAAAAGTATAAAGTCAGCTGTCACCCTAGAGACAACCATCCACGAACATCTGCTTATGTGATAAACTCCATTTGATTTTTAGGGTCTTGTTCAATCTAGTAATTATTTGGTGGTAATTGAAGGTCTCAGAATCCAAATGCAGTGTTGAGGTGCAGATTTAGAACAAGAAGAACAGATTGTGTGTCTACTAAAGAAGCCTGAAGCATTTTTACACTGTTTTTACAAATCTGTATTGAACTGTTTGCCAATTGATAGTTGACTTTCAGAAAGAAATGTTTCAAGAATAAATAAGAAACAGGTCTAGTCAGCTTGTAAGGACTCAGCAGCTGCCTAAATCCTCAACATGACAGACTGTTCCCCCATGGACTAGGGGCACTAGGGCGAGAAAAGAGATTTGCTGTTCAGAAAACTTTGTGTAGTTTTTACCTTGTCAGCTCTGGGATCAGGGAGCTAATCTTTAATCCTGGATTATAGTCAAGCAAAGGATAACACATCTAACAGATGTGTCTTTGCATTTGGTGTTTCTGAAGAAATTTCACTAACCCTTTAAATGTTTTAATGAAGTTTTCATTTCCCACTTAGCACGTTGGTGTAAGTCTAAGGATGGTTGTTTGTCTAATTGAATTCTTTTATTGGCAAATTGTCCCAGTACGAAGCAAGTATTGTGTGAATGGATAAAGGAGAATTTATGATTTAAAGTGGGAAGGCATGTGGATTCCTAGGAACCTTGTGGATAGTGGAATTTTGCTATAGCAATGAATCAGAGAGAAGAGGAAAGCTGCAAAAGACAATACAACTGGGGCATATAGAAAAGCAGCAGAAATGCTGAGACTAATTCTGGAAGGAACACAGTTTACATTATTATGAGGTTAGTTATCTTCTTTGTGTCAATTATTTGGGCCCCTATTCATATTGTTAAAATTCTTTTATTTTGGGGCCAGAGTGGTGGCACAAGGGGTAAGGCATCTGCCTTGCCTGCTCTAGCCTAGGACAGACTGCGGTTCCATCCCCCAGCTTCCCATATGGTCCCCCAAGCCAGGAGGGATTTCTGAGCGCATAGCCAGGAGTAATACCTGCGTGTCACCAGGTGTGGCCCAAAAACAACAACAAAAAAAAATGATTTTTCCTCTGTTACTATTTTACTTCCTTGACTGAGAGGATCATAGAGATAGGACAAAAAGACTAAATTGCAATAATGATTTTTTTTCATCATTTTAATTAGTTCTAGTGAAAAGATTGAGAGAAAGATAGGTTGAAATACTACATTACATTAGACTCTCACAGGTCTAGTGCTATTTTCTATATTTTTTCTTGGATAATTCAGATTTAGCTTTTTGGCTAAATAGCATAAATATGAGCTACTATTGGTAGAGGAATTTTCATTCCGTATTATAACATCCTACCTTTATATTTGAGTACTAAATTACTTATCATTTGGTTTTTTTTGTTTTTGTTTTTGTTTTTTTAGTTTTTGGGTCATACCCGGCAGCGCTCAGGAGTTACTCCTGGCTCTATGCTCAGGAATCACCCCTGGCAGGCACGGGGGACCAAATGGGATGCCGGGATTTGAACCACCATCCTCTGGACGCAAGGCAAAACACCTTACCTCCATGCTATCTCTCCGGCCCCTTATCATTTGTATTTTAATCATTTATTTTTCATTTTATGAAATTCTAAATAATGTTTAATATTAAATAGTAAGCAACATTTATAAAAAGTATTATAAATTATCATAGAGACTATAATATGATCTGATTATGTTTAATATATAATTTAATATATATTTATGTGGGGCCAGAGAGATAGCATGGAAGTAAGGCATTTGCCTTCCAAGCAGAAGGTCATTGGTTCGAATCCCGGCATCCCATATGGTCCCCCGAGCCTGCTAGGAGTGATTTCTGAGCATGGAGCCAGGAGTAACCCGGGTGTGACCCAAACACCAAATATATATATATTTAAACATCATTTAATATATGATGTTTAATTATATAATGATGTTTAATTTTTTTGGTTTGCTTTGTTTTCTGAGCCACACCCAATGACACTCAGTGGTTACACCTGGCTATGTTTTCAGAAATCAATCCTTGCTAGGGTGACCATGTGGGACGCCGGGGGATTGAACCCTGGTCAGTCCTAGGCTGGCAACACGCAAGGCAGATGCCCATACCTCTTGCACCACTGCTTCAGCCCCTATGTTTAATAATTTTTTTTTTTTGGTTTTTAGGCCACACCCAGCGGTGCTCAGGTGTTACTCCTGGCTGTCTGCTCAGAAATAGCTCCTGGCAGGCACGAGGGACCATATGGGACACTGGGATTCGAACCAACCACCTTTGGTCCTGGATCGGCTGCTTGCAAGGCAAACACCGCTGTACTATCTCTCCGGGCCCTGTTTAATAATTTTTAAATCACTTCGAGCAACATGAAAAACTTTAATTTGCATCAGTCCTCATATACCAAAATAAACCTCAGGTTGACGTAAAGCTTAGAACTTTTTAAAAAACAGATACAGTTTAATATTTGAAAAGATTAGCAGCAGAAGAAATTGCAAAGGGAATTACAAGCAAGTACAAAAATACTCTAAAACTAATAAAAGAAAAATGTTTTTTTGGGCCAGAGTGGTGGCGCGGAGCGGTAAGCCATCTATGCAGGCCTGGGGGACCATATGGGATGCTGGGATTCGAACTACCATCTGTTCTGGATCGGCTGTGTGCAAGGCAAATGTCCTACTGCTGTGCTAACTCTCCAGCCCAAAATTGTACTTTTTATAATAGGAGCTAAATCCAGTTACGCTGGGGTAAGATATGCTATGCAATACTAGGGATCAAATTTAGGGCCTCTCCTAATCCTAATGCCAGGCTGGTGCTCCACCACACTCTCCTCAGCCCTGCATATAACTTTTACAAAACTGGGGCTGGAGTGATAGCACAGCAGTAGGGCATTTATTTGCCTTGCACGTGGCTGACCCAGTACAGGTTCAATTCCCCAGCATTCCATATGGTCCCCTAAGCCAGGAGCAATTTCTGAGCACAGAGCCAGGAGTTACCGCTGAACTCTGCTGAATATGGCCCACCCTCACACCCAAATTTTTTTTACAAAGCTGTATACATGTGAACATATACTAGAGAAGATGAAAGTTGACTATAGCATGACTTTTCAGTTTTTACTAATATTTTTAATGATTAGTATTAACAGTACATAAAGATTTTCTTTTATTTTATCTCATTTATTGAAACCATTTTGATCTACAAAGTCCTTCATAGTGAATTTTAGACATACAGTGAATCAGGGCCATTCCCACCACCAGTATTGACCTCCTTCCACCAATGTTCTCAGAGTGCATACCACCACCCTTTTGCCCCCTGGCCTACCAATATAAAAGGCCCATTTTAGAGCCCGGAGAGATAGCACACCAGTGTTTGCCTTGCAAGCAGCCAATCCAGGACCAAAGGTGGCTGGTTCGAATCCCGGTGTCCCATATGGTCCCCCGTGCCTGCCAGGAGCTATTTCTGAGCAGTCAGCCATTTAGATTGTTAAAGTCTAGGCCTCTTGATTCTATTGTCGTTGACTTTGGGTTGGATATTTAGTTCTATCCTTTATTTCTCTACCAGTGCCCCTGAGACCACTTGGCCCGTGACCACCATCCTTTCTTTTTTCTTTTCTCCTTAATTTTATAGGAAAAAAGCAGAAATGTGAGATAAGACAAAGTAATCCATGTCTTGAGAGTCTATGAAAAAGGCAGGAGCTCCTCTCTGAAAGATAAAAAGGAAAGGTGGGGGCCAGAGTGGTGGCGCATCTGTGTTGCACACGCTATCCTAGGAAGGACTGCGGTTTGATCCCCTGGCATCACATATAGTCCTCCAAGCCAGGAGCGATTTCTGAGTGAATAGCCAGGAGTAACCCTTGAGTTCCACTGGGTGTGGCACAACCAAAAAAAAAAAAAAAAGGAAGGAAGGAAGGAAGGAAGGAAGGAAGGAAGGAAGGAAGGAAGGAAGGAAGGAAGGAAGGAAGGAAGGAAGGAAGGGTGGCATTTTTTTTTTTTTTGCATAGGCACAGCAAAAGTTGGGAAAAATAGAAAGGAAAAATCTTTGGCCTAAAAACAGGCAGGGAGACCCTACCCATTAAGCATCCTGCCATAAAACCAACTACAAGCTCCAGGCATACTAATTTGTCTAACTCCACAGTCTTTCTTTATGGTCCCAGTAAAATTTCTCCTCATTAACCATTTTCACACTCAGGCTTCTGTAATTAAAGATCTTGGGTTTTGCACAGAACACATTAAGCAAATTAAGGCAACACCAAACATTAATTTTTGTAGCTATTTAATAACATTAGATGATTTGGGTTTTCATAAAGTTTTCCAGAGAAATATTGTTCTATTACATTTTTACCCTCAAGTCCAATGAATAATACTTTGTTTAGGATCTCAAAAAAAGGTCAAAATTATACTGCCTTCAAATCTCCACCTTCTTTTCTGAGTATAATTCTTCGAATGTCAATATCTGATCCCTATGTATGATGTATAAATAAACCTGGGAGGAAAAGTGAGAGTAACTTTTTATTTGTTAGAATGCAGAACAATGTGGAATGTTTTATAACCTTTTTTAATTTATTTACTTCTTTTATTGGTGCCAGGAATAGAGCCCAATAGCTATCATGTAAGCATGCTTGCTGGCACTAAGTTATTTCCTAAAGATGTCAAACGTCTAACCAGAGAGATAGTACAGCAGGTAGGGTGTTGCCTTACATGCAGAAATCAAGATTTAATCTTCAGTAACACTTGTGGTTCCCCGATCAACCGCAGGAGTGATCCCTGAGCACTGCTGTGGCCCCAAACAAAACAAAAGATATCAAAAGTCATAAAGCCTATTTCTTACTCTTTCCCTTCCCCAAATCATTCTTGCTATCATTTGTCCTTTTGGTGATTTTATATTTATGATCAATTTCTATTTGAAAGAGCAAATCCTGTTTTTGCTTTATATAGGATTAATTCAGAAACATGTAATGTTTGTGATAAGAAGGGACATAAAACTGTGCTAACAAAATATCCTCAGTATAATTTTCTTTTAAAGTTGTGTTTTAAGCATCATGAGAAATGATTTTTATTAAGAATCTACACAGAGGCCAAAGACATAGTATTCAATTAAGCCTCTTGTCTTGCATTTGGGTCATATACCACATAAGGTGTCCCAAGTACTGCCAGATGTGATCCCTGAGCACAGATAGGTGTGGCCTCAACCTTGCTCCCTCCTTCACTAACAAGAATCTACACCTTCTTTTCTTTAGGAAAAGGAAAATTAGAGAAGAGGGCCATGTAAATTCCCTTCTAGATATTGATGAATCCTTTCATGCTTATCAGCATTACAGAGCATGAGTTAATTTGCTTTCAAAATGAGAATATCTTCAGAGCAAAGACAACACAGACTCCTCCAGTGTTCTGCAAATAGAGGCCTTTAGGGTCTGGTGATGTGACAAGAATCTCCTAACCTTTGCTTGTCCTCATTTTCTTCCCTCCGTTGGGTGCCCAGCTTTATATGTTCTTCCTACTATAGCAATGATGAACTGGGACAAGGGAGAGAACCAATGGATGACAGTTTGTAAGAGTTCTTGTGTTTTATTTAAGTTTCATGAGATTAAAGAACATGTTGATTGGACTTCTTGAAGTGTTTTATTTAAAATAATTTAAATTTAAAGTAACATAGGGTTATGGCCCAAGAAATTTAATACAGATAAGGATGAAAAACGTAATTTGAATCATCCATAATGGAAGCACTTAGAATGACCCTTGTTAAAATGTTGATGCAAAAATAAATAAATAAATAAATAAATAAAAGAAATTTGAAGAAAGAAGCTTGAAAATATTGCAGTTATATGAGTCATCTTATCCTGACCCACAATTCTCTATTAGTTCATGAGAAGTAATTTGATAGAGTAGAGAAAGCATTGTGCCTAGAATCAGTCAGTTATAAATGTGAAAGCCCCAGTTTTGCAACTCACCAACTATATGGCCCAGGATAAGTTACTTGCATACCCTATGTCTTAATTTTCTCCCTCTCTTTTTATTTTGTTTTGTTTTGGGGTCATACCCGGCAGCACTCAGGAGCTATTCCTGGCTCTACGCTCAGAAATCGCCCCTGGCAGGCTCGGGAGACCATATGGGATGTCGGTCCTCTGCATTGCAAAGAAAACGCCTTACCTACATGCTTTCTCTCCGGCCCCTAATTTTCTCGTTTTTGAATAACTTTTTTTGCCAGGCTTTAAGAATTGTTGTGAGTGTTAAATAAATGAGATATCTAAATCACTGTGCAAGTATCTGGCATGTAGAAAGCACTCAATCGATGTGAGATAAACACTGATATGTAGGAAGTACTCAGTGAAAGAGAAATACTAATCTACTACTAATATGTTTTGGTTATTAAGTCCTAATTATTATTTAACTTAGGAGCATATCGTTGATATTTTATTTAGCAAGGATAAATTGGGCATCTGACCTGGAAATTAAAATAGGAACAAAGCAACACTTAGAATGAGTGAGAGGTTGGGGGCAGTGGGATCCAGACAAATGAATGAAGTGAACTTACAAGCCTGAATTGAGGAGGAAGTACTGCAGGGGTGTAAAGATGAGCTTCATTTAAAGGAGAGTAGCTCTCTGATAGGCCTGATTTCACTGGTTTAAATATTGATGTAAAGGAATGCATCTTACTATATGATCTATATGTATCAGGAGGACTCAAAAGATAGAGGTCATTGGAGTGGTGAAGTTGGAACCTTCATGAGTGGCCTTGCAGAAGAGTCCATAAGCCAATTCTGAGATCCCTCTAAGCCTGTTTCTTCTCACTCATATCTCTAGATACTTGGGAAGTACCATTTGAGGAGATCTCAGAGCTGCAGTGGCTGGGTAGTGGAGCCCAAGGAGCTGTCTTCCTAGGAAAGTTCCGAGCGGAGGAGGTGGCCATCAAGAAAGTGAGAGAACAGAATGAGACGGATATCAAGCATTTGAGGAAGTTAAAACACCCTAACATCATCGCTTTCAAGTAGGTCAAGAGCTTTTACATGTTTCTTCTTTTTTGAAAAAATATGATTTTTCTTGCTCCCAATATCAATGTATCCTACTTTGAAAGTCAATATGGTGAACATGGTAGACATATACCAGGCTATAGGTACTTTGGGAAGATACCAAAGAACTATGAAATTTGAGCTCTGTCTTCAAGAATTTTATAATCTACTAGTTCTCTTTGCCAGAATATAGCTGCACTGCTTGGAAGAGAGAGGAGCATATTAACAATTAAGATGAAAGTGGATTCTTGCCAAGTGCTCATGCCTACTTAATTAGCCTCATTTGTCTCTGGGATAAGCAAGATACTGGGAGATAATCTGAGTATTCTGAACTTTGGAATGAGAGTACAAGACTTAAGGGCCAGACCACCCAGTATGTACTCAATCTCATCTAATCTCAAAACCAAGTCTGACAGATATGGTTACTACTTGGATGGAAAAGTACAAAGGTAATATCTGAAGTGACTAGAGAACTATTGGTTCCTGTTTAATAAAAATGCAATATAGAAATAGAAATATTGGGGTCGGAGAGATAGCACAGCGGTAAGGTGTTTGCCTTAGACGCAGAAGGATGGTGGTTCAAATCCCGACATCCCATATGGTCCCCCGAGCCTGCCAGGAGCGATGTTTGAGGGTAGAGCCAGGAGTAACCCCTGAGCGCTGCCGGGTGTGACCCAAGAACCAAAAAAAAAAATATTTTATTCACGTCCATTAATGTGCCTAAAATATTAGCTTATGGTATTAGCTTAAATATTAGATTAAGTACCTTCAGATTAGTTCTCTCTGCCTCATGTGCTGCTTAAATCCCTTTTCAAGCAATGCCAAATGCTTAACTTTCTAAAGCTATTAATAACAAAGTTGATGTAAATTGTATGTTATGTTTATTTCACAGTGGTTATTTTTAAAGTGTGTGAATATCTGTTTCTACCTTAGGCAATATTTTTATAATATTTGTAGGAGTTCGCAGCAGTAGAGGGCGAATAAAGGGAAATGTGTGGCCATCACTCACCTTTGCAGTGCTAACCTCTAAATTTATGTGTAGTCATTTCTGCTTGCATTTTTCATTTGAATTCCCTCTTTTCAACCTTAATTATTGCCTTAGCCTTGAATAAATGAATCAATCATTGGCTTTAGAGGTGGAAAAATGTAGAACACAAAACCCATTAGGTGGGATCAAAGTTTCTTCATATATTCTTTAGCTTAGGGATTCTTTCTTTTATAATCTTAGAATAGAGCTAAGGATGTCATGTGTGATTATTAATTCATTGAAATCAGGTCCTCGAAGCAAAGACTTTGGTACACATTTGTGTCTTGAATTTTTGGCATTGGGGTGTTTTTTTTATTTGCAGTGCTGGGAATCAAAGTTAGGTCTCATTTATGTAAGGCATGCACTTTGCTGCTAAGTCACATTCTAGACACCTTAGAATGGGTTTAAATGAGTATTGAGGTTGAGTTTTGACACTCATATAAGAACATGCATATAGGAAGGAATAATGGTGCAAAAAAAGAAGCATTCATCTTGGAAACTAGAGAGTGTTTCAATTGCTGGAGGGACTGCCCAATTAGAGCCAATAGGATATGACAGAACAGCAAAATATCAAGAGACCAATTAGAGTCTTCCCAAAGGTGACAAATCCCAAATGGCAATCAGAGGGTTTTTTTTTTAATCTGAGATATATTTATCTCAACCATTTCACTTTAGCAAGCTTATGCTCCATCCTCTTACACAGAATGAAGACCCTCCTACTTATGCCAACTTTGATGGCATATGCAGAGCTCACTGGAACCTGGAGTTGAGGCAAAGATTAACTTGGATATTGGGGGGAGGGTGCCTCCTGAAATAATCAATGCTAGTTCCGAGGATATTCTGGGAAATAAAGGCTAGAAACATGTTCTGAGAGAGTGAGTGTGAGAAGATTCTTCCTCCCATTGTTTTGTTTCTTTTTTCTTTGTGGTCTTTACCCTGGGTCATGCTTCTCTTCCTCCTACCTACAGAGAAGCAGTTCTCAGCATTTGGGACGTGTGGCCCTGCTGGAATTCAACTCTTTAGACTAAAGATGCCTGAATAGTCTTTACCTCGACTTGGAAAACAATAGTGAAATTGTGTCCCTGGCCCATGACACCATGGTCTCCAGGCATTGTGCAGTGTTAGTTCTGTAGCCATCTGTGCCACGTGTTGTTTGGCCTATGAATCATTCAAGACCGTCTGGAAGATATGAAGGCAGATTAGGTTTGAGTGCATTTCTTTGGATACTGATTTCTGCACTTTGTTCTACAAGCTTCTTTATGAACCACGTACAGAAGGAGAAATAGAAGGAAAACGACTATTGTGGTTTTGCTTTAAGCAAAATTTTAAGTAAATTTGTAATAAAACCCAATCTAATTGTTCATTTTGGATTTAAGTGCCAACCTGGGGGAAGAAGCAATCAGAAATAATTGTAGAGCAGTTATTTATAGCTACTAAGAAGTCTTGTCATAGTACAGGGCTGATAAGATGATTACTTCTTCATAAGTCAAGAAACATAAAAAGTACATCACATCACTGTTAGACCCTTTCTGTAACATTTTAAAAATATAGTTCAGGGCTGGAGAGATAGTACAGTGGTTCAGACTCTTGCCTTGCATGCGGCTAACTCCAGTTCAATCTAAGTGCCATATATGATAACTTGAGCACCTCCAGGAGCAACCTCAGCACAGAGGCAGGAGTAAGTATGGAGTACAACTGGGCGTGTCCCTACCCCTTCTCCAAAATACAATTGAATAGAATGCTAAATACATTCAAACTAAGACTATTTGATATTCCAGAGCCATTTGCTTTATCCCTACCTTGCACATTATTTCTCTGTAATGAAAACTAAATGGATTGTATAATTGCTATCTGCTTGTGCTCTGTAAAGATTTCCTAAAAGGAAAATGACAGAAACCTGGAAAAGAATTTTTCCATTAAAAATATAGATGTGGGGGGCCGGGCGGTGGCGCTAAAGGTAAGGTGCCTGCCTTGCCTGCGCTAACCTTGGACGGACCGCGGTTCGATCCCCCGGTGTCCCATATGGTCCCCCAAGCCAGGAGCAACTTCTGAGCACATAGCCAGGAGTAACCCCTGAGCGTTACTGGGTGTGGCCCAAAAACCAAAAAAAAAAAAAAAAAAAAAAAAATATATATAGATGTGGGGCCTGGAGAGATAGCACAGCGGTGTTTGCCTTGCAAGCAGCCGATCCAGGACCTAAGGTGGTTGGTTCGAATCCCAGTGTCCCATATGGTCCCCCGTGCCTGCCAGGAGCTATTTCTGAGCAGACAGCCAGGAGTAACCCCTGAGCACCACCAGGTGTGGCCCAAAAACCAAAACCCAAAGAAAAATAGATAGATAGATAGATAGATAGATAGATAGATAGATAGATAGATAGATAGATAGATAGATAGATAGATAGATAGATGTGAAGTCTGGGTAGCTTAGAAAATGACAGGGGAGCAATATAAATAGCTTTGTGACATTTGACAAGCTCATCAAGGCAAGGAGAGAGAGTAATTTGTGCTTCTTCATAACCTGCTATTGTTATAAGATCTTCATGTGCTCATAAGCATGACCTCTGAAGTCTTTCAATTCTTATAGCTACCTAAGAGAGGGAAAAAAATGTCTGCCCCAGAGGCAGACTGGGGACTGGGCAGGAAGGAAACTAGGGACATTGGTGATGAGAAATGTGCACTGGTGAAGGGTGTTGTACATTGTATGACTAAAACTCAATCATGAACGACTTTGAAATTATGAAAAAAATCCAACAGTACTATGAACAACCTTGTACCCACAATGTTTAAATAAAATTAAAAAAAAAGAAAAAGAATTTATGAAAGGAAATCATACATACCATTAAAAAATGGGGCATAGGGGCCAGTGATATATAGTACAGGGGTTAGGGCACTTGCCTTATATGTGGCAAAGCATGGTTTGATCCCCAAAGCTTCACAATGTTCCCTGAGCACTGCCAGAAGTGATCCTTGAGCACGGAGCCATAATAAACCCATCACAAAAGCAAAAATGAGAGGAACGAGGCACAAAGGATTGAGGCAGGTCATTTTTTTCTACTTATTGTTATCCTTAGGAGCACCACCACCAAAAAAACAAAAATACTATTTCAAGCAGAGTGTGATGATTTTACTCTTGCAAAGTAATGATATTAATAAAGGAACCCTTTAATGGAAACCTTAAAATGTTTGTCAAAGCAAAAAAAAAAAAAAACTGAAAGGAAAACAATGTCACATAGGAAAACAGCATGAACTGTGAAGTGAAGCTCTGAGCTCAATTTGAATCCCAGCTCTTTACTTTTCTAGGTATCTGTTATGGTTAGGCCTGAACAGTAGTGAGGTTCAGCAATAGGTGGCAGGAACCAGGAGTCTCCTAAACAGTTTCTCCTGCAATTCAACAGTGACCATCCAGCAGGAGTGGTAGCAGCAGAGTCTCCTTGCCCTCCTTCCCCACTGCCAGCACTTTGACCCTTTATATACCCCCAATTGACTTCTGGTAACTGACATCTTCACCTTTGAGAGACAGCACTCTTATGGCTGACCAGGGGCTATAAGAGTCTCTGTTTCCTTATATCTGTCTAATCTATCCCTAAGCCTTAGCTAGAAAAATGGAACAGGTTAGAGAGACAGATAGTACAGGAAGTAAGGCTCTTACTTTGCATATGGCTGACCCTGGTTGGATCCAAGTCACTATATGGGCCCCCATCATTGTCAGGAGTGGCCCTAAAGCACCCCCACGTTTACTCCCACACCACTAGGTTGACTGGGTAATCCTAGCACCTGCAGCAGGGCCTGGGTGGTGCCACATCCTCAGGCCTTGTTTGAAAGGCTGAGAGCTCAGAACTGCATGGAAGACCCATCCCTCCAAATACAAATAATAGAAAAATAAATACCTATCTTATAATGGCTTGAAGCAGACAAACAAATATGCTACCTACCTAATAAGTAAATGTGCTTCCTTTTAATACCTTTCCTCCTACCCCTAGTCTCTGAACCTGTTTTGTGAAGGTTTTGGTTGTTTTGTTTTGTTTTCAGCAAGAAAAGTTAAGGGGAAATTAAGAAATGTTTCTCAAGAATTTAAAGCTACTAGGCCTGGTGGTAGAGAGCAAAGGATGGGGAGATCTCTGCTTTCAAGGAATCCATGAAGTACAGAGAGGAAAAGAATGCAATAAAAATTATGGCAGGGGATGAAGAAGTAGTATAGCAGGTAGGACACTTGCCATGCATGTGGCCAATCTAGGTTCGATCCTCAGCACCTCATCTTGTTCTCTGAGCCCCTCTAAGAGTAATCCCAAGCGTAGATATCAGAGTAGCCCTGAGAACTGTTGGGTGTGTCCCCAAAGGGAAAAAAAATCCTATGGGATTGGAATTGAAAGAAAATAAAGGGAACTTTGGGGACTGAAATAATCAGGAAAGGCTTTGTCCAGGGAAATTAATGATAGCAAGAAATGGAAATAGCCTGGGAGCCGGGAGTCTAGCAGGAGGAGGTTTGGCAGGCCCCCGCCATGCCGGAGGCCTGCTTGGCCAGGCCTAGTGGGGGTGCGGGACTTGGGTAACCCCAGCACCCCTCTACCGCCTTGCTCCAGATCTCCAGGGCTTCCCCGGGCCACACGCCTGGGCAAGCCGGTGAGTTGGGTCCCTTGGTGGAGCTTGAAGGTACCCTAGGCCTTCCCCCACCATCCATGCAGCTCCTTAGGGAGGGTCTGGGTGGGGCTCTGAACTTCTGGTCTCCCAGCTTCTTGAAGGATCTCTCCTTCCTGGGAGCCGGGAGTCTAGCAGGAGGAGGTTTGGCTGGCACTGGTAATCTCTGTCCAGTCTACATTTTCAAATCAAGAAACATTAATAGTACTCTCACAAGAAACATTAATAGTACTCTCACAAGAAACATTAATAGTACTCACTATCATTGAATTATGTTTTTATGTATGCAGAATGTCCATTTTGTACTCTGCCCTTTTGCATACCCCTTCATAAGTTCATATTTCTCTTTAACTTCTTTAACTCCTATCATCATTACTCCTTTTTTACCCTTTCTAACTTAAGTACGGTAGAGTCCTAAGTCACAGACCAAAGTGGTGCCCTAGAGTTAACACCCACCCAACTATTTTAAAAGGCATAAAAAGGACACATATCTTTTCAACATTTTATGGGTGTTTTCTTTGACGGCTATAACTTTTGCTAAATACTTTCTTATACAGTGATGATCCCCCTCCCCATGTTTTTTATCTTCTCTTTGTGAACTGCTCAATATGGAATTTGGTGTGAAAGAATCCGTCAGTTTAATACTTACGTTTGAACCAAGTCATGGGTCTTGTTGGAAATGTTCTTACACCCCATATATCTGATAGCACCACGTGGCTTTATATCTTCTTTGCGTAGGCACACTAACATGGGAAAATACTATATATACCAATAAGTTCTTATCTAATAGAAATGGGAACACACAAATCTTGTAGTGCAATGAGACCTTACACCCTGAACATTGACATAAAGACCTGGCACAGGCCTCAGAAGAATGGGCATTCTCCATTTACCCCTTGATCTACAGAAGACATTTACAAAACATCCAAGGTTGTATATAACATCACCCGGAGGCATTCCTGTACCAGGGATGACCCTACAGCTGCTCTGACATCGATCTACCCAAAAGAGACACCCCTTAACACTGAGAAGACAACAAGAACAAAGACCTGCTTACTGGACAGGGCTTGCTGTATTGCCCCTTAATGGTGAGGTTTGTCTATAACATCACCTGGAAGCAATCCTCTACCACAGAAGACCCTACCACTGCTCAGACATCGTCCTGCTCAAAAGAGACTTCCCTTAACACTGAGAAGACTTAACAACAACAACCTGCTTACAGGACAGGGCTTCCTGCATTGCCCTTTCATGGTGAGGTGAAATGAGAAGGCACTCCACATCATGACTTCAATGTAGGACATGCAGATTCCAGAATCTTTAATACAGAAACATGAGACCAACAACAGAGACTGTGTGATAAGTGTGTTGGCGCTACGGACAATGTCTTGGATCAAACGATAACTTTCCTGAGGCCTAGAGCTGGTCTTATGCCAGGAAACTTCAGGGGTAGGATCTCTTTGTATTTAGGCCAAGGTTATTCCTTTCCATGCCTCTCATATTTTGGTGGGCCTATGCAAACAACAATTGCCACTCTAACACCGTTTTTACTGTGCTCCTTTGACTCTAATCCTTAAAACACACCCACTTAAAATTTGAGGTTAACTTAAGCTAATATGCATGTACATGGAAATGTAAAAAATACTATGCCTCTAATGTTTAAGGAGTTACGTAAGTTTGATGGCTTTAGACTGCCTTGTGTGCTGTTAAGAAATATTATAATGTGCTACAGTCTGGGAACTTGAGGGACAAAGTAATTGCACATGGATTCTGTTTTATTTATCTTAACTTTCTTTGGTGAAAGTTCAAAGTTAAGATATCAGCAAGGGGACTTCTTCTGATAATTATGTTATGGGTGATTGTCCTTCCACTGTAACTTTACCTTATCCTCTTTCTTTGCATCTTTTGTTCTCATAATTCAAAATAAAAAAATTATAAAAAAAAAGTTTAGCTGATTAGCAAACTTAAAAAAATTACTGAGGATAAATAACTTGCCAAAGTTTATGAATTCTACAGTTACAAAACTCTGGTTTTCCTGGCTCAAAACCTTGTTTGTATTTGAAAAAAAAATGTAATGGTTATATAAGCAAGCCCAAAGTTTTGAAAACAAGGTTTAATAAATTCTTTAGAATGGTAAAAAAAAAAAAAAAAAAAAAAAAGAAATGGAAATAAAGTCCGCAAAGCTGTCACATAATTTGTCACACTAATTTTATCTTGAACAGAAACATTTTTCAAAGGCTGTATAAATAATTCTCTTTTGGGCCCTTAGTTTACTTTAAGTTGGAGTGATTAAAAAAACATAACAGCTTGGGCCCGGAGAGATAGCACAGCGGCGTTTGCCTTGCAAGCAGCCGATCCAGGACCAAAGGTGGTTGGTTCGAATCCCGGTGTCCCATATGGTCCCCTGTGCCTGCCAGGAGCTATTTCTGAGCAGACAGCCAGGAGTAACCCCTGAGCACCACTGGGTGTGCCCCCCCCCCAAAAAAAAAAAAACATAACAGCTTGGGCCCGGAGAGATAGCACATCAGAGTTTGCCTTGCAAGCAGCCAATCCAGGACCAAAGGTCGTTGGTTGGAATCCCGGTGTCCCATATGGTCCCTCATGCCTGCCAGGAGCTATTTCTGAGCAGACAGCCAGGAGTAACCCCTGAGCATCATCGGGTGTGGCCCCCCAAAAAAACAAACAAAAAAAACCAGCTAATAATAGAATTTGCAATTGATAGTTTGAATCCTTTCTTTATGTATACTATATGCAATATTATTTCATTTAAAAAAATCTATATTAGGGGGCCAGAGCGGTGATGCAAGGGTTAAGGTGTCTGCCTTGCCAGCGCTAGCCTAGGATAGACCACGATTTGATCCCCCAGTATCCCATATGAGCCCCCCAAGCCAGAAGTGATTTCTGAGAGCACAGCCAAGAGTAACCCCTGAGCATCACCAGGTGTGGCCCAAAACTCAAAAATAAATAATAATAAAATAAATAAAAAATATATATTTGATCTCAGGGTGGAATGGTTTACAGAAAAAAAAGCCTACTTACTGATATTTTTTGTCATAACAAGACAAACTAAAATTGTAGCATAATAGAAAAATCTATAGACAATAGGGGTCCTAATGCTCATTTTTTAAAAATTACTTAAGGGGCCAGACCAGAGCAGTACAGCAGATAGGGTGTTTCCCTTTGCATATGTCCAGATCTGTTTTTTGTTTGTTTATTTGTTTTTGGGTCACACTCAGTGGTGCTCAGGAGGTACTCCTGGCTCTGTGCTCAAAAATTGATCACTCCTGGCAGGCTTGGGGGACCAAACGGATGCTGGGATTCAAACCACCATCTGTCCTGTATCTGCTGCATGCAAGGCAATACTCTATTGCTGTGCTATCTCTCTGTCCCCTTGACCCGGGTTCTTTTTTTTTTTTTTTTTTTTTGGGTTTTTGGGCCACACCCGGCAGTGCTCAGAGCTTACTCCTGGCTGTCTGCTCAGAAATAGCTCCTGTCAGGCACGGGGGACCATATGGGACACCGGGATTCCAACCAACGACCTTTGGTCCTGGATCGGCTGCTTGCAAGGCAAACGCCACTGTGCTGTCTCTCCAGGCCCTTGACCCGGGTTCTTATCCTCAGTGTCCCATGTTGTCTCCAGGCCCTTGACCCGGGTTCTTATCCTCAGTGTCCCTTGTTGTCCCCAAGCCCACCCAGAGTGATCCCTGAACACGAAGCCAGGAGTAAGTCCTGAGTATCACTAAGTGTGACCCAATTAACAAAAATTATAAATAATTACGTAAGGTTTATGGAGTACATAGTATATAAATGTTAAATTATACCTAATGTAAACTTGAAATTAGACAATGTTACAAACAATGATACTACAATTAAAAATTAAGAGATGTTAGTCTGAATTGCTTAATTTAATAAAATGCTCAAAATACGAATTTGCAGATATATATTTTTTTCAGATGCATGCATTTATATATGTGCCTGTGCTTTCTTGAAAGGGGTGTTTGTACTCAGGCCCCATGTTACTGTATCATCATGGAATACTGTGCCCATGGACAACTCTACGAGGTTTTGCGAGCTGGCCGAAAGATCACTCCTCGACTGCTGGTAGACTGGTCCACAGGGATTGCCAGTGGGATGAATTATTTGCACCTCCACAAAATTATCCATCGTGATCTCAAATCGCCCAAGTGAGTTTGTGAGTTAATTGTTCAGCCATTTGTTTTATTGTATTGAAATAAACTACTAACTGTAGTGGGAGTTTTCAGGCATCACATTTTCATTTTAATCAGCATGGTGGGTAATTCTATTTGGCTTGTCCTTTGGATTGTGGGTGACCTACTTACCTACCTATATGGCAGATATGTGGTCCAGGCCCCAGCCATTAGTTTTGCTTTTGTGTGTGTGTGTGTGTGTGTGTGTGTGTGTGTGTGTGTGTGTGTGTGTGTGTGGTTTTTGGGTCACACCCGGCAGTGCTCAGGGTTTTTTCCTGGCTCTGTGCTCAGAAATCGCTCCTGGCAGGCACGGGGAACCATATGGGACACCGGGATTCGAACCAATGACCTTCTGCATGAAAGGTAAATGCCTTACCTCCATGCTATCTCTCCAGCCCCTAGTTTTGCATTTTTATTGTTGTTGTCCCCCCCTTTTTTTGGTGGGGTGGGAACACACCCAGCAGCACTCAGGGGTTATTCCTGGCACTCCACCCAGAAATTACTACTACAAGCTGGTGCGTGGGGGGGAGTATAAAGAATGCTGGTGATCAAACCCAGCTGCATGCGAGGCAAATGCCCTACATGCTGTGCTGTCACTCTTGTCCCTATTGTTCCTTTTTTAAAAAAAAAAAGAACAGGGGTCACCCCACTGTTTGGGTTTGGTTATAAAGTATTGCTGGAACCATTGAGGCCACACTCTACAGTGCTCTGGGAGACCCTGTGGAGTCAGGGATAAAACACGGACCTGGTGTGTGTCAGGCTTGCTTTCTCCTACTTAATCTATGTACTTCCCATATTTTGTTGCATTTTAATTATACAACCATAAAACAAATTTTTTAAGTTTTTTGGGCTACATCATGTGCCTCCGTGCTCAGGACTCATTCTTGGTGATGCTCTGGGGCCGATGTGGTACTGGGGATTGAACTAGGGTTAACCACATGCAAGACAAGTACCTTATCTATTGCCCTACTTCTCTGATCCCTCAAAATTAACTTACAACTGAAATATTTACTGTTTATTATCTTAAATAGTTAACATATACCTTTCTCACTTTGAAGACTCAATGGGTTGTTTTTCAACTATGTTCCAAAAAAACAATTTTTTTTTTTTTTGGTTTTTGGGCCACACCCAGTAATGCTCAGGGGTTACTCCTGGCTATGTGCTCAGAAGTTGCTCCTGGCTTGGGGGACCATATGGGACACCGGGGGATCGAACTGCGGTCCGTCCAAGGCTAGCGCAGGCAAGGCAGGCACCTTACCTTTAGCGCCACCGCCTGGCCCCTAAAAAAACAATTTTTATAATTGATATTCAGATATGTTTCAACAATATTTTGTTGAATAAAAATGGATCAACAATGGGGCTTAAGCAATAGCACAGCAAGTAGGGTGTTTGCCTTTCATGTAGTCAATCTGGGTTTGATCCCCAGATCCTTTATGGTCCCCAAAATAATACCAGTAATGGCTTCTGAAGCAGGGATCTTCAAACTACGGCCCACGGGCCACATATTGTATTTATTCCCATTTTGTTTCTTCACTTCTAAATAAGATATATGCAGTGTGCATAGAAATTTGTTCATAATTTTTGTTTTTACTATAATCTGGCCCTCCAACAGTCTGAAGGACAGTGAACTGGCCCCCTGTTTAAAAAGTTTGAGGACCCCTGCGAGCCTGGAGTAACCCCTGAGCTCTACCAGGTGTGGTTCAAAAATCAAAAACTAAAAAATTAAAAAGGATAAACAAGGGGCTGGAGAGATGGCATGGAGGTAAGGTGTTTGCCTTTCATGCAAAAGGTCATTGGTTCGAATCCCAGCATCCCATATGGTCCCCTGAGCCTGCCAGGCGCAATTTCTGAGCATAGAGCCAGGAGTAACCCCTGAGCACTGCTGGGTGTGACCCAAAAACTAAAGAAAAAGAAACCAAAACAAACAAAAACAAAAAACAAAAAAATAAAGGATAAACAAAAAAGAGGCAAATAAAAAGAAAAATATTAAAATGAAAACACATTCACAAAATGCACCAAATATTTATCATAAGACTCTGTATAGTTGTTAGAAGTAAACTATATATTTGGCTTTGAACTTCCTAGAATCTAAGTAAAGAAGAAAATAAGTAGAAGGTTCACAGTGCCGATAGGAAAAATACTAACTAGAACAAGGTAGTTCAAAGGACAAAACACATGTTTTGTATAAGGGAGGGCCTGGATCAATTCCTGGAATTGCCAGTCCCCTAAGTACTGACAGGAGTGACCACTATCAGCTATAGTTCACAGAACTAATAGAAACATTCCAGCTGGTTATTTAAGAGGAAACACCTCACCATAGTGTCACTAAAGTCTTTGAGGATTTACAAATCTGGTCGGTGCTGGTTGAATTTTCTGTATTTTTTTTTTGGTTTGTTTGTTTTGGGGCCACACCTGACAGCACTCAGTGGTTACTCCTGGCTCTGTGCTCAGGAATCACTCCTGGCAGGTTTGGGGACCATATGGGATGCTGAGGATGGAATCTAGGTCAGCTGTATACAAGGCAAATTCACTCCTCGCTATGCTAAAGCATTGGCCCCTGTGTTATTGTTTTTGCTCATTAAACTTGGTGGGCTTTTAGATGTCTTCCCCATTGGCTTTTCTGTGCTCCTGCTGTGTGGAGGATGAGTCTTTGAGTTATCCCCTTAAGGATTCTGAAGAAAAAGTGTGGGAATTACTCTTTTCCTTCCCTGACTATCTACATCTGTGAGAAGTGTGAATTTTGATGAGGAGCTATATGTGGCTGCTTCAGGAACTCTGAGTTTGAGCTGAAATGGCAAAAGTTGGGTATGAGACTTGATATTAATCTCACCTTGTAGGGTGTGACAGCAAGCAGAGTTTTGGAAGCTCTGACTGTAGACCTGCTGAAAATACCTGCTAATTTTTTCCTTTGGGGTGTGTGTGTGTCTGTGTGTCTGTGTGTGTGTGTGTGTGTGTGTGTGTGTGTGTGTGTGTGTCTGTGAGTTTGGACCACACCCATCTGTACTCAGGAATTAATCCTGGCTCTGTACACAAGGTTCATCCCCTGGCAGGCTCATGTGACCATATGTGGTACCAGAGGTTGAACCGAGGTCAGCCACATGCACAACACACTTCCAAAGAAAGTACATAAAATGCTTACCAGAAATAGCTTTAAGCAGATTCTTTCTTAACCACCTTGTTCTCCTTGATAATCAATTCTAGTGTTAGAGGCCATGGCCATAACATTTTAGAATACATAAAATCACATGCTACTCTGTTTAGCTCCCATTCTTTTTCACTAATTTGAATTGTGAATGAGGTGCTTGGGATCAAACCCAGAGCTTCACATATTTAAGGCAAGTGCTCTACCACTGAGCTATACTCCATCCTTAACTCCTGTCATTATATATATATTAATCTCCTGTCATTTAAATTTCAGTAGTGGGCTTGAAAGAATTACAGAGGCTGACCAGAGAGATAGCTCAATAGTCTGAGTTCATGCTTGCATGCACAAAGCCAGGATTTAATCTCCAGTAATGCCATTAAAACCCTACCCTTCAGCTGAACTTGGAGCATCCTTTGAGCACTGGCAGGTGTGGCTCAAAATCAAAAGAGAGAGAAAAAAAGAAAAGTAAAGGACAGGAACTTAGAGAATCTGCCTTGCACATGTATAGTCACAAATTTAAATTATCAGTGTCTTGCAAGTGCTGAGTACAATCCTCGCACCACAAGCAGTTTCCAGCAGCACCACAACCAGTTGTGTGGATGCATTATAAAAAGGTATGATCCTTGGAGAACATTACTCAATGATGTGTGAGCACCACAGGCAAGAAGTACAGAGTTGGCAAGCCCAGGTCTGAGCCCCACAGCTCAGTTATGGTGTGCATGACCACCAAAGTCATGGGCATTCACTAAGAATGTTACCCTGGGGGCTGGAGAGAGAGTTTGGAGGTAAGGCATTTGCCTTGCATGCAGAAGGATGGTGGTTCAAATCCTGGCATCCCATATGATCCTCTGAGCCTGCCAGGAGCGATTTCTGAGCGTAGAGCCAGGAGTAGCCCCTGAGCACTGCTGGGTGTGACCCAAAAACAAACAAAACAAAACAAAACAAAAAGAATGTTACCCTCATGAGCACAGGCACAGGAGCTGCTGCTGGAAGATGTGAACCTTAAAAAGCACCTAGATCAACAGCACAATCTGACATGGGAGCCCTAGACATGCTAATACTTTGCATTTGACTGGTTCCAAACTGTATCCCTTAAGCTTCAACTTATTCCTGCTTCTCCTCATCAATATTAGTGGAGATATAGTACAGTGAGTAGGGCACTTGCCTTGCATGTGGCCAACATGGGTTAAATCCCTGACATTCCATATAGTCCCCTGACCCTCCCTGAACCCTCTGGATAAGGTATGGAATTGTTGAACTAATTTCAACAAGCATTAATGGAATCTCAGCACCCTTTCCTACTTTGTAATGTACTGAATCAGTGCTGTCATGTTTTTGTGCGTGACTTTAATTGGGCATCTTTTAAACAATGTGTTAAAATAAGTTTTTATTTTATTCACTGGGACCAGCAAAGGCAGAAACCAATATTTATTCCAGAATTTATTAAACATAAGTGCTCTACAATTGATATTTAGTTTATGAGATCTTTATTACAGGTCCATAATTCCTATTCCAAAAACACTTGGAGTGAGATGATTTCAGGAAGTAACATAATGCATTACCTTACACCTTCCTCACATTCATGCATCTAGAGTAAGACCTATGATTGTCACACCAAGTGGGATAGTTTGCTTTATACATGATCACCCCTATGTTAAATGTACCTTTTTAGACCCTTTTGGCATTTTTGAATTGTGGATAAGATATTTTGGTGTGAATTCTCTCCATTTTATATGTGTGAAAACTGGCTTACAGGAATTAGGTAAATTAGCTAAAATTGCATAGCTAGCAAGTGGTAGAGACAGAATAAACTAGGGTAAAGACTCCAGAGTAATGTCATGGCTCACATGTATAAGATCCCAGGTTTCTTCCCTGACACTACATAGTGCATCAAGAGAAAGAAAAATGTGACAACCCACTCTACTCCACTGCCTCACAAGTGTGAATGATGTTGTTTCAAGTGTCTCAGTAGAGTTCCAATGTGGGGGTAAGTTCTGGGGCTTGCTGGTTGACTGGTTTCCCAATTGTTGATGGCTGCCTCCTGCAGCCTGCTTTTAGCTGCCTGAAGTTCACAGTATTCGCTGTGTTCATGTTTATGCTAACCCTAGTATGGACCATTCGGCAGCAAGAAGAGGCACACAAGAAACCAGACATAGTCAAGGAAAAAGAGTACAATTTGGCCAGGGGTTGTTGAGCAGCTTCTTATATCTTACTGAGCCAAGCTTTCTGCTCTCTGCTGCTTTCCCTGAAACTTTTATTAGCCAGAGTTAAACATAAATTGCCTGAGGGTCAGGGTTGGCATAATTAAAGGTACTTGTGCTAATCAACTCAGAAAAGGTGAAAGTAAAATGTAAAAAGTGATTTTATAAGTGTATGACAACGCTCCAATAAAAATGGAAATTGCAAGGTGGGAAGTTGCAAATGAAATCTTAAGTTACCCATTTGAATCATGTTTTTCATTCGTCTTAATGATCTGACTTTATTTTCTTCTTTCTTTAAAGTGTTTTAGTGACTCACACAGATGCAGTCAAAATTTCCGATTTTGGTACATCCAAGGAACTCAGTGATAAAAGTACCAAGATGTCCTTTGCTGGCACAGTTGCATGGATGGCGCCAGAGGTGATCCGGAATGAACCTGTCTCCGAGAAAGTCGATATATGGTGAGTGCTGCCAACTGGAAAGTCTTTTCTGCTCTCACTTTATGGCCACTTTCCTCTTGAACACTTCTGACTTCCCAAAATAGTCGTTAATGATATTTCTGACCATTTCAGTCTCACAGCGTTGGAAAAAATGTGCCCAAGATGTATGCACGATATAGAGGCTGACAATAAGAAGGATGGGACTTGAGCCCCAGATGATTATTGATCCAATAAACTATTGACTTGTTGGGCCCTCAAAGAATATGCTAGACTTTCTAGAAAATGAAAAACTTCCTTCAAATCATCTCTTAATAGGAAAGTCTTTTTGAAATAGTTAATAAAATTATTACCTTTGTCAATAAAATATATTGAACAAAGTTTGCCTATTCATGCTGACCATCAATAATAGATCCCAGTGATCTTTGCTATCTTTCATATACTTGCATTAGTCCTATTTGTAGTGCTTAATATAAGAGCAACATGCTCTGTTATTTTTTTTTTCTAGTTAAAAGGAGCTGCTTGATCCTTTATTAAATAGCCCCTATGGACCATATTTACTTTTTTTTTTTTCTTTTGGTTTTTGGGCCACACCCGGCGTTGCTCAGGGGTTACTCCTGGCTGTCTGCTCAGAAATTACTCCTGGCAGGCACGGGGGACCATATGGGACACCGGGATTCGAACCAACCACCTTTGGTCCTGGATCGGCTGCTTGCAAGGCAAACGCCACTGTGCTATCTCTCCGGGCCCCATATTTACTTTTTGTTCTTATAAAATCTTCAACTTTCCCCCTGAGGTTATCAATCTTTTCTATAAAGATCTTTACTATAAAACATACCAGTATGTTTTCCTATAGTTGCTTTTAATCCATTTTTAGAACTGGCTGATGGCCATTTTCAGACTTAAAAATAAGAACATTTGTTAAAATGGCATGTAGCACCAGAGTAAGAAAGATAAAATAGGAAAGAGGTACCATTTATAATTTGGGTAATTGTTCCTAAAGTGTCTTCCTTGGGGAGTATATGAATTTCTAGTTCCAACAGAAATGAGTGTTTTTTTTTCTCATTCTTGCCAACAATATGTATTAAACATTTGGATTTTTGCCAACTATATAAGTGAGAAAAAAATGACATCTTGGGCATAATTTTAATTTGTATTCCTCTTCCAATTTAAGATTGCACATTTTTCACACTTCTGAGTAATTTGTAATTTCTAATTTGTTAACTACTATGCTTTGTGAAAGCTTCTGATCTTTATTATTTCAATTTATAACAGTGCTTTCTTGATTAAGGAGATTAGTCTTTTGTGTATATGACTCACAGATACTGTTCTTAGTTTTTCTTTCTTTCTTTTTTTTTGCTTATATTATACTGGATTATTTTATGCCATATTTTAAGTGCAGTTTATTAATTTTTTCCTTTATGACTTCTTTTTCATAATTCAAAATGATTCTACCACTCTATGTTTTTTTCTTAAATACAAATAGAATGGGGTTTTATTGATGTATTACTAGTTAACAATATATTAGAATTTCAGGAGAACATCTTAATACCTTCCTGTTTCAACCACAAAGTTTCAGTGCCATCTGCCACCAAAAAGACCTCCTCACCTAATTCTTTTTTTTGGGGGGGGGGTTTGGTTTTTGGTTTTTGGGCCACACCCAGCGTTGCTCAGGGGTTACTCCCGGCTATCTGCTCAGAAATAGCTCCTGGCAGGCACACGGGACCATATGGGATACCAGGATTTGAACCAATCACCTTTGGTCCTGGATCAGCTGCTTGCAAGGCAAACGCCACTGTGCTATCTCTCCAGGCCCCTCCTCACCCAATTCTATGCCCCCTGAAATTTTGCTACACCTAGCAGTGGTCAGGGCTTACTCCTGGCTATGCACTTAGGGATCACTCCTGCAGTGGGGGACCCTATATGGTGCTGGATATCAAACCTGGGTTGGCCACATACAAGACAGGTTCCCTGCTGACTATATGATTAATTTGACCCAGATCATTTTTAAAAACTTCCCACTGAATCTTTCAGGATTTCATTGACATCATTTTTCACAGTTAGATCTTTGATTCATTTGTAATTTCTTCTGATATAAGACAAGATACAGAATTAATTGTCCCCAGTGGCCTGTAAAACAGTTTGTCAATAGTCAATCCCTCCTGATCCTGATACTGAGATATCAGTGCTCTCATCCACTCATCTCCTTGGTCTGTTTCAGGATTTTTTTCTTTTGTTTTTTTTTTTTGTTTTGTTTTTGTTCTTTTTTGGGGGGGCACACCTGGTGATGCTCAGGTGTTATACCTGGCTATGCGCTCAGAAACCACTCCTCTCTTGGGGGACCATATGGGATGCCAGGAAAGAACCCAGGTCTGTTCTGGGGCAGCCTCATGTCAGGCAAATGCCCTATTGCTATGCTATCACTCAGAATTTCTTTTCTATTCCAATAGTGTGCCTGTCGACTCATCCACCAGAGTTAATGTTTAAAGCCTCATCATTTATCTATCTGGTAATGTTTGTTACCCCTCATTGATTTTTTTTTCAGAGTTTTCCTGGTTTTATCTTTCTAATGCTATTATTCAATGGTAAACTTTGTGTGTTTTTTTTATTAAAAATTGATAAAGTAACAAAACACAACTCCATATATCTAAAAATGTCTTTATGCTCCTCTTTTGGCTACTCCTCTAGGTCTTTTGGAGTGGTGCTGTGGGAGCTGCTGACAGGAGAGATCCCTTACAAAGATGTAGATTCTTCAGCCATCATTTGGGGTGTTGGAAGCAATAGCCTACACCTTCCAGTTCCTTCCACTTGCCCTGATGGTTTCAAAATCCTTATGAAACAAACATGGTAAAGAAATATATCTCTCCCAATATTCTTTTCTCTTCTCTCTGAAAAGCCTATCTAAAACTTCTCTAATACTGTATCCTAATTTATTAATGTGTATTTAGAGTGAATCACTTGATAGGGTGTAGATCAGGAAACTTGGGTTCAAATACTCCACCTTTTGTTTACTGTTGGGTTAGGCCTGTCCATTTGTTCAGTTTTCTTATCTGTAAAATGTAGGTAACATCTACTCATTGACTTATGTTATGATTAACTTAAATTTTTAAGCCCAAAACTTGGCATGATAGCTCGTAAATGTAGCTGTTTAAAAACTGGCTACCAAAAGACAGGGGAGTAGTACAGCAGATCAAATGCTTGCACTTGTCTTGCATGTGGCAGTCCTGGGTTCAATTCCCTGTACCCAATATGGTTCTCTGAGCCTGCCAGGAATGATTGCTGGGCGCAGAGCCAGGAATAAGCACTGAACACAGCTGGGTGTGGCACCAAAATGAACCAAAAACAACAACTAAATATAAAAAAAAGGCAACCAGGGAGTCTCACAGCTGACTGCTACAAAGATGGACTATTATAATAGCTGGGAGATAATCTGATGCCACCCACTAAAATGATAACTATCTGAACTGTGACTCATCACTCTGTAACTTAACAAAACGGTATCTGCTTTCTACTCTTAAAATGGTAACATTTGGGGCCACCCAGGTTCAGTCCTCAGCACCCCGTATGGCCCTTTATACCTGCCAGGTGTAATCCTTGAACACAGAGCAAAGAGTAAGTCCTGAATACCACCAGGTATCACCCAAAACCAAAAACAGGGTAGGATAATTTTATAATGCATAAATAAGGATAAATAATGCATAAATCAAGTGATTTTTAATGTTCTTTTAAAAAGAAATAATAAGACTTAAATGATAGTTATTATTACTTTCCCACTTTTAAGGTATATATATTATTATTGTTATCTGAAGATGATTGATTTATCCTGAAGCTGCACATTTCCTCATGAGAGGCATTTTGTAGTTCCATTTTCTTTTTTGTTCTTCAGTACACCAAAACTGCTTCAAGTAATAGCCTTGCATGGAGTCCAAAGTCCAAAGTACTTTTTCATAACTTAGAATAAAATCTATAATCTTTCTGGATTCAACTTCTGAAATGCTCAAGTTGTCTTTTTGTTACCTTTAGGCAGAGTAAACCTCGCAACCGACCTTCTTTTCGGCAGACACTCATGCATTTAGACATTGCATCTGCAGATGTGCTTGCCACCCCACAGGAAACATACTTCAAGTCTCAGGTAAGCCTAGGCCTAGGAAGTTTCTTTCTGGAGGTAACAGGGCAGGAAGCCACCAAGTGGTGCTCAGGAGACAACTTCCTGTTATTTATGGTCATCCAGGCTTGTAATTCAATGTCAGGTGATGCTCAAGGGCCTCTAGAGCCATACCTAGTCATTACCAGGGGACCCCATGTGTGCAGGGCTCAAACCTGGGTTAGATGTATACAAGGCATGCACCTTAATCCCTATGCAGCCTCAAGCCTGGAAATTTTCTACACACAGACAGGGAATTCTCATCGAAAAAGACGTAACTCTTACAAGGGGGCCATTATGACCATTATGACTCCTACAAGTAGGTAGGAGTCTTGCCTTACATATAGCTGATGCAGATTCAGTCTCTGGCATCGCATATGTTTCTCCAAGTCCTGCCAAATAGTGATTCTGTAAGCACAGATTTGTACTCCTTGAGCACTGCCAGGTGTGCCCCCCCCAAAGAAAAGAGGATCATTCTGATCTAACAAATAATACAATTTAACAATTAAATTATTGGTCAAATTATCATTATGATACCTTAAACAGATGACAGTTGAGCTTTTTTAAACTACTTTTCATATGTTATTTTCTCTTTTTAAAGAGCTTTTGTTTCAGGGGCTGGAGAGATAGTACAGTGGTAGGGTGCTTGCCTTGCATACAGCCGACACAGGACGGACCTGGATTCAATTCCCGGTATTCCATATGGTGCCCTAAGCCTGCCAGGAGCGATTTCTGAATGCAGAGCCAGGAGTAACCCCTGAGCACCCAAAAACCAAAAAAATAAAAATAAAAAATGCTTTTTTTGTGTGTGTGTGTGGTTTTTGGGTCACACCCGGCAGTGCTCAGGGGTTATTCCTGGCTCCATGCTCAGAAATTGCTCCTGGCAGGCACGGGGGACCATATGGGATGCCGGGATTCGAACCGATGATCTTCTGCATGAAAGGCAAACGCCTTACCTCCATGCTATCTCTCCAGCCCCATAACACCTTCGGTTTCTTTCTTTTTCTTTCTTTCTTTCTTTCTTTCTTTCTTTCTTTCTTTCTTTCTTTCTTTCTTTCTTTCTTTCTTTCTTTCTTTCTTTCTTTCTTTCTTTCTTTCTTTCTCTTTCTTTCTTTTCTTTCTTTCTTTCTTTCTTCTTTCTTTCTTTCTTTCTTCTTTTTCTTTCTTTCTTTCTTTCTTTCTTTCTTTCTTTCTTTCTTTCTTCCTTCCTTCCTTCCTTTCTTTCTTTCTTTTCTCTCTCTTTCTCTTTCTTTCTTTTTCTTTCTTTTCTCTCTCTCTCTTTCTTTCTTTCTTTTTTCTTTCTTTCTTTCTTTCTTTCTTTCTTTCTTTCTTTCTTTCTTTCTTTCTTTCCTTTCTTTCTTTCTTCTTTCTTTCTTTCTTTCTTCCTTCTTTCTTTCTTTCTTTCTTTCTTTCTTTCTTTCTTCTTTCTTTCTTTCTTTCTTTCTTTCTTTTTTCTTTCTTTCTTTCTTTCTTTCTTTCTTTCTTTCTTTCTTCCTTCCTTCCTTCCTTCCTTCCTTCCTTCCTTCCTTCCTTCCTTCCTTCCTTCCTTCCTTCCTTCCTTCCTTCCCTTTCTTTCTTTCTTTCTTCTTTCTTTCTTTCTTTCTTTCTTTCTTTCTTTCTTTCTTTCTTTCTTTCTTCTTTCTTTCTTTCTTTCTTTCTTTTTTCTTTCTTTCTTTCTTTCTTTCTTTCTTTCTTTCTTTCTTTCTTTCTTTCTTTCTTTCTTTCTTTCTTTTGGTTTTTGGGCCACACCAGCGTTGCTCAGGGGTTACTCCTGGCTGTCTACTCAAAAATAGCTCCTGGCAGGCACGTGGGACCATATGGGACACCGGGATTCAAACCAACCACCTTTGGTCCTGGATCAGCTGCTTGCAAGGCAAACGCTGCTGTGCTATCTCTCCAGGCCCACAAAAAATACTTTTATTCCAGCATCATCCTAATGATGGATTCTGGTAAAATTATTGGAAAGAGGAAAAAAAGAGTCTATCAGAAAGATAACATATAGACATCTGAAGTAGAATTACAGCTGACCTTCATGAAGTATTGCTTTTCTTGAAACAGATATGCTATGGTATGGAGGGTCATTGAATGCCAGAGAAACCTTTGAATGCCAACTGGTAACACCTAATAAAATATAAATTAATTTGTCTGTTGACCTTTATAGCTTCACAAACCATCCAAGATCTTAGTTAACTTGCAATCCTGTGCGTTGGAGTGCTGGGTGAAGCAGTCCTGTACTGCCTCTGTCCAGGTTCATTCATATATCTGTTGTCAAATGCCAGGTTACTGGCATTTGGAAGAGGTGGAAGATCAGACATAGCCTCATTCTCAAATCTTGTCGGTTGAATCTTGGCTGGAGTACTTTAGTTCTCTTCCATGTGGCCTCAGTCCTCAGCAGATCCTCTTGGGCTTCTTCACATAGCATTTTCAGAGCAACATAGGTAGCAAGAGAGCAACCCTCAGGCACAGTTGACTTCCCATGTTTCATTGGTCGTGCTAATGTCTCATGGGCCAAAGCAAATCATGGGTCACCCAGATAGAGAAATAACAAGAATCTCTCAACAAGAGAATCTGTCACTGCACACTATAAGGGCTTGAGTGCCAAAAGAGGAGCAATGTGTAAGGATTAAGCTGTTAATGTCAGAAAACTTAGAGCTCTAATTGTGACTATGGAAGAAGTGTCATAAGAGTTGAGTCTAGGGGCCAGAGCAGTGGTGCAAGCCAAGAGTACCCCTGAATGTCACCGGGTGTGGCACAAAAACAAACAAAAAAAAAGAGTTGAGTCTAGGTGAAATGATTAATCTCAGGAGATCCAAGCAACAGCAGAGTAAAATGAGATAAATGATGACTCTCTTTTTTTTTTTTTTTTTAGTTTTTGGGCCACACCCGTTTGACGCTCAGGGGTTACTCCTGGCTATGTGCTCAGAAATCGCCCCTGGCTTGGGGGGACCATATGGGACGCCGGGGGATCGAACCGCGGTCCGTTCCTTCGTAGCGCTTACAAGGCAGACACCTTATCTCTAGCGCCACCTTCCCGGCCTACAGCATCCGGTATTCCCTGGCGGTCTCCCATCCAAGTACTAACCAGGCCCGACCCTGCTTAGCTTCCGAGATCAGACGAGATGGGGTGCGTTCAGGGTGGTATGGCCCTAGACAAATGATGACTCTTGATCAAAATTCAGGGGACCATATATGGCATCAGGTATCAAAATTAGGTCAGCTGTGTGTCAGCTTTTCTCATTGTACTATGACTCTAGCCCAGAATTTAAACTCTTACAATCTAATTTGTTGTTGCTGCTTTTGTTGTTTGGACCACATCAGGTTGATGCTCAGGGTTACTTCCTGGCTATGTGCTCAGAAATCACTCCTGGCTTGCGGAACCAAATGGGATGGTGGGGGATTGAACTGCTGTCCATCCTAGGCTAGTGCGGGCAAGGCAGATGCCTTACCACTTGCACCACCACTCTGGACCCTAAAATCTAATTTTTTTAATTATCTTTAATCCTTCATTTTCTATGTTTCAAAAATAAGTTTTTATACTTCAAATTCCATCTCCACTTTGATGGTCAATACCATTACAAAAGATTATTTCAGGGCCGGCGAGGTGGCGCTAGAGGTAAGGTGTCTGCCTTGCAAGCGCTAGCCAAGGAAGGACCGCGGTTCGATCCCCTGGCGTCCCATATGGTCCCCCCGAGCCAGGGGCAATTTCTGAGCGCTTAGCCAGGAGTAACCCCTGAGCATCAAACGGGTGTGGCCTGAAAAACCAAAAAAAAAAAAAAAAAAAAAGACAAAAGATTATTTCAGAAAAAGTATTTTATTCTCAAGAGAGGCAATTCTCCCTCATTTCTCTCATCGATAGGTATTGAGTTCATCTGTTTGGAGTGTGTGTTGTAGAGTGTTGGGTTGGCGGACAACATCCCTGAAGAGTAAAAGCCACCCGCCTGCCTCCCACCTGTCCCACCACTGGAGTATTCTTTAATCACTTCTAGTGGGAGAGTCATCATCTTTTCATATTTGTTGACTTTCACACTTTACCTCAAGATGAAAATTTTTCCCTCTCTTTAGCACCAACTCTGCTATCCTTACAAATTTCTAGAATTTTTTTCTTAGATTCTGACAAGGTGATTTATTCATGAGTCTGAAATGCTAACTATCTGATCAATAATAATAATAAAGTATTGATAAACTAGCTTGTGAGTTGCTAGGAAAAACAGCAGACCTCAAGTATAAAGCTCTTGCTTTGTGATCTCAGGTCAGTTTGGATCACATCTCTTAATCTCAGCCTCCTTTCTTTCTGGATGGAGTTTTGAATTAATAAAACAATAAACATGCAAGTGCATTGAGATTGTGGAGAACTGGGGCTGGAGAAAGAGTATAGCAGGTAGACTGACCCAGATTAAATCCCATATGGTCCCCTGAGCACTGCCAGGAGTAATTCCTAAATGCAGAATCAGGAATAACCCCTGAACATCACTAGGTGTGGCCCCAAAACAAAGAGCAAGCAAACAAAAACCAGAAAGAAACTGTAACGAACTAGCTAATTGTGAGATGTCATTATCCTCTCCCCAAAAGTTACAATAATTGCATTCTTGGAGAAATAGGCTATTGTCTAGTAATGAAGCACTTGCTTTGTTGGAATCTAATAGTGTACTGAAATTGGTTGCTTCACAGATTGTTCACTGGGTTGTTCCATCCTGAGCACTTTTTGGAGGGCGGTGGGGGGCTTGTGATTGACTATTTTTCCTAACACCTTTGTGGAAGAGGCTTTCCTTGCTTCACTTTATATTTTTTGCTCCTTTATCAAAGATTAACTAATCTTACACCTGACGGTCTAGCTGTGATTCCAATTCTATGCCACTGATTGGAGGGTCTCTCCTTATTCCAATATCATGCTGTTTTAATTACTACTGCTTTGTAGTATAGTTTGAAGTTGGGAAAAGCAATGCTTCTCATCTTTTATCTCAAGGATTGCTTTGGCTAGTCAATATGTGTGGTGGGAGACAAATACAGAGAGTGTAGAGAGGTCATTCTTCCATATGAATTTCAGAATTTTTTTTATCTATTTCTTTGGAAAATGCCATAGGTATATTTTATAGGGACTGCATTGAATCTGTAGAATGCTTTGGGGATTATTGCCATTTTGATTATATTATTCCTCCCTATCCATGAACACAGGCTGTGTTTCTATTTTCTTATGTTCACATTCATTAATTTAAGTAGTGTTTTGTAGTTTTTTTGTTTGGTTTTGTTTTTTGGGTCACACCCAGCAGCGCTCAGGGGTTCCCCCTGGCAGGCGTGGGGACCAAATGGGATGCTGGGATTCAAACCACCATCCTGCTGCATACAAGGCAAATGCCTTACCTCCATGCTATCTCTCCGGCCCCTGTAGTTTTCTTTGCATAGGTATTTCACCTGTTTGGTTAAGCTGACTCTTTTTTTTTTTTTTTTTTTTTTTTTTACAAGATGTGACTAAAATGTTCCAGTTTGACCACTATTAAGTGTGTGATGCAGGGGTACTGACTATATTCACAATGTTGTGATTCATGATAATAAATAACCCAAGTTTCACAGCAATTTCCCTTGCTTGCTTATTTAGAACTCAAGTACCTAGAGAAATTTATCCCCAAAATATTTCGACCTCCCATCAAGCTAACTTTTCATCTTTCTCCACAACCCTCAGTAATGAATTTAGGTAGCCACCAAATTTGTCTCTTCTGAATATTATCTTTAAGTTAAATTATATAATATTTGTATCTTTGTGTTTCACTCAGCATGTTTTTAAGTTTCATCTCTGTTGGAATATGTGTCAAAAGTTTGTTCCCTTTTTTACTATGGAATAAAATTCTTGCAGAGTGTCAGGGTGGGTTACACCAGTAGTGCTCAGGGGCTATTCCCAGATCTGTGCTCAGTAGTAACCTCCGGGCATGCTTGGAGCCACTGTGTATACTTCTAGGGATCAAAGTGGGGTTGACTGTATATATCCCCAGCCCTCTGAATAATATTATTTTAAGGAGATAACTATGTTTTGCTTATCAATCCATCTAATTTAACTTCCTTTAGATAACTACATTATGGGAGAGAAAAAGCAGACAACTAAAAGAACTCCAAGAGTCTACTGAAGTAAATAATTTGAAAAATGGAAAAGACAAAAAAGTTTCTAAGTATGATGGCCTTTCTCAGGCATTAACTTGGAACTTAAAGAGACCCCATTCATGGTAATAAATAGCCCAAGTTTCACAGCATTTTCCTTGCCTGCTTATTTAGAACTCAAGTACCCTAGTGGGGTCCAAATAGTAGCACAGGGCATTTGCCTTGCATGCAACTGACCCAGGACAGACTCAGTTTAATCCCCAGCATACCATATGTCCCCCAAGCCAGAAGCAATTGATTTCTTCCTTCCTTCCTTCCTTCCTTCCTTCCCTCCCTCCCTCCCTCCCTCCCTCCTTCCTTCCTTCCTTCCTTCCTTCCTTCCTTCCATCCTTCCTTCCTTCCTTTCTTTCTTTCTTTCTTTCTTTCTTTCTTTCTTTCTTTCTTTCTTTCTTTCTCTCTCTCTCTCTCTCTCTCTCTATCTTTCTTTCTTTATTTATTTCTTTCTTTCTTTCTTTCTTTCTTTCTTTCTTTCTTTCTTTCTTTCTTTCTTTCTTTCTTTCTTTCTTTCTTTCTTTCTCTCTTTCTCTCTTTCTCTCTTTTTTTGGTTTTTGGGCCACACCTGGCAGTGCTCAGGGGTTACTCCTGGCTGTCTGCTCAGAAATAGCTCCTGGCAGGCACGGGGGACCATATGGGACACCAGGATTCGCACCAACCACCTTTGGTCCTGGGTTGGCTGCTTGCAAGGCAAACGCCGCTGTGCTATCTCTCCGGGCCCTCTTTCATTCTTCTTTCTTTCTTTCTTTCTTTCTTTCTTTCTTTCTTTCTTTCTTTCTTTCTTTCTTTCTTTCTTTCTTTCTTTCTTTCTTTCTTTCTTTCTTTCTTTCTTTCTTTCTTTCTTCCTTCCTTCCTTCCTTCCTTCCTTCCTTTCTTTCTTTTTTCTTTCTTTCTTTCTTGCAAGGCAAACACCGCTGTGCTATCTCTCCGGGCCCTCTTTCATTCATTCTTCTTTCTTTCTTTCTTTCTTTCTTTCTTTCTTTCTTTCTTTCTTTCTTTCTTTCTTTCTTTCTCTCTCTCTCTTTCTTCTTTTTTTCTTTTTTTTTTTTGGTTTTTGGGCCATACCCAGTGACGCTCAGGGGTTACTCCTGGCTATGCACTCAGAAGTCGCTCCTGGTTTAGGGAACCATATGGGGCGCTGGGGGATGGAACCTCGGTCCATCCTAGGCTAGCGCTTGCAAGGCAGACAGACACCTTACCTCTAACGCCACCACATCGGCCCCACCATGAGCAATTTCTAAGCACAGAGCCAGGAGTAACTCCTGAGCACCAGTGGGTGTGGTCTAAAAAAAATAAAGAACTTAAGTACCTAGTGAAATACCCACATTTTCCCTTTGCATGCATTTCAAGGAATTACTAATGAAGAGTAAAGAAGAACAGGGAATCTTAATAGTAGTAATACCAACCCTGTTTTCCATGCACTGGCTGGACCCATAGTATCTTCTGGCATCAGTTCATTCTTTTGCACTGCTTTCTGAGAAAAAGTCTAGCCCCCCCAGCTGGCATCAATTGGATGCTGCCTTCTTAAGGCACTGCTCCACCTGGCAGGGGCTGTGATTTGCAGTTCTGATGATAAGGACAAGTTCTGGATGTCTCAGGATTCCAGAATTGTGCATGCTTCTGTACAAGCACTCTTCTTTCTCTGTGCAGCTGCACTTTTCAGAAGATGCAGAATGTTACACATATTTCAGAGTGACCATGCAAAATATAGCTCTCCTCTACTAGGACACATTGCTCAGAGGTCATGTTCCTACAGGACTTCTCTTTCCCTTGAAATGTTTTTCTCAGAGGCTCCTCAAGCTCTGTAAATTATCTTCAGGCCTGCCCCACTCCATTTCTTTAGATGCACTGAAACAGACCTGACTGCAGACTAAGTGCCAATAAAAACTCTTCTTATATAAAGATTCTAAAGAGAAGTGATGGAACTCCAAAACTAATATCTTTCCTTTTGGGAAGAAAAACAGTATTATTCTCAACCTGACAGCTTCTCATACATCTTGTTCCCTCTTCATGAGAAGAAACTCTTGAAAAATCTGCACCTTTCTGAGAAGATGGAGCAGTTGGGCCACATCTAGTCTTGTTCTGGGACTGGTATGGACTCTGTATTCAAGAATGACTCCTAGTGGTGCTTGGAGAACCAGTTGTGTTGAGGATTCGAGCCAGAGTTGGCTAGATGCAAGACAAGAGCCTTAATCCCTGTGCTATCTTTCCAACCCCAGGAAATCTACTTTCTTGATACATAGCAACCTTCAGAAGTTTCTTTCCATTTCAGACCTCTACCTATGTGCTAGATATTGGAGGTTTGTTTCCTAGAGATTTTTCTTAAATCTGATTCTTGCCACCAGAGGGAGGTGTTTCTTCTTATAAGCCTGCTTTATGTATTAAACTAAGATCCACCTTCTAGCAATTTTTTGCCCAAAAGAGAACACTTTAAGTTCCAAATTTGATTCTTTCCCTTATTATTTTTTATGTATTTATTTATTGTAGCGGTGGTGGTGAAGTTGAATCACACCCAGTGGTACTTAAGGCATACTCCTGCCTTTGTACTCACAAATCATTCCTAGTAGTGCTGAAGGATTATATTGTGGTGCTGGAGATGAAACTCAGGTCAGCTGCATGAAAGACAAGAGTCTTATCTTCTATACTATCTCTGACCCTTATCCCCTCATTTTTTAAAATCCAAAAGTCTTAAGTGTCAGTCTTAAAGCTGAAGTGTTCATGACAGGGGTCGGAGAGATAGCATGGAGGTATGGTGTTTGCAGAAGGATGGTGGTTTGAATCCCGGCATCCCATATGGTCCCCCAAGCCTGCCAGGAGTGATTTCTGAGCATAGAGCCAGGAGTAACCCCTGAGTGCTGCCGGGTGTGACCAAAAAAACAAAACAAAACAAAACAAAATAATAATAATAATAATAATAATAATAATAATAATAATAATAATAATAATAAAAGTGTTCATGACTTTGACAATTCAACCAAACCTGCACTTACTGCTTAGATGCTGTCACAGACTATTACCAAACAATGGGCAACACATTCTATATCTTTCTGACAAAGCTTTTTGGCAGATTTGGGGGCTCAAAAGTATACTAGCTGACAGAAATCTCTAACTATGGTCAGTCAACATATCTTTCTGATAAGTGAAGCATATTATAAGCAAATAAGCAGGATGGTCACATTCTAAGTTTTACAGTCTATTTTCTTCTACAGAAAAGAATGAGAAAAGACTACTTTGGGTGAAACCATATGTAATTTTACAATTTCTTAAGCATTACCTTTGCCATGACAAACATCATTTTTAAAATACAAATCTAAAAGTAAAATCTAAAGGTAATATTACTTGAGGAAGATGAAAAAGTTCAAAACATCTAGTTACATACCTGACCTTCACAGAAATATCTAGATCATATTTTTTCTCAGGGTGATAGTCTATACAAAATGTGGGAAAATATCTCCTTTTTCTATTTTTCTTGAAACCACCTATAAGACCCCAATAGATTAAATTTCTGGAAATTCTCTTCCCTATGAAAATGCAGTGTATTTTTGAATACTTCTGTGAATGGAATATTTCTGATTTTGTCCTCATTTTGGCCTGTTTTCCTGAAATTTTTGCCTTCATTTCTGCCATATTATGAATATCTGTATTTGTCCTATCATTGAACACATCTAAAATTCAGTAACATTTTTTTTTTTTGGTTTTTTGGGGGGCCACACCCAGCTGTGCTCAGGGGTTACTCCTGGATCTGCACTCAGAAATCACTCCTGGCAGGCTCTGGGGACCATATAGGATGCCAGGAATAGAACCTGGGTCCATCCTGGGTCAGATGTGTGCAAGGCAAACACCCTACCACTGTGCTATCTCTCCGGCCCTAGTACCATTTTCTTTGTTCAGTTCTGTTTCTCAAAACAAGAAATATATTCATCCCAAACTAGAGAATTAACAAAAGTTTTAAGAAAGCGGCGTTTGCCTTGCAAGCAGCCTATTCAGGACCCAAGGTGGTTGGTTAGTATCCCGATGTCCCATATGGTCCCCCGTGCCTGCCAGGAGCTATTTCTGAGCAGACAGCCAGGAGTAACTCCTGAGCACTGCCGGGTGTGGCCCAAATACCAAAAAAAAAAAAAAAAAAAAAAAAAAGTTTTAAGAAACTGGAAGAAGCTTTATGTTTGGAGCAATTTTATTGTATTAGACCTATCTGTTCCTAAGAGTTTTTGTCTAGTTACAAAGTTGAGTTTTTGCTCTTTTTTCTTCTTTTTTTATTACCCCCCCCCACTCCCTAGTTCCTCTACACTTCCCTTATTTTGTATTTTCATCTCCGTGCTTCTTGATTCTTCTAGTCATAGTATTTTCTCAAAATATTTTGATCAGCAAAGCCTAAGAGAAATTTGGTGCCGATATAAGGAAAATAATATTTTTATAGACACACCCAATTGCTCTTTCTGGCTAGGATATCAGAGCTGCCGTCCTGTTTTAAAACTGAACTCCCTGTACCAGAGATGATTGTTAGTGCGTCAACAGTGATGTGTCTTGTGGGCAAAATCTAAAAAACACTGGAGAAGAGATAGTATCTCAAGTCGGACTACATACTGAAAATGCATTGATGTGCAGTTTACAGTAGCTGGAGAGATTTTGGCTTATCACTAATATTCTGAAATGCTTATTCTGAAATGCTCTTCAATGAAAGTTTGCAAGAAACAAAAAATCTGTTCATGATCTTATGGTTGCACATATTAACCAAACCATCTCTGATTTTGCTCAGGCTGAATGGAGAGAAGAGGTGAAAAAACATTTTGAGAAGATAAAAAGCGAAGGAACTTGCATACACCGCTTAGATGAAGAACTGATTCGAAGGCGCCGAGAAGAACTCAGGTCAGTGGGTCTCTCCCCACTTCTCTCCCTCTTTCCTGATCTTCAGATATTCACAGAAACCCTCTTAATGAATCATCTTTCACTTTTCACAACCATTTCATCTCTTTTATGTGTTGTTTATTCCTTTTAAAAATTAGCATTTGAGGGCCGGCAAGGTGGCGCTAGAGGTAAGGTGTCTGCCTTGCAAGCACTAGCCAAGGAAGGACCACAGTTTGATCCCCTGGTGTCCCATATGGTCCCCCCAAACCAGGGGCAATTTCTGAGCGCTTAGCCAGGCGTAACCCCAGAGCATCAAAAAAACAAAAAAAAAAATTAGTATTTGAGGCCAGAGGTACAGTAGGTGGGGCATTTGCCTTGCATGTGGCCAACTCGATTTCAGTCCCCAGCATCCTATGTGGTCCTCCAAGCACCAGCAGGAGTAATTCATTAGTGCTAAGCCAGAAATAAGCCTTGAGCATTACTGAAGTTGACCAAAAATCAAAATATAAAATTATTATTTCTTGGGGCCTAAGAGATGAGATTGGAACACATGTTTGGCATGCTAGAGGCCTGAGTTTCTTCTCCAGCACTACCAGGTCTTCCAAGCACTACCAGGAACAACTCATAATACCATGGCAAGAGTGATCCCTGAGCACCACCAGATATGGCCTCAAATCCCCAAATTAATCTTCCTCTATAACTTTTCTGTGTTATTCTCCCCTGTTATTCTTCATTAATATTCTGCCATGAAGATTCCTGGAGCAATGCTGTTTGTGAACTCATCACAGTCCTTGACGACATGGAAGACCAGAAATTTAGAAGATGTTGTCTCTGGTCTCAATGCATATATTCTTTTTGCAGGCTCTAAAACACAGTCCTTGTAATGATTATATTAAACAGGAGCTGTGTCATGGCTCATCTCAGTGAGCTGGGCCTCCTTTCTCTGTACATTTCCAGTCACAGATGAGTCCCTCATCTGGGACTCTTATTCCTAACACTACAAAGATAAACCTATAAATTGGACACCAAAATCAGATTTTTATCTGAGGCACACGTGACCCTTATAGTTAAGGCCAAAGATAAGCTTAAATGTCCTTTCCCCTTTTCCATCTCACCCCAAAGTCACAGCAATAGAACCTTAAAAACAGGTATTTTGGCCAATGCTTTGGAGATCAACCTTTCTAGTGTGTTCATCACATAACTTTGCTTTCCTCCAGGTTATTTGGCTCTATTATTTTATTTAAATTTTTATTTTTATATAAAATTTTGATTTAACCACCATGATTACAAGCATGACTGTAGTTGGTTTTCAGTCATAAAAAGAATACCCCCCTTTACTAGTGCAACATTCCCACCACCAATGCCCCCCACCTCCCCCACCCTTGCCTGTATTTGAGACAGGCATTCTTCTTCTCTCATTCTTTAACATTGTCATGCTAGTTGTTAGTGTAGTTATTTCCCTAACAGCTTTCACTACTCTTTGTAGTCGGCTCTCTTTACCCCACGGTGTGTCCTTTGTTTGCAGGCATGCTTTGGATATTCGTGAACATTATGAGCGGAAACTTGAGCGTGCTAATAATTTATACATGGAGCTAAGTGCCATCATGCTGCAGCTAGAAATGCGGGAGAAGGAGCTGATCAAGTATGTGTGCAAAGCATCATCTGCATTGGTGGATGGGGTCTGTCTATCAATAGAACGATTACTCTTCCACATTGCTGCACCTCTGAACTGGAGGCCACAAGTAGTCTACAAGGCATTTAGTCTACAAGGGCTGAAGGGACGTGCTGGGTAAAAGGTCATGGCTTGCCTGATTGAGGTTTACCATTAAGTGGGGTTTCTGCAGAGACAGCTTTAAGGAAACATGCCCTTGACACTGAAATCTGCACCTTAAAATAGTTTGGCAAGAGGGTCTTCATTTCTGGAACAGCTCGAGAGGGAGGGATGGATGGAAGTTTTTGCCCCTGCACTTTCCCCCAGAGGGAACCACTGCAGGTGGTTTAAGGAATTTCCCAGAAAAGCCAGAAACCCAGGGTGTTGGGACAGGGGAAGCTGAGTCAAACTTCCTTCACTGAATGATCTCCCACCAGGTGTGCTGGGGAAAGGTGGGTCCTCTTCAGTCAGACTGGATCCCAGTGCACAATGTAGTCACCTGCCTTTGACTTGAGTATCTCTTTTTCTCTGGTATGGCCCCATCATATGTTACTCAGAAAAACAGCCTTGTTGTTCAGCTTGTCAGAATTTGCTGCATGTAACCCAGCTCCTTGCCCATCCAGGCACACAGATTGCCCAGTTTTCCCACAGTAGTGACAGAACCATGAGATTTTCCTTGTCCTTCACAGGCGTGAGCAAGCTGTAGAGAAAAAGTACCCTGGGACCTATAAAAGACACCCCGTGCGTCCAATAATCCACCCAAATGCCATGGAGAAGCTCATGAAGAGGAAAGGCGTACCCCACAAACCCGGAGCACAGACCAAACGGTGAGACACCTGTGCCTATGTACTGGTCACTTGGAGGGGAAAATATCCCCCTCAGGACACATTGTCAGTCCTGAGGGTGCTGCTTCTCCTTCCTTATTCTAACTGAACAAACCTCCAGATAAGTCAGAAGAGAAAAGTGAGGGAGCATTCATTCTGGATTCCAGATCCTAGTTCTCAACCCTGGAGGCGCATCTTATGGCCTGGGCTTGGACTAACAAAAGGAGAAAGACACATAAATCCTGTCTCTGCCTTTTAAAAAACATGATATAGAGTGAGAGCAATAGCACAGCAGGTAGGGTATTTGCCTTACAAGCAGCCAACCCAAATTCGATCTCTGTCATCCCATATGGTCCCCTGAACCCTCAAGGAGTGACTCCTGAATACAGAGCCAGGAGTAACTCCTAAGCACTGCTGAGTATGGCTCAAAGAGCAAATAAAATAAAATAAAAACCATAATATGGATTATGTACCTGATCTCCCCCAGGATAAAGTGACAGAGTTCCTTTCCCTTTTTTGGCCTCAACTGCCTGGAACTGATGGGCTCACCACAGATCTAGAGCTGGGCAACATTGGTCCATACCTAGCCCCACCCTATATTATTGATATTAGTTGTTGTTGTTGTTGTTGTTAGAATATACTAAGGACTTATATAAAAATTAACCAAAAAAGGGGGGGTCGGAGAGATACCATGATGGTAGGGCATTTGCCTTGCATGCAGAAGGATGGTGGTTCAAATCCCAGCATCCCATATGGTCCCCCGAGCCTGCCAGGAGAGATTTCTGAGTGTAGATCCCGGAGTAACCCCTGAGTGCTGCCGGGTATGATGCAAAAACAAAACAAAACAAAAAAAAAAAAATCCAAAGCCAAGGCTTTGATCATATCTGTGTTTGACCTCAAGTTAGGATCTGTTCCTGATGCCAACTTCTTTGAAATTAAAAGTACATGTCAGGTAGTTTTCATTATTTATCTTTTTTTTTATCCAGTCATCTGTTCATGGGAATTTGTATTGTTTCCATATTTTGGTTATTGTATATTGTGCTGCAATGAATATAGGAGTGCAGATGTCTTTTCTGTTTTGTGCTTTTGAACCCTTTGGGTAGATTCCCAAGAACAGAATTGTTGGGTCATATGGAAGTTCAATTCCTAGTGTTTTTTTTATAAATGTTCATATTGTTCTTCCCAAAAAAAGGCTGAATCAGTTGACATTCCTAATTGGCCATATGAAAAGATTAAGTCATGCAATTTGCAACATTAATGGATCTGGAGAGTATCATATTGAGTGAAATCAGTCAGAGGAAGAGGAAAAGACTCAAAATAATCTCTCTCATATGTGGGATATAAAGAAACCTTATAGGGGAATATCCCAAGGATATGCCCAATCGCAATAGAAACGAGCAAAAGCACTGGTTTTCAGTAGAAAACTTGCCACTGGAGATGGAGCAGGAGGAGGAGACGTTAAGGAAAGAAAAACTAGCACTATGCTTTTTTTTGTTTATTTTTGGATTTTGTTTTTTAGGCCACACCGGGCAGTTACTTTTTTGCTCTGCACTCAGAAGTTACTCATTGCAGGCTTGAGGGACCAAATGTGATATCAGGGATCAAACCTGGGTCAGCCACATGCAAAGCAAATGCCCTACTCATGGTGCTATCACTCTGGTCCCAGCTTGAGGGGAGAAAAGTACCCACAATAAAGGCAGGCTGGGGGCAGAAGGGAAACTAGGGACATTGGTGGAGGTAATAGACTCTGATGAAGGAATTGGTGTTGGAATAATGTATATCTGAAACTCAATCACAAATATATTTGTACTATATTTCATGGTGGATTTTTTTGTTTTTTGTTTGGTTTTTTTTGGAGGGGTTTGGGCCACACCTGGCAGCGCTCAGGGGTTACTCCTGGCTCTACACTCAGAAATTGCCCCTGGCAGGCTCTGGGGACCATATAGGATGCCGGGATTTGAACCACCAACCTTCTGCATGCAAGGCAAATGCCTTATCTCCATGCTATCTCTCCGGCCCCATTTTATGGTGTTTTAATAAAAAATAAAATACATGTTAGATCACCCAGAAAATCCAAAGTGTTCAAAAAATAGGATTTTAATTATTTTCCAAAAATCTCTCATTTCCCCTACAGACAATACATTTTTTATGAGTTTAACCTTAGAATATCCTTTGAGGACTGGACAAAAGTACAGCGGGTAGAGAGTTTGCCTTGCCCAATTCCGGCCTCAGAATCTACTATGATCCCTGAAGCTCACCAGAAATGATCTCTGAGCACTACCAACTGTGATTTCCCACCAACAAGCCCCTTCAGTCCATTTTATTCAGTTCTACCATTTCCCCTGAATAATGGATTTTGCTATCCTAGCAGAGGGCATGGACAAGGGTCTTCTAGTATGGACCTCACAGTAAGACCTGAGTTCAGTGTAGTAAGATAACAAGGCAATGAGGAAAGGCAAACCAAGGGTAGGGTGTGGATATTTGGGGGGAAGTCCTTCTAAGCAAGGATCTAGGAATCTCTTCTGGTGATTCTGGGTCTAATTTTGTGGATCTAACAGGTCAATGCCCACAACCCTGACAGACCCTGTGGCCCAATAGTGATGGAGGACTCTAGGGTCACACCCAGCAGTGCTTGGGGGTCATGTGGAGCCAAAGGCTAGACTAGGGCCTCTACTTGTAAGGTATGTACCCCAGTCCCTTGAGTTTTTTTTTTTGGACCCCAAGAACATATTTTAAAGGTTCAGAGGTAAGGCACTTGCCTTGCACGCAACTGGCCCAGCTAGATTCTCAGTACTGCATATTATCCCCTGAGCACAGCACAGAGCCTGAATTAACTCCTGAATACCACTAAATGCCACTAAGTGGTGGCACACGATGGAAGGAAGGGAGGAAGGAAGGAAATTCAGTTTCTCAGCGCATGAGATAGAGAGTAAGATCCAGAAGGAATAAAGGAAACCCTTTATAAATGGTATCTAAGCTGTTATTTTATTCAATGCTACAGCATTTTTTGTACATCCAGATTAGTACATACATCCCATCTGCATTGAATAAATCCCTGTATATGTGATTGCTGATTCAAAGAGTATTTAAGGTTGGGTTATCATTTCTCAGAGCTTGAAAAAGTTTCTGTCTGTTTAAAACTACACGTGTTCTCTTCCCACAGGCCAGATTTGTTGCGATCCGAAGGCATTCCAAGTGTGGAGATGGCCCCCACTGTATCCCCTTTGTCCGGAAGTCCCAAGATGTCCTCCTCTAGCAGCAAGAGCCGCTATCGGAGCAAACCACGTCACCGCCGAGGCAACAGCAGAGGCAGCCACAGTGACTTTGCAGCCATCTTGAAAAACCAGCCAGCCCAGGAAAGTTCACCTCATTCACCTTCTCTCCACTCAGCCCCATCCCAGTATCCTTCTCCCCAGCCACCGCAGTACCAGCACCCCTCTCCTGCCACATCCCAGAGCCACCATCCCAGACTCAACATGCATGGCCAGGACATTGCGACTTGTGCTAACAACCTGAGGTATTTTGGTCCAGCAGCAGCCCTGCGGAGCCCACTTAGCAACCATGCTCAGAGACAGATGCCTGGCTCCAGCCCTGACCTTATCTCCACAGCCATGGCTGCAGATTGCTGGAGAAGTTCTGAGCTGGACAAGGGTCAGGCTGGCCACTGGGGCTGTTGTCAGGCTGACCACTATGACCCCTACCTCCAACGCAGGCCAGAACAGTATGGGTCCCTAGAAGCACCCTTGACTGAGCCAGTGCGGAGAAGCCCCGACCTTTTCACATCACCAGCAACCAGTTCCCTCTTGGAAAATACCCGTGCTTCCGAAAAAATGGAAGAGAGTGAATTCAACAGCTGCAGGTCGGCCTCATCCCTTGGCCTTGCTCATCACAACACCCCCCCAGTGCTACCTCGAAAATCAAGGCCTCTACAGAAGGTAAGTTGTAATGACACTCTTTTTTTCTTTTTTTGGTTTTTGGGTCACACCTGGCAGCACTCAGGATTTACTCCTGGCTCTATGCTCAGAAATTGCTCCTGGCAGGCTTAGGGGATCATACGGCATGCCAGAATTCAAACCACCGACTTTCTGCATGAAAGGCAAACGCCTTACCTCCATGCTATCTCTCCGGCCCCATAATCACACTCTTATGTCACTGCCTATCCAGACTCTCAGAAAATGCCCATTTTGTCCCAGGTCTAACAAACATAATGTTAGTCTTAGATTACACATTGATTCAAACAAATACATACACTAGTGAAGGTTTTTTTAAACATTAATGTTTCAGGGCTGGAGAGATAATAGAACAGGAACTAAACGTACCTTGCATGTGGTTGACCCAAGTTCAATAACCAGCATCCCATATAGTTCCCCAAGTTTACCAGGAGTGATTCTTGAGTGCACAGCCAGGAGTAACCCCTGAACATTGTCAGGTGTGAGCCAAAACAAATAAAAAATAAATATTAATGTCTCATAGGCCCCAAGGGGAAACAGACTTTTTATCAAAGGACACAAATTTAAAGCATTTCTTTCTATAACTTAATAATTCCTAATAGTTCAGATGTTTACTTCTATTTTGAATAACACTATCTTAACTGGTCCTAAGAGATGTTGTAAAATAATCAAACCCATATTCTCTGACATCTCTGGGAATTTTCTAGTACAAATTTTGGGCTTCAAGATGTGGTAACCAGGGTTTTTTTTGTTGTTTTTTTTTTTGTTGTTTTGGTTTTTTTTTTTTGGTTTTTGGGTCACACCCGGCTTTGCTCAGAGGTTACTCCTGGCTGTCTGCTCAGAAATAGCTCCTGGCAGGCACGGGGGACCATATGGGACACCGGGATTCGAACCAACCACCTTTGGTCCTGGATCGGCTGCTTGCAAGGCAAATGCCGCTGTGCTATCTCTCTGGGCCCAACCAGGTTTAATCCAGCATGGCTCTCACCTATTTTCTGCATTGCTTTTTGTAAACAATACCCATTAATTCACTTGGAATGCTCTTTCCTATCATATGTTTTGTTTTTTATTTGGGGGCCAGACCAGGTGGTACACAGGGCTTATTCCTTGCTCTACACTCAGGGATCACTACTGGTGGTATAAAAGGACCATATAAGGTGACAGAGATCGAATCCAGGTTGTTTGCTTGCAAGGCAAGCATCCTAACTGTAGTACTATCACTCTGTCCCTTGCAATCCATTTTAAAATTTATTTTTCAATACCTTTTTTTGTTTTTTGTTAGTTAGTTTGTTTTTTTGGGGGGCCATACCTGGTGATGCTCAAGGGTTACTTCTGGTTATGCGCTCAGAAATCTCTCCTGGCTTGGGGGACCATATGTGACTCCAGAGATTGCCTTAATGAAAAACTTTCAAGACCTGGGCCCGGAGAGGTAGCACAGTGGCATTTGCCTTGCAAGCAGCCGATCCAGGACCAAAGGTGGTTGGTTCGAATCCCGGTGTCCCATATGGTCCCCCATGCCTGCCAGGAGCTATTTCTGAGCAGACAGCCAGGAGTAACCCCTGAGCAATGCCAGGTGTGGCCCAAAAACCCAAAAAAAAAAAAAAACAAAAGAAAGAAAAACTTTCAAGACCTTCGAGACCCAACCAGTTCTTAATCACTAAAACCTGTTTATTTCCTGATCTTTGGTTTCCAGTGGTTTATTCACTTAGGAAGTAGTCACCTGACGTAATTAAGAGGATAGGCAGGCTTGTGGCCTGAGTTCACAACCAGACTCGTCCACTTAGTACCTCTATGAGCCTTGATGTCTGTCTATAAAATAGGACGACTGTATTTGCCGGCATATAAGACGACCCTTCAACCCATGAAAAACTTCCTAAAAGTCTTAAAAGTAAGTTACTTCTTAAAAGTAAGAGGGGTGCGGGGCCAGAGAGATAGCATGGAGGTAAGGAGTTTGCCTTTCATGCAGGAGGTCATTGGTTCGAGTCCCAGCGTCCCATATGGTCCCCCGTGCCTGCCAGGAGCAATTTCTGAGCCTGGAGCCAGGAATAACCCCTGAGCAATGCCCGGTGTGACCCAAAAACCACCACCAAAAAAAAAAGAAAAGTAAGAGGGGTGCGGATCACTCGTCCCCGAAGCTGGAACAAGTTTCAGCATGCCGTATACCAGCATATAATATGACTCCCAAGTTTTAGGAAGTTTTTCATTGGTTGAAAGGTCGTCTTATACACCAGAAAATACGGTAGTAATAATAACAATGGGGATTGCCTCATTGGTTGATGTCATTTTTTTTTGGTTTGGGGGCCAGACCCAGGGGTGTTCAGGTGTCTTAAACTTACCCCTGGCTCTATATCAAGGATTACTCCTGTTAATGCTCAGGGAATGCCTTATGTGATGCCAAGGATTAAATTCAAGTCAGTTATGTGCAAGTCAAGCACTTTCTTGCTGTACTATTTCTTCAGCCCCTTATATGAAAAGTAACTGAGTTAATATTTATAAAACATCTAAGACATGGTCAGTCTCATAGCAACCTTTCAAAACTATTAGCTTATCTTGCTAGTGAATTAAAAATGTTTAGCACCCTATTAACACCCATTCAGGGTTTATTTGTTTTTTTTTTGTTTTGTTTTTGGATTTTGGGTCACACCTGGCAGCACCCAGGGGTTACTCCTGGCTCTATGCTCAGAAATTAGCCCTGGCAGGCACAGGGGATCATATGGGATGCAGGGATTTGAACCACCATCCTTCTGCATGAAAGGCGAACACCTTATCTCCATGCTATTTCTCCAGCCCCCAACACCCATTCAGTTTTAAGGATTATTTCATCTCATCACCATTCACCAGTTTAGTTGAGGGAATGGAAGGAACTAAAGTGTTTGGTCAAGGAGCTAGATAATGGGAAGAAAATTTGACTATCACTCATTGTCTCAAGACTGAACTTCTTCCCAATACAGTGCTGTGGCTAACTAAGGATCCCCAGAGGTTAAACTGAGTTTACGGGGGGGGGGGGGAGGGGGGAGGGGTGTAGTGAATTAAGATTGATTCTCTTCTCCACCTCCCTCATCCCCTTCACTAGGAACATGCTTTTTGTAACAATTTTTCAACATAGAATTCACAGACCTACATTTAGAGTGTACAACTCATTGTTTCTTATTCACAGCACTTTGAAATTGGCATCACAACCAGTCTAGAATGTTTGCATCACCACCAAAACATCCTACACATTTTAGTAGTAACCCTATTCCCAAAACAACCTACATATTCAAATTTGCCTGAGGTTAGTTTGATCCCATCTGTGGGTATGCTGACCTTGAAACTCATCCCTTACACATTGGGCCTCATCAGAGCTTCATGCCTGTAGAACAGGTCAGCTTCCTTCCACTGAAATCCACTATCACAGAGACCCCTGATGTCAAGGGCTCAGCATTTCTGCAGTCAGGAAAATTCCATTTCTGCCTTTCCCATTCAGAAGACTCTTCAGAATGTCAATGGCTAAAAGTGAGGGAATTTTAGGACTGAGTTACTAGAAGGTGGATTATCCTCACTCTTTGGTATAACCAGGGCCCACTTAGCCACCACAAAAGAAATTATGGTGATCCAGTGCATCATGGCACTGTGGAGAAATATACTTGGTCTTAAGTTGGGCTGTTCCTAGGCCCTTCAAGAGAGACGGAACCTTCTTAAGAGAAAAGATCTTCTCAGACAGGACATTACCCAGCCTGCCAGAACAACCACAGAGCTCTGATGACCCAATCAGAGCACCCTTACTCCACTCAGTTATGTGTTTTATAGCAATATTATGTCAATGGTGGAAAAAGACTATAAGGCAAAACGATATTGGCTGACTTTCAAATAATGTTTATTTTAATAGTATGAAATAGTATGAGAGATGATATAAACATAGTAACTCTAAGTGTAGTTAGAAAAGTGACTGGTACAACAATGGGTCTTATCTTTAAGAAAAAGCTTTACATGGGTAAGTTGAAAGAAACTCTCTGTGCCAACTTGGGATAAAGGAGATACCACATGTGTGTTGCCAGCCCATCCATTTGGTATCTGCACACACATGTCACCTACATATCTCCTAAGATATGTACTTTCAGACTTTCTTTCTTTTTTTTGTTAACATTGGGATGTATACTGGGATTCTCTCTGCCTTTGGAGAAGCCCGCACTCTTTTGAGCTCATGCCTTTCTTTTTTCTCTCTCTCTTTTGCCCTTCCTCAGAATTGCAAAATAAAAACCTGTTTTCACTTACTAAAGAAAGTCATTGGTACATTACACAGGGCAGTGGGGGGATAGTTGTTGGGTTTTGAAGAAACCAAGAAGAATTTTCTTGGTGATATCTTTAAGATAAAGCCTGAAATTCCAGTGACAATAATTATGAGATTACACACACACACACACTTCAAATACAAGACCTCCTCTGCAATGTTCCCTCTCCATTCCTTGCCCTTGGACCTGCTTATGAAATCTTCACCTTCCTGAGGACAAAGATAATATTTACTCAGTTCTATAGATTTGCCAGCATCAAGTACACACCTATCTGCTATATCCAGCAAGGTATTACTCGATGAATGCCTTTTGATAAATAAATCTTTACAGGAAGTGTGTGTGTGTGTGTTAGTGTGTGTGTGTGTGTGTGTGTGTGTGTGTGTGAGAGAGAGAGAGAGAGAGAGAGAAATAAAACATATTTCTCTTGTTCTCCTCAGAGTGGAGATGACTCCTCTGAAGAGGAAGAAGGGGAAGTAGATAGTGAAGTTGAATTTCCAAGAAGACAGAGGTAAAACCAATAAACAGTTATGATTGCTTTCATTGAAATTGGAAAAATCCTGTGTTTGCCATACCTCTTGCTTTAGAGTTCACTTCATTCACTCCCTTATAGGAAACTTGAATCCATTGTGTTCATGGGTTCCCGTTCCACATTTTGACAGCTGACTATGTACAAATAGAGCTTGAACAGAATTGATTTCATAGGAACTTCAAGGTGAGAAGTATAGAAATACCAGGTTATAACTGAGAATATAATGAAGGATGGTCATACTGTTTTATGAATAATTTTATTGGCTTTTGATGTTCCTTCTGTATTAATCTGCTTGAGTTGCCATAACAAAACACCAGAGACCAGGTGGCCTCAACAGTGGAAATTATATCCATCAAGATATTAATTATTCTTGTTCTCTTTGTACCTCATTCTTTGTACCTCACAGTTCTGAGGCTATGAAGCCTCCAGAGCTGTCTATAACCAAGATTCTTGGTGCGGGCTCTTGTTCCAGCTTGCAGACCAGTTGCCTTTCTGTGATTTCTTCACAGATGGGGAAAGAGAAAAAGGTATTCCTCTTCTTTATAAAACCACAGTTGTACCAAATTTGGGTCCCACACTTATAACCTCATTAAACCTTAATAACTCCTAAAGGCCCCTTCCCACATTTTTCACATGAGATTGGACTTTAGTATGTGAATTTCTGGAACTTATAATTCAATCATAGCACTTATGTCTAGGCCTCAGGTTTTATCTTTTAAGGTAAGTATAATTGCATCCACCAAGTCCTTCTTGAGTAGAACTTTAGAAATAGCTTCTTAGTTATTAGCAATAATAATGTTTCTTTTTTTTTTAATTTTTATTTTTTTTATGAATTTATATATTGTTTTTTTTTATTAATGCATAATTTTTTTATTTAAACACCTTGATTACATACATGATTGTGTTTGGGTTTCAGTCATAAAAGGAACACCACCCATCACCAGTGCAACATTCCCATCACCCAAGTCCCAAATCTCCCTCCTCCCCACCAACCCCCGCCTGTACCCTAAATAGGCTCTACATTTCCCTCATACATTCTCAATATTAGGACAGTTCAAAATGTAGTTATTTCTCTAACTAAACTCATCACTCTTTGTGGTGAGATTCCTGAGGTGAGCTGGAACTTCCAGCTCTTTTCTCTTTTGTGTCTGAAAATTATTATTACCAGGGTGTCTTTCATTTTTCTTAAAACCCATAGATGAGTGAGACCATTCTGCGTTTTTCTCTCTCTCTCTGACTTATTTCACTCAGCATAATAGATTCCATGTACATCCATGTATAGGAAAATTTCATGACTTCATCTCTCCTGACAGCTGCATAATATTCCATTGTGTATATGTACCACAGTTTCTTTAGCCATTCGTCTGTTGAAGGGCATCTTGGTTGTTTCCAGAGTCTTGCTATGGTAAATAGAGCTGCAATGAATATAGGTGTAAGGAAGGGGTTTTTGTATTGTATTTTTGTGTTCCTAGGGTATATTCCTAGGAGTGGTATAGCTGGATCGTATGGGAGCTCGATTTCCAGTTTTTGGAGGAATCTCCATATCGCTTTCCATAAAGGTTGAACTAGACAGCATTCCCACCAGCAGTGGATAAGAGTTCCTTTCTCTCCACATCCCCGCCAACACTGTTTATTCTCATTCTTTGTGATGTGTGCCATTCTCTGGGGTGTGAGGTGGTATCTCATCGTTGTTTTGATTTGCATCTCCCTGATGATTAGTGATGTGGAACATTTTTTCATGTGTCTTTTGGCCATGCGTATTTCTTCTTTGTCAAAGTGTCTGTTCATTTCTTCTCCCCATTTTTTGATGGGGTTAGATGTTTTTTTCTTGTAAAGTTCTGTCAGTGCCTTGTATATTTTGGAGATTAGCCCCTTATCTGATGGGTATTGGGTGAATAGTTTCTCCCACTCAGTGGGTGGCTCTTGTATCCTGGGCACTATTTCCTTTGAGGTGCAGAAGCTTCTCAGCTTAATATATTCCCATCTGTTAATCTCTGCTTTCACTTGCTTGGAGAGTGCAGTTTCCTCCTTGAAGATGCCTGTAATGTCCTGTAGTGTTTTGCCTATGTGCTGTTCTATATATCTTATGGTTTTGGGGCTGATATCGAGGTCTTTAATCCATTTGGATTTTACCTTTGTACATGATGTTAGCTGGGGGTCTAAGTTTAATTTTTTGCAAGTGGCTATCCAATTGTGCCAACACCACTTGTTGAAGAGGCTTTCCCTGCTCCATTTAGGATTTCCTGCTCCTTTATCAAAAATTAGATGGTTGTATCTCTGGGGAACATTTTCTGAGTATTCAAGCCTATTCCACTGATCTGAGGACCTATCTTTATTCCAATACCATGCTGTTTTGATAACTGTTGCTTTGTAGTACAGTTTAAAGTTGGGAAAAGTAATTCCTCCCATATTCTTTTTCCCAATGATTGCTTTAGCTATTCGAGGGTGTTTATTGTTCCAAATGAATTTCAAAAGTGTCTGATCCACTTCTTTGAAGAATGTCATGGTTATCTTTAGAGGGATGGCATTAAATCTGTATAATGCCTTGGGGAGTATTGACATTTTGATGATGTTAATCCTGCCAATCCATGAGCAGGGTATGTGTTTCCATTTCCGTGTGTCCTCTCTTATTTCTTGGAGCAGAGTTTTATAGTTTTCTTTGTATAGGTCCTTCACATATTTAGTCAAGTTGATTCCAAGATATTTGAGTTTGTGTGGTACTATTGTGAATGGGGTTGTTTTCTTAATGTCCATTTCATCCTTATTACTATTGGTATATAGAAAGGCCATTGATTTTTGTGTGTTAATTTTGTAGCCTGCCACCTTGCTATATGAGTCTATTGTTTCTAGAAGCTTTTTGATAGAGTCTTTAGGGTTTTCTAAGTAGAGTATCATGTCATCTGCAAACAGTGAGAGCTTGACTTCTTCCTTTCCTATCTGGATTCCCTTGATATCCTTTTCTTGCCTAATCGCTATAGCAAGTACTTCCAGTGCTATGTTGAATAGGAGTGGTGAGAGAGGACAGCCTTGTCTTGTGCCAGAATTTAGAGGGAAGGCTTTCAGTTTTTCTCCATTGAGGATAATATTTGCCACTGGCTTGTGGTAGATGGCCTTCACTATATTGAGAAAGGTTCCCTCCATTCCCATCTTGCTGAGAGTTTTGATCAAGAATGGGTGTTGGACCTTATCAAATGCTTTCTCTGCATCTATTGATATGATCATGTGGTTTTTATTTTTCTTGTTATTGATGTTGTGTATTATGTTGATAGATTTACGGATGTTAAACCAGCCTTGCATTCCTGGGATGAAACCTACTTGATCGTAGTGGATGATCTTCTTAACGAGGCATTGAATCCTATTTGCCAGGATTTTGTTGAGGATCTTTGCATCTGCATTCATCAGTGATATTGGTCTGTAATTTTCTTTTTTGGTAGCGTCTCTGTCTGGTTTAGGTATCAAGGTGATGTTGGCTTCATAAAAGCTATTTGGAAGTGTTTCTGTTTGTTGAATTTCATGAAAGAGTCTTGCCAAGATTGGCAGTAGTTCCTCTTGGAAAGTTTGATAGAATTCATTAGTGAATCCATCTGGACCTGGGCTTTTGTTTTTCGGCAGACATTTGATTACTGTTTTAATTTCATCAATGGTGATGGGGGTGTTTAGATATGCTACATCCTCTTCCTTCAACCGTGGAAGATTATAAGAGTCCAAGAATTTATCCATTTCTTCCAGGTTCTCATTTTTAGTGGCGTAGAGTTTTTCAAAGTAGTTTCTGATTACCCTTTGAATCTCTGTCATATCAGTAGTGATCTCTCCTTTTTCATTCCTGATACGAGTTATCAAGTTTCTCTCTCTCTCTTTCTTTGTTAGGTTTGCCAGTGGTCTATCAATCTTGTTTATTTTTTCAAAGAACCAACTTCTGCTTTCGTTGATCTTTCGGATTGTTTTTTGAGTTTCCACTTCGTTGATTTCTGCTCTCAGCTTTGTTATTTCCTTCTGTCTTCCTATTCTTGGGTCCTTTTGTTGAGCATTTTCTAGTTCTATTAGCTGTGTCATTAAGCTACTCAGGTAAGCTCCTTCTTCCTTCCTGATGTGTGCTTGCAAAGCTATAAATTTTCCTCTCAGTACTGCTTTTGCTGTGTCCCATAGGTTCTGAGAGTTTGTGTCTTGATTGTCATTTGTTTCCAGGAACCTTTTTATTTCCTCCTTGATTTCATCTCGGACCCACTGGTTATTGAGCATGAGGCTGTTTAACTTCCAGGTGTTAAAGTGTTTCTTCTGAGTCCCTTTGGAGTTCACAAATAATTTCAGAGCCTTGTGGTCAGCGAAGGTAGTCTGCAAAATTTCTATCCTCTTGATCTTATGGAGGTATGTTTTATGTGCCAGCATGTAGTCTATCCTGGAGAATGTCCCATGTACATTGGAGAAGAATGTGTATCCAGGTTTCTGGGGATGGAGTGTCCTATATATATCCACTAGGCCTCTTTCTTCCATTTCTCTCCTCAGGTCTAGTATATTCTTGTTGTGTTTCAGTCTGGTTGACCTGTCCAGTGTTGACAAAGCCGTGTTAAGGTCCCCCACAATTATTGTGTTGTTGTTGATATTATTTTTTAGATTTGTCAACAGTTGTATTAAATATTTTGCTGGCCCCTCATTCGGTGCATATATGTTTAGGAGAGTGAATTCTTCCTGCTCTACGTACCCCTTGATTAATATAAAATGTCCGTCTTTGTCCCTTACAACCTTCCTGAGTATAAAGTTTGCATTATCTGATATTAGTATGGCCACTCCAGCTTTTTTATGGGTGTTGTTTGCTTGGATAACTTTTCTCCAGCCTTTTATTTTGAGTCTATGTTTGTTCTGACTATTCAGGTGCGTTTCTTGTAGGCAGCAGAAGGTTGGATTGAGTTTTTTGATCCATTTAGCCACTCTGTGTCTCTTAACTGGTGCATTTAGTCCATTGACGTTGAGAGAAAGAATTGTCCTGGGATTTAACGCCATCTTTATTTCAAAATTTGGTGTGTCTTTTGGGTAGTCTTGTCTTAGATTAGGTCTTTCAGTTTTTCTCTTAAGACTGGTTTTGTGTCTGTGAAGTTTCTGAGCTGTTTTTTGTCTGTGAAACCATGTATTCTTCCATCAAACCGGAAAGTGAGTTTTGCTGGGTATAGTATTCTGGGTGAAGCATTCATTTCATTCAGTCTTGTCACAATATCCCACCACTGCTTTCTGGCATTGAGCGTTTCTGGTGACAGGTCTGCTGTAAATCTCAGGGAAGCTTGCTTGAACATGATTTCCCCTTTTGATCTTGCTGTTTTCAGAATTCTGTCTCTATCTGTGGGATTTGTCATTGTGACTAGGATGTGTCTTGGGGTGGTTTTTCTGGGGTCTCTTTTGGTTGGTACTCTTCGGGCATGCAGGATTTGATCACATATATTCTTTAGCTCTGGAAGTTTCTCTTTAATGATGTTCTTGACCATTGATTCTTCCTGGAAATTTTCTTCCTGGGTCTCTGGGACTCCAATGATTCTTAAGTTGTTTCTGTTGATCTTATCATAGACTTCTATTTTCGTCTGTTCCCATTCTTTGACTAATTTTTCCATTGTCTGCTCATTTGCTTTAAGTTTTTTGTCCAATCTCTCCTGCTGTATGGAATTGTTATGTATCTCATCTTCCACAGCACCAAGTCTATTCTCAGCTTCTGATACCCTGTCCCAGAGCTTATCCATTTTGTCATTCACTTCGTTTACTGACTTTTTCAGTCCTGTTAGTTGACATGTTATTTCAGTTTGGAGTTTTGTCATTTCTGCCTTCATATTTTCTTGGTTCTTATTAGTGTTCTGTTCAACTCGATCCATGGTTTCTTGGAGTCTGTTGAGCACCTTCCATATTGCTAGTCTAAAGTCCTTATCTGAGAGGTTGATTAGTTGTTCAGTCATTATCTGGTCCTCAGAATTGTCATCTTCATTCTCTATGTCTGATGCTGGCCTGCGTTGTTTCCCCATTGTCACACTTGTATTGTGGGTTTTTCTACGTGTTGTGGTGGTATTCATTGTCTATGTGATGTAGGCAGCACACTCCTCTGGCTCCTCCCTTTCTGGATGGGCTGACTTGCCTCTAAGGGAGGGGAGTCCTCCGTGGATGAAGCCTCACACCGGGTCAAATCTTAGGCCCGAGCATGCAACAGAGAAGACAGTCCAGAGAGAAATGTTTGCTTCTGTGATATAGCGCCGTTCTTAGTGTGATTTTTCCTTCTTGTTGCAATGGAGTTCTTTCCTTAGAAAGAGTGCACGGCCGCGTAGTGAAGCGGAGCGGCCGTGCTCCTCTGAGCCTCTTTTTGCCCCACTCGCAAGAGTTTCACGCAAGAGGACAGTAGACAGACATAGACAGGTCACACTCACAGTCTTTCACAGCTGAGCCCCACTGGGCCGGTGTACTTTCGCGGATTTTCCCCGCCTGGTGTCACACACAGGGAGCCAGCTTTTGCAAAGGTTAGCCAGTTTTTATGCTCTGAAGTCCCTCCCTGAAAATGGCGTCTGGGCGAGCGAGGTTTCTGGAGGCTCTTTTTGCCCCACTCGCAAGAGTTTCACGCAAGAGGACAGTAGACAGACATGGACAGGTCACACTCACAGTCTTTCACAGCTGAGCCCCACTGGGCCGGTGTACTTTCGCGGATTTTCCCCGCCTGGTGTCACACACAGGGAGCCAGCTTTTGCAAAGGTTAGCCGGTTTTTATGCTCTGAAGTCCCTCCCTAATAATAATGTTTCTGATAGAGGCCGGAGAGATAGCATGCATGCCTTGCATGCGGAAGGATGGTGGTTCAAATCCCAGCATCCCATATGGTCCCCCGAGCCTGCCAGGAGTAACTCCAGAGCACTGCTGGGTGTGACCCAAAAACCAATAATAATAATAATAATAATAATAATAATAATAATAATAATAATAATGTTTCTGATAGGTTTAAATAAGTATCACATTCTCCTGTATCTAGAATAAGAGCTTCCCTTCTGTAGAAAATGAGGATAGTCTTCCTTCCAGGAGGTATTTTCTGATAATATTTATTCTGTTCTTTAAGAGTAAGGCTATAAGAATTCCCCAGGAGCCTATATACCTGCCAAGAAACAAAAATTTTCACTAAATCAAGAGATTCCCAATTCTTTAGTAAATTTACTTTTCTTCTCCACCCTGTACACAAAATTGAAGTCTTTTCCAACTTCTGAACTTTTCCTGCCACTTTGCTATAAGTGTTTTATTGTTTCCTTGGACACTACTTGTTCCTGTGTAATGGGACAGAGACCAAATAAAATGCCCTTTCTTTAACCTCGTTGTACTGGCATCACTTATTATGTTCCTTTCAACCTGTATTTCTAGGATATATTCTGAACTCACCTCACCTGTCTTTCTTGCTCCGCTCCAAATTATCCTTATGTTTCTAGCTCATTATTTTGCTCATATATTATAATAATTTCCCTACTCCTGCTGGACTACCAGCCTTAAGAAGCTGTGTGAATCCTGCTTTAACTTTCTTTGTGTGCATGGCCTTCCTGATGGTCTCTTTTCTTGTGTCTTTCATCATATCACCTGACCTGATTGTCAATAAAGCTCCATAATCTACCATTAAGATTGCTTCCCACTAGAAAGTACAGAAATATTAGGCAAAGTAATAAAATGGCAGACTTCTTTTTTATTTTTGTTTTATTTGGGTGCAGAGGTTGTTTGTTTTGAGACATTACTAGTGGTGCATATTGTTCAGGGGCCACTTCTAGAGGTTCTGGGGACACTGTGGAACCTACTATCAAACCTAAAATGTATACATGTCTCTTAAGCCCTCTCCCCAGCCTTTTTTTTTTTTTTTGGTTTTTGGGCCACACCTGGCAGTGCTCAGGGGTTACTCCTGGCTGTCTGCTCAGAAATAGCTCCTGGCAGGCACGGGGGACCATATGGGACACCGGGATTCGAACCAACCACCTTAGGTCCTGGATCGGCTGCTTACAATGCAAACACCGATGTGCTCTCTCTCCAGGCCCTCCTCAGCCTTTTTTTAAACCAGGAAGCTAACAGTATTCTAATTTATTGGACTGTTTTTAAACAATGAAAGGAAAATGAAAAACTTTTGCAAAGGTCCCAGCATTCAAAAGATTTATTCTATTAGGGCTAAACCCAGATATTAATTGAAATGAGTTGCTAATTAATTGAGTGGTGCATACATTATGAAGGGAAAGATTTTTTGTGGGGTTTTGGATCACATCCAGTGCTCAGGGCTTATTCCTGATTTTGCCCTAAAGGATGATTCCTGGTGGAGCTTGGGGGACCATAGAGGATGCTGGACGACTGAACTTGGGTCGGCCATGTGCAAGACAACCACTCTCCTCACTGCATTATCTCTCCAATCATTGGTAGTTGTTTTTTTTCCCAAACTAATTGCTATTGAGGAATTTGTCATAGGGGTCCTAAGGACACTCAGACCTTCCAGAGATGCATTGTTCATCTCTTCTCTCCAAGGTATCACTTCTCTCTAAGAAATGCTATTGGGATAAATGCTAAAGCTAAGTGGGGTGTGAATAGACCTGCCCAAACTGCCATTTGGCCAGTTTTGTTCCAGAAGTCTCTTTTGCCTGTGAAATCTGGAATCTTCTCCTTTTTCTTTTTTTCTTTCTTTTGTTTCTTTCTTTTTGGGAGGGGTTTGGGTTTTTGGGTCACACCCAGCAGTGCTCAGGGATTACTCCTGGCTCTACGCTCAGAAATCGATCCTGGCAGGCTCCTCAGGGGACCATATGGGATGCCGGGATTTGAACCACCAACCTTCTGCATGCAAGGCAAACGCCTTACCTCTATGCTATCTCTCTGGCCCCCTCATTTTTTTTAATTGAACCTAGAGCTGTGCACATGCAAGGAATGTTCTCTTTCACTAAGTGCCAGTATCTAATCAGAAGCTTAATTTCAATTAAATTGTTTACATACTATGCATACATGTTCATCATTTGGTTTGAATTTTTCAAAGACTGTTGGTTCTCATCAGCTCTAGAATGTGAATGTGGTGCTGCGTACAAGAAGCATGAAAGCTGAACAGAAAAGGAAAATCTTAAGTACTTCTCAATTGCTTTAAAATTATCCTCAGATGATTTAAAATAAATATCATTCTAGCTTGCTCTTCAAGAGCATGTTCTCCCTTGGACACATATGCTGTGTGGTTGTCTCTAAGTTTCTTTGCTTGCCTATTTCCACTCTAGAGATGCCTGTGTTCTCTCTTGAACACATACTTCTTTTCTCTTCCCTTACATCTTTCTAAATAAGTTTCAGTAAAATAATCTTTTTAAATAAAATAAAACAGAATAGTTTCTACTTATTTAAACCAAAGAGTCTCCAGGGCAGGCACAAAAACTTTCTTGTCACAGCTCCCAGGCACAGATGAAGAAAGGGAAGTCAGTGATGTCTCTGCGTAAGGGTTGATATGCTGTTTCTCTGTGGTTCCAGGCCTCATCGCTGTATCAGCAGCTGCCAGTCCTATTCCACCTTTAGCTCTGAGAACTTCTCTGTGTCTGATGGAGAGGAGGGAAATACCAGTGACCACTCCAACAGTCCTGACGAGTTAGCTAACAAGCTTGAAGACCGCCTGGCTGAGAAGCTCGATGACCTGCTCTCCCAGACACCCGACATCCCCATTGACATCTCCTCACATTCCGACGGGCTCTCTGACAAGGAGTGTGCTGTGCGCCGGGTCAAGACACAGATGTCTCTGGGCAAACTGTGCATGGAGGAACGTGGCTATGAGGTGCGCCTTCTGCCCCCCTCCTTCCCTCAGCAAGCTTCTCTTCGTGTCACTTCTGCAGGACTGGTGGACAGTTAGAACCTTAACTCACCAGGCCTTTCCAGTGAGCTTTAGTATATAAGACACAATTGCTGCCTCCAAGACATAGCCCAAAGATCAATAGGGCTCCCAGAAATGATGGCAACTATTCCCAATATAGGCACAGAAACAGGGAATGGTCTCAAATATAACCCCCATATCTCCTTCAACAAAGCAAACATCTCAAGTTAGGGATGGAGTCGCTCTCTCCTCCAGGTTCCTGGGATCCTTCCCTCTGCCTTCATGAGCCCCCTAGCTCTTTCATTCACCTAGAGCTCTGCCTTTCCTGAGCCAGGGTAGCTTAGAACTTGAGTGCAAATCCCTTGGAATGTGATCACCTAGATGCAAAGCCCAACTTTTCCACTTTTTTTTTTATCTTTATTTAAGCACCATGATTGCAAGCATGTTTGTAGTTGGGTTTCAGTCATAAACAGACTACCCCCCTTCACCAGTGCAACATTCCCACCATCAATGTCCCCTTCTTCCCCCACCCCTGCCTGTATTCGCAACAAGCATTCTACTTCTCTCATTATTTTTGTTCTGTTTTGTTTTGTTTTTTGTTTTTGTGTCACATCTGGCAGCGCTCATGGCTTACTCCTGGCTCTACGCTCAGAAATTGCTCCTGGCAGGCTCGGGGGACCATATGGGATACCGGGATTCGAACCACTGTCCTTCTGTGTCTAAGGCAAACGTCCTACTGCTGTGCTATCTCTCCAACCCCTACTTCTCTCATTCTTTAACATTGTCATGCTACCAACTTTTCCACTTAATTGTGCCAGAATGGTGGGATGAGCCTGGGCCTGTAAAATGAATATGATAGCAGCATTTATCCCTGAGGACTGTAGGCATGACAGGCGAATAAATAAGTGATTAGATACAAAGTTTATATCATGAACACACTCCTGGCTAACCAAGGTGTGCTGAGACTTTTCTGATTCTCTCTCTCCATGTCTTCTTTCTCCATCAGCCTCATCTGAACAGGAGGACCTGATCTCATTTGCCTCTGTAACCCAGTGCTGTGCCTTTAGCCACACCGATATTCCCTATGTCTCCTGTTTTGCTGCAGAATTGAATAATAGTTTCATTTTGTCTTGTCTCTGCAGAACCCTCTGCAGTTTGAAGACTCGGACTGTGACTCTTCCGATGGGGAATGTTCTGACGCCACAGTCAGGACCAATAAGCACTACAGCTCCGCTACGTGGTAATGAGAGGATGCCCTTAAAGAAGAGCTCCTGGATCAACTGGCATTTCAGACCCATCCCACACCCAAACTCTTTTCACTCTCTCCTTGCTTTCTTGTCTGGGAAGAGAGCTGCCCTTTCTTTCTCACCCCTAGAAATGAGCTGCAATAACAGGAATATGAGACTTCACAAATCTCTGGAAAAAAAAATCCAAATGAAATCAAGTCTCACTGAACATTTCAATCAAGAATGGCAGGGATCTATTTTATTGAATATTCTAGCTACTGTAACATTGATATTTATTTTTGTTCGGCATTTTAACACTTTGTACTGTAAAGAGTGAACTATATTATGATAGAGAGAGAATAATTTCTTGCAAAAAAAGAGAGAGAAAAGAAGGAAGAATAGAAAGAAGTGGAATTTAGGAGAAAATCTTTGAGAATTTGTGGGGCCAGGAGGCCTTATTGCTACGTAAACAAGGGACCAGTGTTCTTTTGGCCATTAAGTGACTGAAGAGCCAGAGCAAGACATTCTTGAGTATTTTAGAAAACAAAGAACATAAAAGAAAAATAAATTTCAGGTACCTTACGAACAGATCACATTAAATTTAACCAGCTTGTCCATATGGAGAATCAAAATGACCCTGAAACATTTGGTGACCAGATATTTGTATCTAAGGTTTTTGAGGGCCTGTGTTTCATCTACAAGGAAAAGAAAACTGTGTATGTGAAAGCTGACTTTATTTTTTAAAACATAAAAGCAGCATTCAGTAGTGAGACTTCCAGATAGTGTCAAACCTTGACCTTGACCAACATGTCCCTTTTTAATTCTGTCATTGTCATTTTTAGGACCAATATGTTACCTAATGTGTTGATTTTTCAGACTCAAGTGCCATTGTCTTTTTTGTTTTTGTTTTTGTTTTGTTTGTGGGCCATACCCAGTAGCATTCAGAGGTTACTCCTGGCTCTGCTTTCAGAAATTGCTCCTGGCAGGCTTGGGGGACCATATGGGATGCTGGAGATTGAACCCAGGTCAGTCCAAGACTGGCCAAATGCTAGGCAAATACCGTATCAATGGCCCAGTCTTCTAGTTTATTTCCTTGCCACTTGTCAACCTGTTTTTTTAGTGAGCACAGGGAGAAGACTGAGAGATTAAGAGATTGAGAGAGAGAGAGAGAGAGAGAGAGAGAGAGAGAGAGAGAGAGAGAGAAGGATAGGAGAACAAGAAAATATACAGCAACCATAGAGAAACAGAAAATTTGTCAAATACGCTCTTAAAATGTCTCAATTCAGTGATGTAGAGATGGACTTGTCCCCTCCCTAGAGCCAGGTTATTTGCCGAATAGAATTATAAGGATTCGATAGAACAGACTGTGAAGGCAGCTAGCTGCGTGTGAATCTATCCAATGTCCAAACTCATATGTTCCCCTTGTTTTCTTTCCTTAACTCCTTCTATCCTAGAAGCTTGAGTGACTGGCTACCGCTTCAAAATAAAGACAAAATAGGCAATTTGCAAAAGGCATCTGTTCCTGTCATCACCATAGAATTTTTTTTTATGCAAGACTCCTTGTAAAAACATTTAATTTACTTCACTTTGCTTTAATATAATTCTGAATAGTTGCATTGAGGAATTGTTGGCAAGAACCACTGATGCTGAGCAGCAATTCAAGGGGTTTTTTTAACATTGTCCAAAGCATGAGGTTCAAATTCTCCAGGGTTTTGAGGTCTGCAAAGCAAACCAAGGTACCTCAGGATGCCACTGCTTTAAGGGCATTTTTTCCTAGAATTTGCTGCAAAGTAGATGTCTGCCTAGCTCCTGTTTATCTCCAGGACAGGTGACTGTCTTGCCACCGTTCTAGATTCCAGGCCTAAAGCTGGCTAACCCCTATGAAAGAGCTTCCTGTTGGACATTGGTAGAGATTCACACAGCAGGTATTAAGCCATTTCCAATGCAGATGAAAACATGCCCTCCTTAGTTTTCACTGCTTTTATCAGCCAAATAGGAAAGGCAGGAGGGAATCTGGAGCAGTTCCTTTTGCTTGTGAGATCCCTCCATTTGTTTACATTTTATGTTGACATTAATTTCAATAGTCATGTCTGTAATTTATAGCTCTTTAGAATGAAGGAAAATGTTTAACTTATCCGAGAACAGTATTGTTTGCATTAAGTTATTCCATTTTGTACCCATTCTGTAGCTGGACTACATGAAAGATCTTAAGTTATGGCATTATTATCACTGTTATTTTATTTTATAATAATTATTCTCATTTTCTGTTGATCAGAAGGTGTGGTTTACAGTGTAGCACAATGATTGTGTTTCTTGCTGTGTGAATTATTGCGGATTTTTATGATTTTTTTTTATGAAGGCGTGAAAGTGCTACTGCCATGTAGGCACTCCCTGGTATTCATCTCAGTTGTATTTCTTTGTTTTCTGTGTACAATTACAATCACCAGTGGACGTGTGTTATGCCTGGGAGCCCAATAAACAGTGATCGTGAATGCTCCTGGGATAAGATGGCTCGGTGGATGAACACATAGTTCAAATGCTGTAAACTTTCCTAAGAAATAAAATCATGGGACTCCATTAAAAGTAAAATGAGAATTCTTTACTACTTCAAGAGAAACAGTTCCAGAGAAGAACCACCTGGGGTTTGTATGAAAGATGATTTCAAGAGCTGGCAAACTTGTTTTAGGAGCCCCCTGCCAGATCCCACAAATCTAATTATTTTTCTCCTGAGAGCAGCAGGAAGACAAAAAAAATAAAAATTGTATAATTCATATATATGCATATATATTCAGTATATCATGCCAAACTGTCTGGCTATGATGTCATCTTTTTATTTTATTTTATGTAAGCACCATGATTTACAATCCTGTCAATGATAAGGGTTCATACTTACAATGTTCCAACACCACATTCTCCACTAGTGTCTGACTCTTTTCATTCCACCTAATTCACTCCCATTCCCCCATTATGAGAAGTACAGTTCTGTAACCAGTTTTCAAGTTCTATTGCTTTTGGCCATTTGTTATTCCCTTCCTCTGTGCCTTTAAATCACACACATGAGAAATCATTCTTTATCCATTTCTCTCCTTCTGGTTAACTTCACTCAGCATGATACACTCCAAATCTAATGTCATCTTATAATAAGACCAAAGAAATTCTAGAATGAGGCCTAGTCTCTTAGAGGATTCTAGGACTGTAAATGGTCATTTTTTTAAATAACATAGAGGCTTTATTTTTTGTTTGTTTGTTTGTTTGTGGTTTTTTGGTCACACCCAGCAGTGCTCAGGGGTTATTTCTGGCTCCAGGCTCAGAAATTGCTCCTGGCAGGCACGGGGGACCATATGGGATGCCAGGATTCCAACCGATGACCTCCTGCATGAAAGGCAAATGCCTTACCTCCATTCTATCTCTTCGGCCCCCAAATGGTCATATTTTTACCCTTGGATTTCAGACCACACCATCCTATGTGACTCTCTGCCACATTGCACAGAAAAGCTACAGCTCTATGTCTTCTTCATGTCCAACAAAAATCACTGGCTCTTCTGCCTGTCCAGTTCCTACTTAAAATCAGAGACATGAGGATGTGTTGGCCTCACTCCTCTCACTGATTATCTTCATACAGAACCATGCCCTACACTCAATTTTATTTTCTAATTACTTTCTGGACTCTGACATGACAATACCGGATAGCTTCTCTGTAATAACTGTTCCAAGCATGATCATATATCATTCACTGCATAAACAACAGTGAATAAGTAGATCAAGTTCCACTTGACCATTCTTAGTTTTATCAATCCAAGTGACAAGGCTTCAGAGAAAAGTGCCCTTAGTCTATATTTAAGAGTTTTGTCTTTTCTATCCCGGCCCTTCTCTTCACTGCTGCCTTAAGATAAGTAGACTATCTTGAATGGGCATGTGCTTCTTTGACAACAACTCCACCCTCCTCAGACATTATTACATCAAGAACTCAGAATTTAGTTGCAAATTCTTTAGTCCTGACAAGAATGTGATAGCATTCTTAGGAACCTCAGAAGACATTACAAACTTTATTGTTGACTTCAAGTTTATTCCCCTTGGGATGACTGCCCACATTCATTTAGCATCTGTTTAGACTCAGGGCAAGATAATGAGTTCATTTGTGTTGCAGATGAGCATTTGGTTCTGATTTCCATCTATTTCTAGATTATGTCCTTTGAATAACAATTCTCCTTAAAATTATTTAGCAGAGGAACTGAGACGCCTGCATCCATGCTGAATGTCTAATAGAGTTGAGTACCATGAAACAAGTTAAACCCAAGTGCAGGATTTTGGGTCCCTCCAACTCAGAAAGGTGAAGTTGCTTCTGTTTTGTAATATGATCTGGTATTTAGCCAGGGATGTGTGCTCTGTAGTATAGTGCCTGCCTTGCATACATGAGACCTAGGCTTGATCCCTGGCAGTGCATTCACATTCATGCACACATACATACATGCACACACATGATAAGGCTTCATACTTACAATGTTCCAACACCACACTCTCCGCTAGTGTCCCCTCTTCACTCAACCCAATTTACTCCCGACCTCCCACTATGAGCACAGTTCTGTAACCAGGTTTCAGGTTCTGTTGCCTTTGACCATTTGTTATTTCTTTCCTCTGTGTTTTATATCACACTTGATATGGCCAACTGTAAGTTCAGATATTTAAACACTTGAGTAATAGGAGTCAGTAACAGTACAGCAGTTGGACATTTACCTTGCATGTGACCAACCCAGATCTCCAACATCCTAAATCATTCCCCGAGCACTACAGTTCCTTAGCAAAGAATCTGGAGTAACTCCTGACACACCCATCTATAAATAAGGATTTATGGATATTTTTTTTTCTTTTTGGTTTTTGGGCCACACCCGTTTGACGCTCAGGGGTTACTCCTGGCTATGTGCTCAGAAATCACCCCTGGCTTGGGGGGACCATATGGGACACCGGGGGATCGAACCACGGTCCTTCTACGCTAGCACTTGCAAGGCAGACACCTTACCTCTAGCGCCACCTTCTCGGACCCGATTTATGGATATTTTTAAAAGGGCTGGATAAGTTCTAGATATTTATTGCACTAACGCTAAATTGCTTCTGTTCAATGTAATGCCACTTTATTGAGCAGCCAGTATACTCTTTCTTCCTATATTGCTCCACCTTAATATTTGCATATTTGCAGGGCCAGAGAGAGCATGGAGATAAGTTTGCCTTGCATGCAGAAGGTCGGTGGTTCAAATCCCGTCGTCCCATATGATCCCCCGAGCCTGCCAGGAGTGATTTCTGAGCATAGAGCCAGGAGTAACCCCTGAGCGCTGCCGGGTGTGACCCAAAAACAAACAAGCCAACAAAAATTTGCATGTTTGCAATATTTGCATATTTCCTAAATATTTCTACTCAAGCTTCCTAGAACCAAATGTTCCAAACCAGAACTTAATATTTGCTATTTAAGGAAATTCCTGCTCTGTGGTATAGTGGCATTTATAGTTATTTTTGTGTGGTATATATATTTTTTAATTTTTATTTATTTATTTATTTATTTATTTATTTATTTTGGTTTTGGGGTCATACCTGACAGTGCTCAGGGGCTACTTCTGGCTTTATGCTCAGAAATTGCCCCTGGCAGGCTCAGGGGACCTTATGGGATGCCGGGATTCGAACCACCATCCTTCTGCATGAAAGACAAACGCCTTACCTCCATGCTATCTCTCCAGCCCCAGGTATATATATAGTTTTGTTTTCCTACTAAGCCATAAACCACACCATTTATTGTATCCACCCTGAACACCCAAGGCTAGTATTATTTGAGCATCATAGTCTTTCTGAGTCTGGATACAGCCTCAGAATCCCTCACAACATGGCCCTTGGAACCAACACTTAATAGGAATTGATCAAGATGTTTGTCCTCTCATAGAAATGCTATCAAAACTCATCATATCCTAAAGGTGGTTTTCAATCTGAGCCCTGACAGAAGCTCTAGACTGGATCACTTTCTCTGGCTGTCGGTGGACAGCACCATTAATGGGAAAATAGCCATTTGCTTCTACCCCCTCTACTTTCTAAGCAATCCTGAAGATTAATAATCTTCAATAAGATTAGTAATCCTGACTACTAATGAACTAAATCCCAATGTCTCTTCATTTCATCATTTCATGTGTCAAATGAGCACCTACCTTCCTCACTTCCTATAAAGTTTCTATGTTAAGTCCAACTTACTTGCTTCTCCCATAGACTTTGAGACTTTTGTACCAAAACAATGTGACATTCTTTTTAAGATTGACTTTTACTGTCAGGATAAACTTAGTGCCTTTCTAGGCAGATATGTTTTCTTCTTTGCTGATTTCATAAAAACATCCTAGTATACTCATCACTAGTTACCAACTTTACAGGCAAGCACAGGAAAATCACATTAATCTGCACTTCTTTTAAAATGTTACAGCCAATACTGCAAGCGCCTGTTAAATGGAATGATAGCAGCTAGGCTGCCAAGTTGGGGACTGTTATGGAACCTGGAATGTACCTCGGGGACAGGTAGCAGAAGAGGGGGCTCTGAAATCACTATTCTGAAAAATAGAGCTACCTAGAAGACTTAGCTCAAGACATTTGTTAACTGTCACATGCCTAGAGAATGATGGCAGGATTTCAGAGTTAAGCTAAGGCAAGGTCACGATCAGAAAACTTCCAACAGAATGAATCCCACGTCTACTCTTGAGCTACTTCATTGCATTTGGGAAGATGCTAGCTCCTGATCTCAGGTCCAGTTTCCAGAAATGGGTGCTCTATTGGTTACTAGCTGGAGGGCAGCCAATTAGATTGTTCGAGGAATTGGAAGATACCTCGCACACTCCATCATCCAAGCATTTTTCTGCTTCCAGAATCATCACTTCTCAGACACTAGATGTGGCAAGATCCACTTGGAGTCATCATTGCAATAACTTAAGTTCTGGGGCCAGAGTGCAGTGAATAAGGCACTTGCTTTGCATGCAGCCGACTGGGTTTATCCCTGGGACCCCATATGGTCACTGGAGCACTTTCTGGAGTGACTCATGAGTATAAAGTCAGGAGTAATCCCTAAGGATCTCCAAGTGTGATCCAAAACAAACTAAAAGCCCACAAAAATAATTTTTAGTTCCTTGGAGCAAAGAATTTTTTTATGGTTCAGTCTTTAAATGTCAGTCTTCCTTCCCCCCCAGTCTCCAAAATTGTTATTTCCTTGCTCCATATTGGTCTCTGCCCAAGTTCCTTCTTTGCATTGAACAGCTGTGCAGCACTGGGAACAAGAGCCATAATCAAAGCAGACTAGTGCATGGCATTAAAAATGTACCTCACTGAGGTCGGAGTAGTGGTGCAAGCAGTAAGGCGTCTGCCTTGCCGGCGCTAGCCTAGAAATGACTGTGGTTCCATCCCCTGGCATCCCATATGGTTCCCCAAGCCAGGAGCGATTTCTGAGTGCATAGCCAGGATTGTAACCCCTAAGTGTCACTGGATGTGGCCCCAAAAAACAAACAAAAAAATGTACCTCACTATTCCTAGTCCTGTTTTTTCTGTAAGGCACTGTTTTATCCTAAGATGCCAAATTTCAGCATCTCTAGAACTTTGGGGAGAGAAAGACTTTACATGACTAGATTTCCCACTCCAACCTAAAGTGAATGACAGGAGCCAAAGAATATGATGCCATCAAATCTTCCCAGGTAGTCTGGTCTGGGCTCACAACTCTGAGGCCTTCTTGGAACTGGGGCAGGTATACTCCCCTTTATGCCTGATGGTGCAGCAGTCCATAGTCACACTCAACACCTTCTGATATAAAAATGAGCCAGCTCCACAACTGAACCTTATCAAACTGCCAACCCATAAATTGTTCTAGGTCTATAACTGTTGGACCACAGGGCTACATATGTGGCTGTGGGACACCTTCAAATTTCATAGTACTTTCTACCCTGTAGGATGACAGCAAATCTGATAAAAAAAAAAAAAGTTGCATAGGACACTATGCTAAATCAGCCCAAACAATAACACGGAAGATTCAACTCGAACCAACCAGCCAGGTAAATCCTTAATGACTTTAGTAGCACCATTATAAAATATAACAATGATCACAAATTGACTCTGATTGATCTAAGTTTTGGTCATTACATTTGTCTATGTTATAACAACAACAACAACAACAAAATGATGTAAATGTGAGCTGCTATGGTGGTAGATGTTAACCTGATATCATTGATGAAAGGACGATTACACTGATAGTGAGATTGGTGTAGAGCATTTAATGCCTGAAACAACTATCTGATAAACAACTTGGTAAATTATGGTGTTAAAATTTTTTAAAGTTTTTTTTGAAGAAGGGTGATGGAAAAAGCAAGTTTCTGTGTCTCTTTCATGAGAAATTCATGGAAGGAATAGCCAGTCTTCATTCTTTGGCTGTAATTTCTTCTTGATTACTTTCACAGTGTTGGCAGGTACTTTGCTTCGGCCCTGTATTTCCTACTGCCCCTCTTGCAACTGCTCCTGTTCTGAGTGTACCCAGCATAAACTGAGCAATGAGGGGAAACGGGGCGTGAAAACTGCCTTCAAGAATAACATCAGGGGCCGGAGAGATAGCATGGAGGTAAGGTGTTTACCTTTCATGCAGAAGGTCATCGGTTCGAATCCCGGCGTCCCATATGGTCCCCCGTGCCTGCCAGGAGCAATTTCTGAGCACGGAGCCAGGAAAAAAAACCCTGAGCACTGCCGGGTGTGACCCGAAAACCACAAAAAAAAAAAAAAAAAAAAAAAAAAAAAAGAATAACATCAGTAATCCTATTGTGACTGGTAAGTAGAATCATCATTGGTAGGGGTGGAAAGCCCTCCTACTCAGCCTAGGGGGTTACTCCTAGCAGTATTTGGAATCCAAATGTGGTAACAGAAATCAAATCACAGTTGGCCATGTGCCAGGCAAATGCCTTTAATCCCTATAGTATTTTTCTGGCTCTAAAACATCATTTTAGGGGCTGGAGAGAGGATAGTGAATATGGCACTTGCATTGCATTTTGCCAACCTGGATTTGATCCCCATAGTGTGTGAACCGAAAACCAAAAAAATTTTAAACATTACAAAATTAAACAAAACATCATGTTAGACTGCTTTTCAGCCAACTCTACTTCCCATTGATTAAAGGAGCTAAAAGTTATGCATTAGGCACCAATAAGCACCACACTGAGGGGCCAGAAAGATAACACAGTGGTAGGGCATTTGCCTTGCAAGCAGCTGACCAGGACCAAGGCTGGTTCGAATCCCAGCATCCCATATGGTCCCCCGTGCCTGCCAGGAGTGATTTCTGAGCACAGATCCAAGAATAATCCTAGTGCTGCCGGGTGTGACCCCAAAAACAATAAAACCAACAAACAAGTAAAAAATATCACACTGAACATTTATATTCATTTATTTAGGAGCCTGCCTGTAAACTCACAATGATAAGGCACATTGTTCCAATAAGAAGGAAGAGACAAATACAATAAAGGAGCTTTCTGATACAAGGCAAAGGGCACACATTTGTATGTGTGTGGACATTCCTGTTTCCCTCTTCCTCAACGCACAGCACACAATGAGCTACAGATTTCCAAGTCCAGTTGGCCACTTCACCTCCATACATTATTAAGTTCCTCTGAAAGCAGCATAGCTTTGAAAATGAAGTCCTGGGTCTGGAGAGATAGTATGGAGGTAAGGCATTTGCCTTGCATGCAGAAGGACAGTGGTTCGAATTCTGGCATCCCATATGGTCCCCCGAGCCTGCCAGGAGCGAATTCTAAGCGTAGAACCAGGAGTAACCCCTGAGCACTGCAGGGTATGACCCCAAAAAAACAAAAACAAAAAAACAAACAAAAGAAAATGAAGTTCTTGTGTGTTTTAGGTCATGGGGTGGGGCACCGCTTGAGAATTCAATCCTCTGGCTGAACGTTAAATATTTTCCAGACTTCATAGAACAATATATTCAGACTAACACCTTAGCAATATCTTTGGTCAAGTCCATTCAAGAACCTTGAAGATGAAACAATAGAACTAATAGGATTAAGAGCAATAGGACTAGTAAGAAATTGAATTACTCCTATAAGTACCAAGTCTAAAAACCAGCCACATTAGATTAACAGGCTCTTTCTGTCCTTGGAACTATTTCTAGGGAGAGTAATAATGAGTAATAATAATGGACGAGTAATAATAAATAAAAATCAATACATTGATACCCATGTGTGCCACTGGTGGCTCATACTTCCCACCAGATGGGGTATACCAAAAGAAATGGTCACTTGTGCCAAAATTTCATTTTATGCTTTAATTTTTGGTGGGGAGTGAAGATTTCATCATAATTTATTCTAGGCTCTGTGCTCAGGGATCACTCCTAGAAGTGATTAGGGATTATGTGACACTGGGGAACAAAGATGGGCCCAGTGCATGTAAGACAAGTGCCTTCCTGTTCACTGTTCTATCACTCTGGTCCACCGTATTACTTTAGTACCATCTGACAGCAGAACATTCACTCTGAATGAAGTGACATTGCCATGCGAGTGTCTATTATGTTAAAAAAAAAATAAAGTGATAGCTGGAGCCACAGTATAGTGGGTAGGGCATTTGCCTTCCATGATACCAACCTGGGTTCGATCCCTGGTATCCTATATAATCTCCTGAGCCTGCCAGGAGTGATCCCTGAGCCAGAGCCAGAAGTAAGCCCTGAGCACAGCCACATGTGGCCCCAAAGCAAAAACGTAAGCTAACAAAAACACACACACAAAAAAAAACAACACCCCAAACAAGGTTGCCCTCTGATTTAAGAAAGGGAATTATTGCTCAGTTGTTCTCAGCAAAAGACAAAATGAAAAGCATCCAGAGTATATAAACTGTACTATAATGGGTACTAAACCCATTCTCCAAGCAGGAGGCTCTAAGGAAAGGATCCTCACACAGGAAGAACAAGTAAGAAAATGGACCATCACTGGCATCAGGAAAATAAAGAGTTTTGGACTGTTGTCATGGGTAAAGATTTCTCCAGAACACATTCATAATGGAATTAGCTCCATTCCTGCAGATTCACTGGCTTGCCACACGCTTCACTACCTGCAACCCAGAGGAAAGCTTGCAGATATAGATATTGGTGTCTCTAAACACGGAGAACATCATGGAAGCTGCAGTATTCTGGGCTCTCACTGGGAGCATGATGTAGTTTCTGGGCTTGTTTCAGTTTAGAGAGGAGGTAGGTTAAGTCATCGGCAAAACAAAGCACAGAACACTTCCAGAGCCTAACAAGAGGAAGAGCGATGTCAGTGTGTAGGTTCACATGTCATTCACACGAAAAACATCTGCTCAAGGTGGAACCAAAAGCTCATCACAATAGCCTAGCACCACACAAGAGGCTGTGGGCCAGGACAATTGCATCCTCTTCAGGTGGCTCGGAGTGGCACAGGGCATCAATAACCAATTGTCCTGAGTTCCTTGTTTAGGAAAATATAAACAAGATTGCCCAAAAGACCCCATTTTGGTGTCCCGCCAATACTAGGGCAGTATCAACACCAGACACAATTCACTTAAAGCAGATGGCTCTAAGATGGTGCACATAACAAACAGTACAACTTTTGGTAGAGGGTAATAAAAAAATGATTTAAAAAAAAGCTTTAAAGAACCACACCCATTACACAGGGAAGAAACAGATCCATGCAATCCATGTCACGTGTCCTTTCTAATAGTGGGGTGACTGCTGTTGCTAGTTTCATTCAAATGCAGCTTTTTCTGGCTGAATTTTTTAATGAGGGTCCCAGGAACCAAAGCCACCAAGGCAATGGCCAATAGCTTTAAGATGGTTTCCCAGGAGAAAATAGCATCCAGGGAGGTGAGGGTGGACAGGATGGAGCCTGTCTGCACACAGATGAAATTGTACGGGATCAAACCTGGAAAAGGAGAAAGCAAAAAATCTGTTACCAGGACAGGAAAATGAACCACCACCCTTCAGAAACGTCATCGGGAAATCCAGCAGGGATTCAAGTTTTCCTACGTTCTTATTCATTTTGTTTCTGGGCCATACCAGCAGTGCTCAGGGTTTTCTACATCCTGGCACTGCACTCGGGAGTCACTCGTGGTAGGGCTCATGGACCATAATGGAACATGAGAGATTGAACCTGGGTGGGCTGTGTGCAAGGCAAATGCTCTCACTGCTGAACTATTTCTCCGGGCCCCTCTCTAACTTCTGACATCACACAGGTGTATCTTCCCTCTTCATTCCTCACTTCCCAATTATTTTTTTTTGTTTGCTTTTTTGGGGATCATGTGTGGCTATCTTCAGCACTTACTTCTGGCTCTGTGCCAGGGATCATTTCTGGGGGGCTCAGGGAACCATAAGTACTGAGCATTATCATGTGTAGACCCAATGTCCTTCCCAAAGACTGTCCCTACTCCAGCACCCCTTGATTCTGACTGATTTGAGAAACCCTTATCTTCCTCTTCTATAGCATATGACAACCTTAATATCACGGATCACTCAAGCGCGGATGGTGGGGCGTAGCCCTAGAGCACTGATCTCACTGGTGTGAGACTCCAGGTTCCATCCCTGACATTGCAGATAGACCACTCATAGATACACAGCCGGTCAGAGGAGGCACTTGAAAGCCCAGGCTCCTTTCTGAGCTTTATGCCTCTTGGATAAGTCAAGCTGCTCACTGAGGTACCAAAGCTCTTTATCTGAAAGCTCATCTGACCAGAATTAGCTGCAGAGTCAATTCTGGTTCAATTTAGCATCGTGATTTCTCTCCGGAATTCCCTATAAATAGCTATGGCTCAAAGACTGTTTGACCCAAAAGCCATGAGTGCCCTTCTCTGCCTGCTCTCAAGGAGGTTTGTGAGAGGTGCATGTTTAGGCTGAGAAAAGGGGGTTCACTCCAGCAAGGAAAATAAAGGACTGGGTGGACAGCACACTGGCACTTCACGGCTCTGCTCAAGTTGATCCTCAGCCCAGACTAAACAGTAGCCCCAGTCCTACATCCAGCCTGCTGGCTTCTGAGCAGACCTTACTACGGTGATCAAACCATCAATGCACTAGAGGGGGAAAATCACTGATGGTGATCAGCCAAACTGAACCACAATGGGCCCAAAGCAAACAGGAAGTCCTCTGCATTGTTTGCTTCTACCTTCACTTCTCTGCTGACCAAACACCCTCACTCCAGCCCTCTTTTCCTATAATGCTTTAGCAATACTTTACTGTAGGCCAACTCATTCACATATTACATATTTCCCAGGGGAGTGGGTTCTCAGGGTTACTCTTGGCCTCTGTACTTGGGGGTCACTCCTGAAGAAGCTCAGAATATCATATGTGGTGTCAGGGATAAAAACAAGGTCAACTTCATACAAAGTAAGTGCATTAATCCTTGTATTATCCCTTCAGACCCTACTTATTACCCTTGTTCAGTGCTTGTTACAAGACAAGCACTATAGTTAGAAAATGAAACAGCCTTTCTTTTCATGTTCTGGAGTATTTATAATACACCGTGGAAGTTGAGATCTAGAATACTGAGTGCCAGCCAAGGGCTAAAATATGCTTTTCCCTCTATGACTGCTGACCCAGGGGATCCCCCACCATGAAAACTATGATGCCCCAGCTTTACCTCACCAGCATCTTACCGATAAGCACAGAGAAGAAGAACTGCACCAAAGGGATGTTCAGGATCGGAGCAGAGAGATTCAAGAACCAGTTTGGAGTAATGGGAAAAAGTCTCAAAAACAGCAAGAAAAAAAACAAGCCGTTTCTGTTCTCCTCCACCTGTAGCCAACAAAGACATTGCTGTTAAGAGACACAGTGGTGGACCCAACTGATTGCACAGCAGGTAGGAGGTTTGCTTGCATGAGGATGACCAGGGTTCAATCCCCAGCATCCCAAAGCCCACCAGGAGTGATTCCTGAGTGCAGAGCCAGGAGTAAACCCTGACCATTGATGTGTACACACACACACACACACACACACACACACACACACACACACACACACACAGAAACAGAGTGGCCAGGGAGTGAAACTTGGTGGTACCAGATTCTAGGTACTTTCCAGATTCTGGGGCTTAATCTGCACACACACACACACACACACACACACACACACACACACACACACACACACACACAGAAACAGAGTGGCCAGGGAGTGCAACTTGGTGGTACCAGATTCTAGGTACTTTCCAGATTCTGGGGCTTAATCTGCACAGTACCCTCCAAAACATGTTGTTTGTTTTTTTCTTTTTCTTTTTTCTGCAGTGCCAGAGATCAAACTCAGGGCCTTACACTAGAGGTACAAACCCTCCCAGAGGGTCAACTCATTTCCCCATTTCCCCTCAGTTTTTCTAACAGCGACAGGTGAGGCTCAGAGACATATGGGACTTAACCAAAGTCAGAGAGTCAGCGAAGGAAGCATAGGGGCTGGGTCCCCAGGAGTCAGTGCCAACATAGTGCCCCTCAAACCTCCCAGAGAACTGTGAGGAATCCAGGCTCCGAATGCCCCCAAACACGAGGACTCTTGATCATAGGATGGGGGACTCAGCCCTTACCTTCCTCTGCAGCAAGTTTACTTTGTCCGGGAAGTAGGAGATGACTAGCTGCTTGCCGAAAAGGCTGGTGAGCAGGTAACAGCAGGTGGCGCCCACCGAGGTCAGCACGCAACACAACAGTAGCCCCAGCCATGGCCCAAACAGGGCTCCAGCTAACACATTCTGCAAGGGAGACACGGTCAGCATGAGGGGCTCATTGGAGAGGAGGTAGGAAAATAGAAAAACATGGAGACCAGCTTAGAACCATCTCAGAAGCATGAGACAGAACACTGGCAATGTTCAGTCTGGCTGACAGGCATCATGGGACATTAAAGAAAAAGACAGAAGGGGCTGAAGTGGAGTGATAGTGTAGTGGGTAGGGCGTCTTGTCTTGCATGTATCCAACTTGTGTTCGATCCCTGGCATCCCATATGACCTCCACCCCAAGTCTGCCAGGAGTTATTTCCAAGCACAGAGCCAGTAGTAATTCCTACATACACTGCCAGATGTGATCCAAAAACCAAGAAGAAAAAAGAGAGAAATTTGGAGGAGGGTGTGCCTGTGGAGCCTCCATATGTGGCAAGTGTTTTGATTATGTGACATGACCTCTTTCACTTCACCACAGCCCTGAATCATTATATCTAGAGGGGGAAATGTCACTATCTTTATTTGAGGTCACTCACTATCTTATTCAGTGCCACGCAAAGCACTGACCAGGAGTTGGCTGGTGTGGAACAGCTGGCTCTTTGCCCTGCAGAGGGATCAGCTCAAGAAAAAGCAGGTAAAGAGAGTCAGCCTGAACTCAAGCACTTCTGCCCTCTCTCCTGATCTCCTGGCTCAAAAGTATTTGTCCTTCTTTTTTCCAACAAAGAAACCACAATGTGAGCCTGGAGCCAAGTGGAGACGCTGGGCAGGGACAAGAAGAGGTCAGCAGGGAGCGCCCCAGACATCCTGGTTCAGATTCCCAAGCACTCAGAGCATACTACCAGCCTACACCCACAGAGATAGCTCATCCTCCCACACCACAGCCCTAGGGAGCAATGGAGGAGTGTGCCTCCTTCACAGATGGGGAAACGGGAATAGAGAAGGCAAGTGGCGTGATTCACTTTACACAGCAGGGATCTGACCCACCCAGGCTCTATCACATACTTGCACTGATTTGAACTTACTTCCAAGACTGCTGGGGAAACAGCTTAAGAAACAGCACACATGGAGTTACCAGGCCCTGAGAAAGAACCCCAACACTGCATGATTCTTCCCCATAACTATGCGCCAGTGATGGCCCATGTCCACCGAGGATCACCAGTGCCAGTGGGAGCAGTGCTCTTCTAGGAGTGGTCCTGAATCCCAGGCCAAAAAAATAAAAATAAGAACTGGGGCCAGAGAGATAGTATGGCAAGTAGGGCACTTGCCTTGCAAATGGCCAGCCTGGATCCAATCCTCAGCATCCCACATCCCCTAAGCCCCCACCCCCCACCCCAAGAGTGATCCCTGAGCACAGAACCAGGAGTAAATAATGCCAGATGTGACCTTACAACCAAAATAAATTTAAATAATAGAATAGTATAGTATAAATAAGTAGATATTTATACTATACTATTCTATTATTTACATTTAAAAGGTTGTAATCGCTACTCAGCCTTTTGGCTAAGATCAAGTGTAGTAAATAAAAGACTGTGGGAAGTGGGAGAATAATTCAGACTCGACTTTAGATTAAAAATTGGCAACTTCGGGGCTGGAAAGATAACATGGAGGTAAGGCATTTGCCTTCCATGCAGAAGGTCGGTGGTTCAAATCCCAGCATCCCACATGGTCCCCCGATCCTGCCAGGAGCGATTTCTGAGCATAGAGCCAGGAGTGACCTCTGAGTGCTGCCAGGTGTGACCCAAAAAACAAAAAAGAAAAAGAAAAAGAAAAATTGGCAACTTCAAGAGCCTAGAGCCCAGAGATATTGCTGCAGGCTCGGGGTGGGGAGAGGGGGTTTAAGGGGGTCCCCCCTGGAGACTTCAAAATCCAACCCTCTCCCTCTCCATTTAAGGCAGATTCCATGTCTCTTTGTCTCTTCAGCCAAGGACTAACCAAAAACAACTTCTTTCTGTTGTTATTTTTGAATCACACCTGGTGACTCTCAGGAGGTACTCCTGGCTCTATGCTCAGAAATTCCTCCTGGCAGGCTCAAGGTTTTCATATGGAATGCCAGGAATCGAACCCGGGTCAGCTGTGTGCAAGCCTACCTGCTGTGCTATCGCTCTGGCCCTACCAAGAACAACTTCTACTTGTAAAACGACTGTTCCTTCCCTGGGCCAGCAGAGGAAGGCAAAGGTGAGAGCAAGGATTGGCCTTCTTGACCAAAACGCCTACAAATATCTGAACCAACTCCAGATGGTTCGAGTTCCAGCCCTCACCTTGCCAGTTCACCTTTCTTGCCATAAGAAATTAAGGAGAGGGAGCCAGAGAAATAGCATGGAGGTAAGGCGTTTGCCTTGCATGCAGAAGGATGGTGGTTCGAATCCTGGCATCCCATATGGTCCCTCAAGCCTGCCAGGGGCGATTTCTGAGCGTAGAGCCAGGAGTGGCCCCTGAAATGCTGCTGGGTGTGACCCCCCCAAAAAAATAGAAATTAAGGAGGGCTAGAGTGTTAGAACAGTGGGTAGGGTGCTTTCTTTGCATGCAGCTGACCTGGGTTCAATCCCTGGCATTCCATAAGGTTCCCTGAGTCTGCTAGGAGTGATTTCTGAGTGCAGAGCCAGGAGTAATCCCTGTTTGTGCCCCCCCCCACCAAAAAAAAAGAAAAATAAATTAGTGACTTAATTTATCACTTATATTCTTTCTTTTAAATGTGGAATATAGGCTTTTGGGAGACTATTAAGGTCATGCAGTAAGCATGACAGTGCCTAATCTAAAAGGTAGGAAGCCAGGGAGCTAGAGAGACAGTACAGAAGGGAAGGCATTTTCCCTAACATATGGCTATAGCACCCTGGTTCAAATATAGTCCCTGAGTACTGCCAGGGGCCACTCCTGAGCATAAAGCCAGAAATAACCCCTGAGCATCACTGAGTGTGGCCCAAAATTTTCACTCCCCGACCCCACCAAAGGAAAACAAATGAAAAAAGACATAGCTGAAGGCTAGAGTGATAGTACAGTGGGTAAGGCACTTGCCTTGCATGTGGCCAACCAGGGTTCAAGCCCTAGCACTACATATGGTCCCCTGAGAACCACCAGGAGTGATTCCTGAGTGCAGATCAGGAGTAAGTCCTGAGTACCCCTGAGTGTGGCACCCCTAAAAAGACAAAGCTGGGATCCCAGGAAATGAGTCAGGGCCTAAAATACCTGAGTTTTATCCCTGGAGCTACCCACATAGGTCAAGCATGGGCCAAACACAATCCTTGCATCCCTGTTGTCTGGGATCCACAGCCGATGGTGTGCAGGATCCAGTGAATGGCTGTGTATGTGTGAGCCCCACTTCTGAAACTTGTAGACAACCCCATCTCTGCCTCCCACCATCCCCTCCTGTCATCATCATACCAATAGCAACAAGAAAGGGAAGGGAGGAAGATAACGAAATCAAAGATAAAGGTGGTGTCCTTGCAGGGCACTGACCAATAAACTGGAGCCAGGGATGGCAAAGCCCTGCTTGTAGAGGTAAGCGCTGCAGAAGAGCAGGAACACGTAGGCTTCGTGCTCCTTCCGATACTCTCGAAGGACCTCAGAGAGCTCCCGAAGCTCAGCCAGGTCTGAGGGGAATGACAGTGACCTGGGGATTTGAAAAAGCAAAAGGAAATATGAAAGCCAAGCACCTAAGAAAGTCATGTGCATGGGGCCAGAGCGATAGCATGTGGCCAACACAAGATGGACCCCGGTTCGAATCCCAGCATCCCATCTGGTCCCTGGAGCCCCTGCCAGGAGCAATTTCTGAGTGCAGAGCCAAGAGTGACTTCTGAGCACTGCCGGGTATGACCCAAAAAGTCATGAGTGAGCCCGAGTGACAGCCCAGTGGGCAGGGCACTTGCCTTGCATGTGGCCAACCAGGTTCAACCCTCAGCACTACATATGGTTCCCCGAGCACCCACCACCAGGAGTGATTCCTGAATGGAGAGCCAGGAGTAACCCCTGAGCACTACTGGGCATGGTCCAAAAAGCAAACAGTAAATAAATAAAGTCACGAGTGACTTTTCTAGAAGGGAAGGTGACAAATGTGGCTGTCATCAGGCCAGCTGAAACACCCAGTGATGCACACAAGGGGGTACAATCTGATTCCATAAACAGGCAGAGGCTGCCAGAAGCCAAGGTGGATATCAATAATAAATCTCTGCTAAAAGAAATGAAGGCTTGGGTTGGGATCACCACTAGGCTCCCTTTCAGCTTCGTGTTTGGTTATTCTCAAAAATCAAATGAAGACTGGAGCTATAGGACAGCAGATAGAGAGAGCACTTGCCTTGCAAAAGGCCGACCCAGATTCAATCCCCAGCATCCCATATGGTCCCCAGAGCAACACCAAGAGTGATTCCTGAATGCAAAATTAGAGGTAAGCCCTGTGCACTGCCAGAAGTGCTCCCCACATAAAAATAATTTTTAAAAAAGGCAATTGGGGGCCTGGAGCGATAGTGCAGCCGTAGGGCATTTGCCTGGAATGTAGCTGTCCTGGGATGGGCCGTGTTAGATTCCTGGCCATTCCATAGGATCCCAGCCTGCCAGAAGCGATTTCTGGGAGCAGAGCCAGGAGTAACCCCTGAGCACAGCTGGGTATGCTCCCCACCCCACCCCCAAAAGGCAATTGGACTCATTCCCCAGGAAGTCCTAAAAGTAGCAAATGGCTTTCTCCTCAAAGAGCATCCCTTCCTCCACAAACTAGAAGTCAAGGACAATTCCAACTCAACACTGCCCTGAGTCACTAAGATAGTGACTTTAATCAGTCATCAACAAGCCAATTAAAAACTCCCCAAGAAAGACTATCTGACCCACGCGGTAATTGCAGCTTCTCTGATAATGTCAGGCTAAAAGACAAGCGTTTTTTAAAGGGCCTGCGTTTTCACTTGGCTCCTAATCTGGTCCTGGGTGTACTCTGACACCCGGACAAGGGTTATACTGTAAAACTTGCCTCTTGTCACTGAAGGATCATGGGGAGCAAAACCCTTCCTAGCTCCTAGCTGTTCACCAGACTGTTTCTCCTGGTTCAAACACCCACTCCCCACCCAAACCTTGTCAGCTAGAGATAAATAAATGCCTATAGCTCTGTAGATGGTAAGTGAAAGCAGCTTCTCCTGATGCCCAAGTGAGCAGTTGGCACCTCTGGCAAGGTGAAGAGATCCTGGCACCCTTCTAGGGTGTATGTATGCAGCAGGCAGGCAGCACAGGGGACCAACCAGCCTGGTTGGTGGGGAGCCTGCAGCTAGTGAAAAGAGCAGGCGGGAAAAGAAGGTGCAAGCCCACACCTCCAAACCCCCTTCTGCCTTCAGTCGTGCAAAGCCAGAGTAGAGCCTTTCCTTTTGGGTCAAAGACCCAAGGCTCTACAGTCCCACGCCAGACCAGAATTGGGGTGGGGGGGGGAGCCCCCAGAGGGTTGGGGGGATGGTGGCTGCAAAAGGGGGGGGGGCCTGGAGAGCGCCTGGGAAGGAAGCGAGCAAAGCTCCAAAGCAGGGCAGGGCTGCAATGACAGCTCAGCTTCGGGGCGCCGGGGGTGCCCTCCGCCAAAGCACCGCCCAGGTTCCGGAACTGATCCCTCGAGCGACTGATCCCCAAGCCCAGGCAGGAGGTCGGATCTCAGGGCGCCGGGTCCCCCTCCTCGGACCCCAAGTGCCCGCAACGCACCTGCCTTCGGCGTCCTCGGGAGAGCCTCGGGTCCGCCCGCGGGGCAGGCGAGTCGACAGCAAGTACAGGGCGAAAGTGCAGGTGGCGAAGATGAGGAGCAGGCCGAGGAGGGGACGCATGTCGGCGGTCGGGAGAATCAGTCGGGGACAGCGAGCTGACGGCGCCTTTAGGGCGCGTGCGCGGGAAGACTGGGCGGGGCCTGGAGGTAAATACCGCCCCTTGATTGACCAAGCCCCTAAGTACACCACGCCCCGAGAGGCCTCCTGGGCGGAAATGCTTTGGGAAATCTGCCTAGGCGTAAAATTCTTGGCCTTTGTCCCTCCTCTTGGCTTCCGCCTGTTTTCCTAGCCTGCTATGGCGTGTCTTTACCTCCTTAGTAGCAGATCACCTCCCTGTTGCGGGGAGACCCCAGGAGTGAATTGGCGAGCTTGCATCTTGATGATGGAGTCTTGCTCACCATCAGCTAGCTGTCACACTACCAAGCAACTGGATTAGAGATAGCAATTTCTATGGAGTTCGGGTGCATGGTGCTAGTGACCTCTGCAACATCAGAAGTCACTTTCATTGGATATTTATGACATATTCATTGCCTCTCATCTTCACCTCAGTCCTGCAAGGTTGGGAATTTTGTTTTTATTCAATAGATGAAAAAATGTGGCATCCCCTCGCCCCCAAGAGAACTACAATTAAAAAAATGCAAGTCAATCTATGTCCAAAGCCAGTACCTATACCCAGCTTGAATTCATGGAGTCAGCGGGGCTTGAGTTTACCTTGAGAAATAGGCAGAATTTCTACAACAGAGACTGTAGAGTTGGAAGGGACCGAGTGAATGAGGATACTTAGACCTTCCAGTTTCAGCAAGGCCTAAGATGTGTAGGAAAGGGGAGTAGAGAGGGGCAAACCGAAAAGCACTGAGAGGTGGGAGAAGAAAGTGGAATTTTCAACATCATTTGTATTGAGACACCAATTGATGAGTTTAAGCAAGAGAATAGGATATTAGTCCTAAGGGGCAATTACAATACACCCTGAGCTAACAACTCTTTGTTGTTGTTTTTTTGTTTTGTTTTTTGTTTGTTTGTTTTTTTGGGACACAGCCTACTGTGCTCAAGTCTTACTTCTAGTCTATGCTCAAGGATCATTCCTGGGAGGCTCATGGAAACCTTATAGGATTCTGGGATTGAACATGGTCAGCCTTCTGTAAGGGATGTGTCTTACCCATTGAACTATCTCTCTGGCCCCAGAATTAACAACTCTTAGAATTAACATCCTGTTAAGGATGCCTACCTGAGCCTAGACCTCAGTCAAAACTAAGGGAGGAAGCTGGCTGCACAAAGGTGTTGAATTGAAAGGGAATATGTAGGATTCAATAAGAAGGTGTTAGAGAGCTTGCAGACACTCAGGTTTTTATCCTCAAGCAGTTAAGATTGAAAGCAAGGGACTGGAAATCAAACAGTCGGATTCAGAAAATCCCTTTATAAATAAATGCCCTTTATTTAAGGAAAAGGGGAAGGCAGGCAGGGAAGCTCCCAGGTTATTAAAGAGGGTCCCCTAAAGAAATATTCCATTAAAAGATAAAAGTCCTCCTTTTATTTTATTTTGGTTTCTGGAGCACATCTGGTAGCACTCAGGATTACTCCTGGCTCTGTGCTCAGAAATTACTCCTGACAGGCCATATTGGGTGCCAGGAATTGAACCTGCATTAACTGTTGTATTAAATATTAATTATAGGAGCTGGAGAGATAGCATGGAGGTAGGGCATTTACCTTGCATGCAGAGGGATGATGGTTCAAATCCCAGCATCCTATATGGTCCCCCGAGCCTGCCAGGAGCAATTTCTGAGCGTAGAGCCAGGAGGAACCCTGATCTCAGCCAGGAGTGACCCAAAAAATATATTAATTATAATGTTCTTGATGTTCATGGAGTGGGTGAATGGATCGTGCCTGCAACCCCTTTGGCCTAGCAGGTCTGTAGGTATCAGGGTGATGGCGAAGAAATGACCCATAGTCAATCAGTAGAAGTCAGGAGACACCAAATTTTATTAATAGGGCCCTAACCGCCATGTGCGTATCTAACATTGCTGCATCCTCCTTGTGGAGGCTTCTCTTCTGCCCTCCCCCTGAGGCAACCCCTTTGTTACCAACATAGACCCCTCCCAGATGTGGGCTGTTCTGACAATCAGGTAAAATTAGCATTTTGCTTTGGGAGGGATACCAGTTGACCCCTCCCAATAGAAGTAGGTGGATGTTTACTATGTCCCAAAAATGTGGGTCATTAAAACAGGGGGGAAAAACACGAAAATGTTTCTCTTCTGGTGTCCAAATCCACCTAGGCTATCCTGTGACATTCCATATTGATGATTCTCTTTATTAAGGACATGTCCCTACTCTTTCCCTGACTGTACCTTTTCACCCCCTCCCCATCAAAGTGACAGAGAACTGAAAAGAAAAACCTCCTCTGTCTAAACAGACAGTATTATTCTGGTCACTTTATGCAAAGCATCTCTTGAGCCAAACAAAGAAATCCTGGTAGTAAAAATATAAAAGTTCTAGCAATTTCATGTTCAATAATTTAACCTACAGATATACATATTAGAAACAAAGATGGATTTCAAGAGTATTGAATCAATCTCTTTTGTTGAGTTATTATGGGCATATTGACCAATTACTTGGGGACTAGCTGGATTTAATATGCTAGCAGATGTTCACAAATGGAATCTGAGGCAGCCTCCTAACCAAGGTAATTCTTGATAACTTGATACGATAGTCAACAGATGGCTAGGATAAAAATCAAACAAGTTAGAGGACGCTATGACTCATCTGCAAGGGGAAAAACTAGACATGATACTCTGTTCAAAACATCGCAATATTCATGAATGAAATGATTTAGTATCTGGGATTTGCATCCAAATAATGGAATAGGAACTTAGTGGGAAGGGATACAAATAAAACAAGATCAGCTGCTGGGTTGATCACTGAAACTGTAAGATGGGCATGTGAACAAATGGATGAGTTTGACACCTTTTTCTCTAGATCTGCCTGTATTTGAAATTTTCCTTTAAAAGAAAAAGGGGGGCGGAGAGATAGCATGGAGGTGGGTCATTTGCCTTGCATGCTGAAGGATGATGATTCGAATCCCGGCATCCCATATGGTCCCCTGAGCCTGTTAGGAGCTATTTCTGAGCATAGAACCAGGAGTAACCCCTGAGCACTGCCGAGTGTGACCCAAAAACCAAAAAAAAAAAAAAAAAAAAAAAGACGTGATCTCAGACCTCCATTCTCATTTTCTCCTCCCAATCTCAATTTCTGTTCACTATGTACCATGCTGGTGCTGTCCAACCTCATTCTTGAACAATATTCCAAACTTTACATGTGCTTGGAAATTTCTCCTCTCTCATCAACACCCAGGGCAGCTGTCACTTTCTGTGAGGAATACTCACCTGCTCTGTTATTCATAAAGGTCGCTTTTTGTCTGTGCTTCAATCTTCCCCTGGTGCCTATATTTCTACTATTATTAAAATTATTTTGTTTTTTTGGGGGGTTGTTTTTGTTTTTGTTTTGTGCTACATCCAGTGCTCAAGGCTTACTCCTGGTTGTGTGCTTTGGAATCACTCCTAATAGGGCTTGGGGGCCATATAGGGATCAAACCTGGGCCAGCCTCATGCAAGGCAAATGCTTTACCCATTGTATTATCTCCCCAGCTCTTATATTACTATTATTCTTGATATGTTCCATTGTTCCAGAGATATGATCCAGTTATCCATCTCTCCAGTGACCCTTTCCATACATAAGGCAATATACCATTAATGTTGTATATGTCCCAACTTTTAACTGTTTGGCTTAAGAGGTGAAGCTGAAGACAGAAAAAAACAGGTTTTCTGGTGCAAGACAAGTGTCCTACATACTGTCGTACCACTCCTGCCCTACATTTTCCCACTTTTGGATGAATGTATAAGAGGATGTTCATATGAAGTCACTTTTTTTGTTTGTTTGTTTGTTTGTTTTTGTTTTTGGGTCATACCCGGCAGCTCTCAGGGGTTACTTCTGGCTCTACACTCAGAAATCACTCCTGGCAGGCTCGGGGGACCATATGGGATGTCGGGATACGAACCACTGTCCTGTTCTTCTGCATGCAAGGCAAACACTATACCTCCATGCTATTTCTCCAGCCCCTTATGAAGTCACTTTACTAAGTCCAAAGCTATGAGCTGTGAGTGACAAGACTGAACTCTGTCTATACCCACCCCTTCGTGGGCAGGTCAAAATGCAGAGCTGACTGAGAATTTAGATTAAGAAGCTATCTAGGGGCCGGGCGATGGCGCTGGAGGTAAGGTGCCTGCCTTGCCTGTGCTAGCCTAGGACGGACCGCGGTTCGATCCCCCGGCGTCCCATATGGTCCCCCAAGAAGCCAGGAGCGACTTCTGAGCGCATAGCCAGGAGTAACCCCTGAGCGTCACAGGGTGTGGCCCAAAAACCAAAAAAAAAAAAAAAAAAGAAAGGAAAAAAGAAGGGGCCGGAGTGATAGCATGGTGGTAGGCCATTTGCCTTGCACACGGCTGACCCAGGATGGACCTGGGTTCAATCTCTGGTGTCCCATATGGTCCCCCGAGCCAGGAGTGATTTCTGAGCACATAGCCAGGAGTAACCCCTGGGTATTACCCAAAAACCAAAAACCAAAATAAGGAAAAGAGGAGTGTAGTGAGGAGGAGCCAATGTTCTGTACTTACTACATCACAGACGACCCTGCAAGCATTTTATACACATGAATATATTTCATCTAATAGCCTTCTCAGAGTTGGAACTCCTGGCATTTTCTGGTTGTTTTAGTTTGGAGGCCACACCTGACAATACTCAGGGGTTACTCCTGGCTCTATACTCAGGAATCACTGATGATGATGTTCAGGGGGTATTGGATTATTGGGAGCTAATATTCAATATTTATTCTCCTCCTCATGAAGTGATCTAGTGTTGGATTATGGAGTTCCTCCCTACTTAGTATTCATTCTACATCATAGGGTGTGGTCTGATTCTTGCTAGTAAAAAGCCTGTGTCTCTGGAAAGCAGTGCATTCATTCTGTTCCGCTAAGCTGCATTCCTTCTTAGGAGTAGAAGTCATGTATGTTGTATGTTGGAATTCCTGGCTTGAGTATTGTAATTCCTGAACCAGTTCTTACCCCCTTTTCACTGTGTGGATTATTTCCTGTATCTATCAGCATTTGGTTCCAGACCCACATCTATCCAGGTCCTGGTTTTGGAACCTGAGGCCTCATTCACTAGGGGACCATATAGGATGTCAGGGATTAACCTGGACCTCCCACATGCAAGGCAAGTGCTCTCCTTGCTGTACTATCACTCCAGCCCACTCCTGGCAGTTTTGATGTCAATGTTCTTCACCATTTTTTTCTTTTCTTTTCCTATCCATTGGAACATTCCAGTCAGCCAGACACCAGGAAATATGAGAAACTGGAACACCCACTGGCCAAGGAGCTGATAAATGAATAGATGTGCTATTCCTAGCATTTCTCTGTTGTGGTTTTAATCTGCTTTTCAGACAAGAGGTAGAGTGAAAAGAAATCCCCACACTATGAAATCACCTCACACGCCATATTTCCACTCCTGTGGCAGATGGGTCTGAAGAAGGGTAGCCATTAATAATTAATAAAGTGGAGCCAGAGAAATAGCACAGCAGTAGGGTGTTTGCCTTGCATGCAGCCAAAACGATGGACCCAGGTTTAATTCCCATGTGGTCCCATGAGCCTGCCAGGAGTAATTCCTTTGTGCTGCCAGATGTGAACCCCAAACCCCCCAAATAAACCCAAAGAAAAGAATTAATAAAACAAGCCAATCAGGAGAGAATCATTGAGTCAGTTTGCTTCTCACCTCACGGTCTCTCTGAGTGCCAAGCCAGACTGACCTTTCTTTATTAAACCAGTACCAATTCAACCATGTGGGGGAGGGTGGAATGAGATTTGGAGGGAACTTTTACACATCAAAAGAGGTAGGTTTAAAGGAAAGAGGAAGTTAGGGGAATCCCTTTGTTTGGGGTTAATAACTGGGTGTCATCTTATAGTAGAGAGCACAAATACTAGGCTAGTCAGAAAAAAGGATCAAGGAACCAGAGTGATATCACAGTAGGTAGGGTGCTTGCCTTGCACATGGCCTACTTTAGTTCAATCCCCAGCATCCTATATGGTCACCCATGCCCATCGGGAGCATTTAATTCCTAAATGCAGAGCCAGGAAAAACCTCTGAGAATTGTCAGGTGGGACCAAAAACAAAAGCAAAACAATTTAAAAAAGAGACAGGATCTGGGCCAGGAAGCCTAGAGTTTAAGCCCTGCAGCACTACATTTGTGTTTTTGTTTGTTTGCTTGTTATTACATAAAGGCCATTTATTAACAAAATATAATCTCAAGAGTTCTATTTACAAACGACGACTACTATGACCTCCCTTTCTGCAGGTACTGTAAGAAGGGATAGGGGTGACATCCTCAATTCGCCCAATCTTCATTCCTGAGCATGCAAGAGCTCAGGAGGTCCAGGAGTCTTGGTCCTATTTCTTCCTGTGGCCTGGAGTTTCTGGAGAGCAGAAACCGCTGGGCCACAACCTGGGCAGCCAACATGGCAGCATATGGACAGCATCTCTGTCTGCCTTCGCCTTCGTTCCACCAGTCACATGACAGATAGTTTCCTGTCAGAAAGATTAGTCACTTGGACAAAAGTGTCATTCAGGACCCGGAGAGATAGCACAGCGGCATTTGCCTTGCAAGCAGCCGATCCAGGACCAAAGGTGGTTGGTTTGAATCCCGGTGTCCCATATGGTCCCCCGTGCCTGCCAGGAGCTATTTCTGAGCAGACAGTCAGGAGTAACCCCTGAGCACTGCAGGGTGTGACCCAAAAACCAAAAAAAAAAAAAAAAAAAAAAAAAAGTATCATTCAAGGATGCAAAGATGTGGCAGACATCAAATATATTTCTCCTTCAGCCACGTGAGATCCAAGGATGATCACCTGTTCTTCCTTCTTTTCCTTCCCTTTGCCAGGTGCTGTTTCTGCGTATCTTTGCCAGACCCTGCCACTGGAAAGCAGACTACCTAGCATGGCCTCAAAAACTCAGAAGCACCACAACTGGGTGTGTGTGAAACCAAAAAGTGCGCCCCCTACTGGGCGCATTAAGTGTCAAGTGCTTATAGTGAGCTTCACAATTCCAGCAACAGAAAATATAGGGAAAAATAAACCAAAAAAAAACCAAAAAAAAAACAAAACACAGTCATCACGGATAATAGGTGATATTAAAGATTGTTTTCATTTCAATCTACACATTTTCTGTGTTTATCAATAATAGTGAGTTACATGAGGATGAAGGAAAAACAGTATTTCTTAAAAGATAGTTAAAATGATTACAAATTAGTTAAAATGATTTATTAAAGGATAGTTAAAATAATCCCTGGAAGAGGGATTCGCTTCATCCAAATGAGGCATGCCCCCTGTTTTCAATCCTGCTGGCTTCCCCACTCACAGTCTTGTCCAGCAGTTGCCCCCCTGTCTGTACCATTATGCCCAGCTCTGCCTGCAGACAGCTCTTCAGAGGGGCAGCAAGAAGTCGGGGCTGCAGTCCTCTTGCCCTCCCAGAACAAAGGACCCTAGGGTGGGGCTGTTTAGGAATAGCACCCAAATTGTACATTAGAAAAGTATTATCAAAATAAATAAAAAACAAGGAGCTGGAGAGATAGCACAGTGGTTGGGCATTTGTCTTGCAAGCAGCAGATTCAGGAGAGATGGTAGTTTGAATCCCAGCATCCCATATGGTCCCCTATGCCTGAGCACAGAACCAGGAGTAAGCCCTGAGCGCTGCCAGATGTGACCCCTCCAAATAAAATAAAAGTAAGAAAATAAATAAATTCACATTTCTCTAATCACTCACTGATGTGGCACCCATCGGATTACAAAATCCTCTTCACAGGCTTGACCTCTATCCCACACCATTGTACAGTGAGGTAGGTAGGTAAGTCTCTGTGATCTTTTTCCTGTGAGGACCTTGAGAAACTGGGCTGAGGATGTGGAGTTAAGTTCAAACAGAGGTCTCCAGGGGCCAGAGAGATAGTACAGTAGTTAGGGAACAGATTTCAATTCTCTCTTGGGTGCAGCCCTGCATGCCCCCTTCCCCAACACTGCCTGTGTGGCCTAGGTGTACCTGACACTACAGGTCACAAGCAGTACCACATCCTCAGGTCCTTACATTGAACAGTTTGGCCTTGTGAGCACCTCTGAAGCCCTAGGTGTTCTTGAGCATCGTTCGAGAGCACTCCCCTAAAACAAAGGGCTTTCGCTAACCAGTCTTCTCCCTTGATCCTCAGCGATCTCCTATGCTAGGCAGAAGCCACTAGCAGGAGAATGAGGTTGGAACGAAGGAAGCGCCAGGAGCAGCAAACAGGCTGCTGGGCTGTGGGGAGCCTGGTTATTTCTGACTTGTTCTACTTCAGAGCTCCCTCCCCAGAGCTGCTTTATCCAAGGCCACATGTTTTGCAATGTGACATCCAGCGGGCATTTCTGAAGAAAGCCCTGGTGAACCATTCCATCCTTCTTGGGCCTTGAGGGAAGAGTGCAATGAAGTTTGGTTAAAGTCCATCATTATGGCTTTCTGTGTCCACTTTCCTGACAGCAGTTACAGCTGCAACAAACGGGCAAGAAATAGGGCGGAAAAATGTTTCCACATTTTCCATCAATACCAAATCGTATCGACACAATTTGGGCCTGTAAGAATAAGGAGAAAGATCATCATTAATAAAATTATGAAAATACCATGTTTCTAGTATGCTGTATTGAAATCCTTTGTGTATAAAATGAGTTAGCCGATAATTTCTAATGATGCAGGGAAATGTTATGGTGAATCAAGAAAACATTCTCATCAGTGAGAAAGCAGAAGGCCAATGTTTATTTACTACACATTTTCAACTGGATTTAAAAGAGTCCTAAAGTGGGCCCGGAGAGATAGCACAGCAGTGTTTGCCTTGCAAGCAGCTGATCCAGGACCAAAGGTGGTTGGTTCAAATCCCGGTGTCCCATATGGTCCCCCGTGCCTGCCAGGAGCTATTTCTAAGCAGACAGCCAGGAGGAACCCCTGAGCATAGCCGGGTGTGGCCCAAAAACCAAAAAAAAAAAAAAAAAAAAAAAAAAAGAGTCCTAAAGTAATTAGAAAGAAATCACAAAATATAAGTGGTCCTGGCCTCTGAATAATGATTTAATGTGTGATCATGTGGTTTGTTTCCTAACCTTTTCTCTATGTTGCAGATTTTGTACCACAAAATCTGTATCCTCTGATAACCAGGGGGAAATTTCCCACAGTTTTAAAATGCATACATGATCAGGACTGGAGAAATAGTACAGCAGGTAGGGTGCTTGCTTTGCATGCTCCCAACCCAACTTCAATCCCCAAGTCCAGAGCCCCTCCCAAAAGAAAGCCCCCCAAAGTGTTATGATGAGCATCTTAGAGGACACTCTTTTTTGTTGTTCTGGGGGCACATCTGGTGATGTTCAGGGTTACTCCTGGCTCTACACTAAGAAATGGGATGCCAGAGATTGAACCCTACCCACTACACTGTATCACTCCGGCCCCATAAGACATTTTTTCCTTAAGTGTTTTACCTAAACCTCCAGGGAAAAATTGGAATCCATAAACATGAAGTTCTAACTATTCACATCATTTCCTCTGTCTTTAGAGCAGATGCTGGAACTATGTCATTGTCACAAGTGACATCTGTCATGAAACATACAGATCACAGCTCTGCACATTACGAAAATCATTTTCCTTGCTGCCTCTCTCTTTCTCTTTCCTCCCCTTTTCCCTCCTTCTCTATACCCTCTCTCTTTACACACACATCTAGTTTTTCTAAATCAAAGAGGCTAAGTTGTCACTGCTTAATTTCCTGAAAAAAGACATTCTCAGCTCAGTACTACATTTAACAGTGATAAGTAAGTACTTTGACATTATACCAATGGAATAAAATATTTCATTATTTTTCTACCTTTAAAAACTCTAGGCCCTACTCTGATTTATTGCCAAATTATATGAAGCTCCCTTCTAGACAACAAATTAACTTTCCAGCCATGTGGGTGGTGAGGGAGGAATTATATACTCCAGATATATTAACAGTATTTTCTCTTTCGGTTTCTGGACCATTTATGTCTAAGTGAACATCAGTATAATTTTTAAAGATTACTAGACAATTTATTTTTATCAATTCTATTTTGGAAAAACCCCTGACTTTCTTCCTCCTGACTGGCGAAGACCTATTCAGACATCAGACCCATGGCAGGAGAGATAGTACAATAGGCAGAGAAATTTTTTTTTTCATGCAGCTGGACCAGTTTTAATACCTGACACCACATATAGTAACCTGAGCCCTACCAGAAATAAACATCTTGAGCACAACCAGGTGTGGCCCCCAATAAAATGAACAAACTCAGACATCAGACCCAGCAGACTGAAAACAATCCAAAGTATCTTTAGAAGTGGGCTTTTTCAAGCCCTAACTCCTCCTCACCTTTCAGGATGGACTAGTGATTGTAACCTCACTCGAATAATCCGGAGTTTGTACTTCGGGCCTATGATTGACCCTGTGGAGAACACCAAGGAGATGTTTGCCACTTTCTCCAGGTCTTGATTGAATCTTGCAAGCAGGCTCACTTGGTGGTATTGCTGAAAGGTAGCAGGTTCACTAGATGGAAAGAACAATATTTAAAAAAATATGCAGATTTAGGTCAGAGAGATAGTACAGTGGGAAGGGTATTTTCCTTGCATGTGGCTGACATAGAAATCAATCCTCAGCATCTCCTATAGTCCCCTGAGCCCATCAGGAGAAACTCCTAAGTGCAAATCCAGGAATAACCCTGAGCACCACCAGGTATATACAAAAAAAAGATATAAAACTTTATAAAATAGATATAGATTACAAGTGAAAGTATTAATAGCTTTGCGGCCTACAAATTACTGATCAGCAATGAGCCCTGGTTATTCCAGGGCCATATTCATGATTTGGGCCAGCCAATTTTCACCATCATAACCAAAGTAAGTACATAAGTAAATAAATAAACATACAAACACATAAATAAATGGACTGATTGCTAACCTGATTTGCTTTTTAGGCAAATTAATTATCAACTTGGAAGTTTCACATAAGCTTATGTCATCTTTCCTGATTTTCAAGTGTGTATGTGTTTGTGTCACACATGCTGGTGCTCAGGACTTACTCCTAATGTGTGCTCACTCCAGGCAGTCCTAGAGAGACCAGGGTTGGCCTCTCAGAGATCAAGATCTCTGAGACCATACAAAGTCATGCAAGGCTGTGCAGAACCTACCACACAGTGTCATTCTGGAGGATGACAAGAACATGATGCTAGATGTGTGCAGGATCCTGGAGATGATGAAACCTTTCTGCTGTCATGTTTGAAATGCTAACTGGACGGGTTTCATAGGCAAGGTCATCATGGGTGTCACCAACAACAGTACAGAGGTATTAACTTACCAGCTTATAGTACCTGAAGCTCTCACTTCTGTTCTGCAGAAAGCCCCAGGATCAACTTTATTTCCATTATGCTCCTACATTGCCTAAATTTCTGACCATACTGAACCCTGAGACCTTCCTGTTCATCATCACCTCCCAGAATTCCATCCCCAGGAGACTATCACAAACATTGAGATAACCAAGCAATAGTTTCTCCAGAACCTTTCTGCTATTTTCAAACTCACCCTTTCCCTGTCCACCAACATGATTTAATTGCAGGAGTCTAGAGTTGACTCCTGAAAATGTGTTCTAGCTCAGGGATTGACCATAAGGTTGCTACTCTAAATGGCCTTATCTGTGGAATTTCATGACTATGAGTAACTGTTCTCAGGGGTTCACTCAATGGGAAATCACTTCCACTGGATGTCCCTAGAGTAGAGCATTCCATTGCCTAGTAACTGCTTAGAATGTGAGATGCTGGTCTTGCTGCCCTGTGTCTGGTCCATGCAACACTTTACTGTCTATTGACGGACAACTGACATCATGGCATTCTATGGGAAAACTATTACCAAGTACAAGATCCACCTGGACTATCAGACAAACTCCATTGTATAGGTAGGCCAAGTCCCAATGACTAGCATATTGTCTGTCAGCTCATCCACCAGGAAACTGATACAAAACAGTGTGACTTCCTTGAGTCAATCCTGTTCTGGCACCCCCCATAAGGAGGGTATGCCTCACGAGATAGTCCTGGCCAACTTCTGGGTCCAGACTGATAAAATGAAAGTAAAGAAGAAGGAGAAGAAGACCACACAGCTCTGGCAGTACAGAGTAGTATTAGGAAGCATATGGCTAATAGAATTGAGTCTGAGCCAAATGGTAGAAACTCAAGGACCATTCACGACTTTTCCAATAATGTGTTGGCCAACTTCAAGAGTTGACATTCAAGAGTGTAACATTCAAAGCTAATAAATTCATGCTGAGCTGCAGGCTTTATGTGACTAGTCCTTCTTGTCCCTCTTCAACAGAATCTGCTAATCATGATCCTGCCCAAAACATTCTAGTAGCTTGAATCTACATGCTAGGGTATGCTGGTTGGGAAATCTGTCCTCTCTTTGTGTTTGTACTTGGTTGTTTTGCAATTGCCTAGAATATTTTAGGACAACTAATGATTTTTATTGATTGATGGTTTGGGGGTCACACCCATTTGTGCTCAGGCCTTATTCCTGGCTTTGTGCTCAGTATCTTTCCTGGCAGTGCACCAGAGACTATGTGGGGTGGCAAGGATCTAACTATGGCTGGCCACATGTAAGGCAAGTGCCTGTCTAGGCTGTACTATGCCTCTGGCCCTGGGGAAACTTATTTTCTCTTGAACATTGCCATTATCCACATGACAGTTATAAAAATAAAAGTACTTCAAAGCACAGAAAAGAAGGGAAAGGAAAGGAGAGAAGAGATGAGAGGAAAGAAGAGGAGAGTAAGGGAGAGGAGAAAGAAGGGGGGAAGGTTGGGAGGGGGGACAAGGAATGAGATAAAAGGAAAGAAGAGGACAAGAGAATATACAAAAGGTCATTAAATTGTAAACTTCAAGAAATAATTGTATGCTACGCATAAAACCTGTTTTTTCAAGTGTTCAAAATACATGTAAAATATGAATTCAGAGAAATGCACTGGGTAAGTAATAATTATATGTAACTTCATTTGTACCCATAACCCGGTAACACTAAATCAAGTCTCTTATCAAAAGTTCTGATAGCATTCCCTTTATCTTAAATTGAAAACATACTATATACTAAAATGTCGACTTTGCACAAAAGAAAAAAAGTGTTCACAGTCTCACCACCTAGAGAATACCTACTTCCTTCACAATCTCTGATTAATGAAGACCTTTTCACAAACATGAATAAAGTGAAAATGACAAAATACAACTAAAATAAAAGTGTTAAGGTCTCTTTTTTGTTTGTTGTGGGGCCACACCCTGTGGCACTTAGGAGTTACTCCTGCTCTGCACTCAGAAATCTTTTATGTCAGGCTTGGGGAACCATATGGGATGCTGGCGATTGAACCCTGGTTAGCTGTTTTAAGGCAAATGCCCTACCTGCTGCACTAAAGCTCTGGTCCCAAGGTCTGGATCATAACCAAGATCCAAACTTCCAAAATTAGAGAGTTGTAGTTGGGAGAGATCTACTACGTTAATGAAAACATGTAACAGACCTATGTCACAAATATTCTTGGGGACTATTCTTGGGGCTGGAGAGATAGTACAGTCGGTAGGGCCTTTGCCTTGAACGCAGCCAACCCAAATTTGATCCAGGGCACACTATATAGTCCCCAGGAGTGATCCCTGGATGCAGAGCCAGGAATAGGCCTGAGCGTCACCAGGTGTGGCCCCAAACAAAAAACTATGTAAGCAATTCTTAACACAAACACCGAAGCATTGCTAACTTGCTTGGCTGACAGAAACAGGCAGCATCTCTGCAGTCCCTCCAGCCATTCTCAGAAGGTCCAGACGAGGTCTCTGTTCAGCTTTCACCCGAAGCGCACTAGAAACCAAAGGCTACCTTGGCCTGCAGCCTTCCAATGCCCCCTAGCGGTGTCTGTAGGCTAGCGGCCGCTGCTGCTGAGGGGAGCTCTCCGGGCCAGATCAAAGGCCACCTTTGAAGACATCCCCGTCACTTACACAATTCAATGGGTGGAGCAGACAGTGCCGTCCAGCATCGGGAAGCATTACAGAGGAGCTGGGCAGACTTGCCTTGCATTTCACTGATTCAGAGACTGCGTGAGCTGGCCAGCCACATCACCTCTTTGAGGGCAGTTTTCTCACTATGTTAAAAATAAATGAGGGGGCCAAAGCGATCGCACAGTGGCACGCGGCCAACCTGGGACAGACCCGGGTTTGTTCCTAGGCATCCTATATGGTCCCCCGTACCTGCCAGGAACGATTTCTGATCACAGAGCCAGGAGTAAGCCCTGAGCTCGTCGGGTGTGGCTCTCCCTCCCGCCAAAAAAAAGAGATGAAAACCTGACTTTCTCAGATTTTAGAGTATGTGTTTAGCCAAACGTGGGGAGGGAAAGGGTTTGGAGGAAGGGGGTTGTTTGCATTTCAGGTTTGTTTTTTTTTTGGGGGGGGGGTGAGGATGGAGTACTCCTGGCTCAGTGCTCAGGAGTCATATCACAGTGCCTGGGGATCACAGTGCATCCCTGTGGTGTCAGGGATTGAACCAAGTCTCCCAAGTGCAGAGCATGCACACTGACACTTTGGCCAATCCCTCAGACCCAAAATGTGTGTTTTAGCAGATTGGTTTGAGCTGAAGTGTGTGTGACATGATTAGTTCCAGAAACAAATGCTGCTGTTATTACGATCCAGATGCATTAAAATAAATAAATAAATAAATAAATAAATAAATAAATAAATAAAACTTCCAGGGCCAGCGCAATAGCACAGCTGTAAGGCGTTTGCCTTGCCGTGGCCAACGTAGGCTGGACCCCGGTTTGAATCCTGGCATCCCATATGGTTCCCAAGCCTGCTAGGAGCGACTTCTGAGCACAGAGTCAGGAGAAACTCCTGAACACCGCCGGTTGTGACTCAAAAATTAAACAAACAAACAAACAAACAAACTTCCAAAGTATCCACCCACCCTTTCTTCATTGATGCACACAATGCCCCCTAATGTAATTGCCATTTTTAGAAGAAATTCTACTTACAGTGTCCCACTGGTAGGCCAAGATCTAAACCAAGTATCTTGTAGACAATAAGTTCTCTCCTGAGCAATTAAGTCAAAGAAACCTCATCTTGTTTTGCTTAAAGTAAACTATTTGTTTTTAATCCTAATTATAAAAAAAAATAAATGAAAAAGACCAAATACTTTGAAAGCTATACACATATACAAGCTATGTGCTATATATACACAATAAACAAGCTGAAAAAAAACACTCATATTCTTGTTATATAAGGGGCAATCTAACATATTTTAATGTTTTTCAAATTTTATATTATTAAACTAATATTTTGCTTCATACAACTTAGTATTCTAAATTTTTCACAAAACACAAGTATTTTATTTAATGTATTTATAGGTACCTTTAATGTATTTATAATATTCTAGCATATGGAAATATCTATTATTTTATTCGAGTGCTGGGTAGTGCTAAGGACTTACTCCTGGTTCTGTCTGCACACTGATGGAGTTTGGGGCACAGTGCAGTGCCAGTTATCGAGACCAGGATCGCCATGTGAAAGGCAAGGGCCCTACCCACTGTACTATCTCTTTCGCCTTATATGGGAATGTTTAATTGATCATTTTCCCATTGTTAAATTTTTTAAGTCGTTTCAATTTTCTAATGCAAGTTACATTTTTTGAGCTTCATACTTATATATGATTATGTGCATGCTATAAATCATAAAAAGTAAAAACATGAGATTGGAGAGATAGCATGGAGGTAGGGCATTTGCCTTGCATGCAGAAGGATGGTGGTTCAAATCCCAGCATCCCATATGATCACCTGAGCCTGCCAGGAGCGATTTCTAAGTGTAGAGCCAGGAGTAACCCCTGAGCGCTGCTGGGTGTGACCCAAAAACAAAACACAACAAAAAAGTAAAAATATGTATGGGGGTAGAAGTGCTTGGAGGAATTTCTTTTATATTACCTAGTTCTTTCTTTTCTTCTTCTTTTTTTTTTTTTTTTGGTTTTTTGGTTTTTGGGTCACACCTGGCATCACTCAGGGGTTACTCCTGGCTCTATGCTCAGAAATCGCTCCTGGCAGGCTTGGGGGACCATATGGGATGCCGGGATTTGAATTTGAATTTCATGCCTTCTGCATGAAAGGCAAACGCCTTACCCTTCATGCTATCTCTCCGGCCCCTACCTAGTTATTTCTGCTTAAATCCTCTACCACAATCATAGATGATTTCTGGAACCAGAGCAATAGTACAGCTGTTAGGGCACTTGCTTTACATGCAGCCAACCTGGATTCAATTCCTGTTACTCCATATGATTCCTCAAGCACTAAACAGGAATGATCCCTTGGCACAAAGTCATGAAGAAGCCTTGAGCACAGCCAATTATGGCCCCTCAAAAAAAAAATAAACAAGCAAAAAAAGACTTCTGTAATAGTTTAATCAATGTAAATAAGGAAAAGAAGGAGGAAAAGGAGGGAGAAAAAGGGAGAGATAAAGGAAAGAAGATAAGGAATGAAGAAGGAAGGAATAAAGAGAAGGAAGGAAGGGAGGAAGGAAAGGAAACATTTATAGTAATTCCATTTGCAAAGAACCTGAAAGAGTAAGACCTACAACAAGCAACTAAGTATATATATATATATATATATATATCCTCATATGTTTGAACAAGAACATACCTACAAATAGGAAAGTAAGTGTATTTGAGGCATAATTTCTCTGAGCAAAAAGGGTAATAAAAAACCATCTATCCCAACTTACTGCTTGATTTTGGATTCTGTGATGTTCCCAGCTTGGTCTGTCAGTTTGATCGTTATGTATCCTCTTCTTGTGTTCTTGTTCCAAGTTAAAATATCCACAAAATAATGATATACTGCAAAACAGGGGAAAAGCATATAGTAAGAGCAAAATATTTCCAACTGTCTCTTTTAATGGTCAACTCTCTAAAAACCAAGCCTATCAAATAATGAATTTATTTTTTGCTTCCTCTCTAATTTCTTCACTGAGATTTAAGACAGAATTTTCTAGCATTTCTTTCTAATCTCTTTTCTAAAGCTGGAGTGGAATTTGCTTGCCATATTTAGGCACATCCATTAATTCAATGATCTCATGGTCTGTCAGAGACTGTGAGATCCTACTGTCAAGTAAAGTGATTCATTTTAATCCTTCTCCCTGTTAAAATAATCCAACAAGGTGACTATGTAGAGATCCTCTGGGGATTGCTGAATCATCCTTAATCTGGACTATGATCATATCTATCCAGCCTTCTTCGTCGCCCCCAACTATCACATCTCAAACTTCCTGCACTGCCAAACTGACTCTTGCTTCTTGGTCTTCCTTAAATTTAGACTTTTCCTTTGCCCTCTTGGTCAACTCATCCTTTGGTTTTAAACCTCTCTTCCTCCTTGAGGCTTTCAGTAGACTAAATTAGGTGTTTGGAGTCTCTGCCTCTTGCTCTGGTATCCTCCTACTATTGGTCTACATCTATTTTACTGTATTTATAAAAGATACAAAAAATAATGAAATTGTGGTGGCAATTGCATGGATACAACTTTTACTACTTCCTACATAATGTTTTGTAGTATTTTTTAAAATTAAAAATAAGGAGATGGGCCTGGAGAGATAGCACAGTGGCGATTGCCTTGCAAACAGCCGATCCAGGATCAACGGTGGTTGGTTTGAATCCCGGTGTCCCATATGGTCCCCTGTGCCTGCCAGGAGCTATTTCTGAGCAGACAGCCAGGAGTAACCCCTGAGCACCGCTGGGTGTGGCCCAAAAACCAAAAAAAAAAAAAAAAAAAAAAAAAAGAAAGAAAGAAAAGAAAAAAAAAAGAAAAGAAGGAGATAAAAATAACAAGTACCATACTAGAAACTAGAGACAAAATTTCATGGTCAAGTATATTTTTGTCTGCTTAGGCCCTGGGTTCAATTATCAGCACTACAAAATAAGATAAAAAATATACAACAATAAGGGGCCGGAGCAGTGACACAGGGCGTACGTAAGGCTTCTGCCTTGGTATGCTAGACTAGGATGGACCGCGGTTCGATCCCCAGAGTCCCATATGATCCCACAAGCCAGGAGCGATTTCTGAGCGCATAGCCAGGAGTAACCCCTGAGCATCACTGAGTGTGGCCAAAAAAGAAAAATATACAACAATAATTGAGAAGAGACGTTAATTCCTCTTTGTGATTCCAGCAGGAACAGCTCATAGACATCCAATAAGTTCCTATTAAATGAGTGAGAAAATATGATGTGTCTAAAGATTTATTCTTACTCTCTCTACTCTTTGTTTCCCATGTTTAAGGATGTTTTGAGAGTGGAGTGGGGATAGTTATATTTGTCATCACTTGTCATCACTCATCAGGCTTTCAGAGAAGGGAAGAGAGACACAAAGAGATGACAGCCTTATAAAAAAATAAGCTCAGCTCTGGTGTTGCCATTTCACAGCACATTATGTTCAAGATCTTGCTCCCAGGAAGACCAGGTGGACGCTAGATCCTGGGCTGCCACATAAAGACTTAAAAGGGGCCAAAGAGATAGCACAGCAGTAGGGCATTTGCCTTGCATGCTCAGACCCAGGAGAAAACTGGGTTGGATCCCAGCATCCCATATGGTTTCCTGACACTGCCAGAAGCAATCTCTGAGCACAGAGCTAGGAGTAATCCCTAAGAGCCCCCAGGTGTGACCCAAAAAACAAAACAAAAAGACTTAAAAAAAAAAAAGACAGACCCAAGAATCTTCAACCCATTTTACAAGAATTGCTCTCAAAAAAACATGAACCTTGCAAGAGATATGTGGCCAAAAAAATTATCACTGATTCTCAGGGCATCTATCTGCCCCCCCCACTTTTCTCCCATCTATATTAATAACCCTGAATTCAGTGCCAGTAGAAGGTCATCATGATGGCTTTGGAGCTGGAACTGACCCACCAAGTGACTAATACCTGATGTTTCCCCTAATGTCTTGAGAAGTAAGCATTAGTATATCTTAGAGATTACAATGCCCATTCAAAGAAATTAGCAAGATAATTACCTGTTGATATTTTGATCCAAATGACCTAAAATATAGGCATCATTCTAGCCATATGATGCCTTGCAGGACATTGAGATCCAAAGAGATTACGTATCTAAGTCAAGGCCTCACAATTTCTATTTGGCAGTCAGAATTCAGCCTAGTATTCTTCCGACTCCAAACTCCATGCTTCATTAGGGTTTTCATTCACTCAGAAACTGAAATTCAGTCATTCAAATAATTAAAGGCTTTGACAACTAGAGCTAGGGCTAAACCTCTAGAACTACATGGTCCTCTTAGTGCTGCAGGGAGCAACCCCCAAAACAGAGCCAGGATTAGCCTCTGCTCACTTCTGGATGAGGTCTTAAACAGACAATAAATACATGAATAAAAGATGGTTCAAGGACAGGAAGAGAACATTAGGATAATGGTGAAGGAGTTGTCATTTGTGAAGAGAAGGGGAGAGTGAAAGGTGATGAAGTGTTAGGCATGAAATCCTACCAGTAATAATACTATAACCACAGTTCCTAATTTGTTTTATTTGGGCCATACCTGGCAGTACAAATGGTTATTCCTGGCTCTGTGCTCAGAAATCACTCCTGGTGATGTTCAGGGGGCCATATGGGATATCAGGGATTGAACCTGCATGGGCTGCATGCAAAGCAAATGCCCTACCCACTGAACTATCATTCCAGTCTCCTTAAATTTTTTTAAATGCATGTCATATAGACAGACTATATGATGATGGGAAGGTGATGGGAAGGCAACTGGGCACATTGGAGAAATAAGTGGACACTGGGAAGGGATTGGTATTGGAACAGTGCATTTCTGAAATTCAATCATAAAAAACTCTGTGGTGGGGGCCAGAGCACGCAGCTGACCCAGGACAGACACAGTTTTGATTCCCGGCATTCCATATGGTCCCCTGAGCCTGCCAGAAGCGATTTCTGAGCACAGAGCCAAGAGTAAACCCTGAGCACCACTGGTGTGGCCTCAAAATCTAAACAAATAAATTAATAAATTAAAAAAATTCGTGGTGACTAAATTTTTTAAATTATATTTAAAAACATTCACTTCTCACCACAGAAGGGCTTCTTCTCATCAGTGTCAAAGAACGCTTTTGTCATTGGAGGATCTTTCTCCCTTAAATAGTCTTTCCAGGTGTCAGCATAATAACCTAGAAAACAAGTTGGAAAAGTAGAAGGTTAGCATGTATCGGATAAAGACAAAAGCAATTGGAAAGGAAACCAGAGCAACAGGTTTGGCTGCTCAGAGCATCTCTCTTGCACCATGGCTAGGCCCTGCTGGGTCACCAGGCAATGCCTTCCTATACCCAACATATCCTGCTCACCACCTGTTCCCAGAGATGGATTTATAAAAAGACTCAAAGGCATAGCTCCCTCCAGCCCACTTTGACTGTTATTCTATCATCCAATCCTGGTTTTTAGTAAAGGAGTTTGGTGTGGGGAAAACACACACTAAGCATATCTTTAAGTAGTATTTATATTCCTTTGTAAAAACATAATTTCCTAGATTAAAATAGAACTAGGTATATGTCTAAAATAGTTTCTCTCAGAAGACTGGAGAGATAACACAGCAGGTAGCGTTGCTTGCCTTGCATGTGGCAAATTCCAGCAATTCCCAGAATCTCATATGGTCCCCTGAGAACCTTTTTTTTGGCATTGCCCCCCAAAAGCCCAAAAACAAAACACAAAATTCACAGAGCAAGTTGACTGAATTCATTTTGGGAAAATACCCACAATTCAGGCTCATTTTTATTTCTTTATTCTGACTTTTTAAATTATCATCGTTGAAGTAACATGGTTGCAATTGTCAGCATGTTTATGCTTTTGATGTGCAATCCTGCCCCTCATTACCACTAAAATGCTCACCACCATCCTTCTATCATTTCTAGTTAAGACCCATTTAGAGAGATATATAGTGCTGGGATTCTACCAGTAATGTTGAGATTCTCTTTGTTCATCAGGGGCAAAGGTCAAGCTTACCCAGCAGCGGACAGGGCTGCTTGTCAGAGAGGCCACATGTAATGCATTTGCCATTCTTGTAATCCCGGTAGGAGTCACAGGGATAGGCAGTGACATTGCAGTTCTCTCTCAAGGATGCAAGGTACAGATACACAGACCTCTGGTGGTCACACTTAAAATACTGCATGCCTTGGTTGTAAAAAAAAAAAAAAAAAAGATAGTTAAAGAATAAGGCAGTTTTCATATAAAGCAGTTGTATTCTTTTAATTTATTTTATTGAAACCAGTGTGATCTACAAAGTCCTTCATAGTTGAATTTATATATACAGTGAATCAGGACCATTCCCCCACCAGTGTCAACCTCCTTCCACCAAGGAATCCAGAGTGCATCCTATATCATCACCCTTTGGTCCCTGGCCTGCCAGTATAACAGGCCTATATATATATATATATATATATATATATATATATATATATATATATATATATATATATCCTAAGTAAATAATCTACATTTTAACCTATATTTATACCACTACTATCACCTCAAAAAATTTTTTAAATCTAAAACTACTCTATAGGGGTCAGAGCAATAGCATAGCAGGGAGGGCATTTGCCTTCCAGGTGGCCGACCTGGGTTAGATTTCCTGAATCTCATATAGTCCCCAAGCTTGCCAGGAAAAATTTCTGAACAAAGAGCTAGGAATAACGTCTGATCACTTCTGGGTATGGCTAAAAACAAAAAACAAAAACAAAAAAACAACCTACTCCACAGGAATGAAGAGATAGTATAGAGATTCACATGCTTTTCTTCATATGGTAGACCCAGATTCAATTCTCAGAGTAATAATCAGGAGTAATCTTTGAGCACAGAGCCAGAAGTGGCTCCCAAAACCTCAAAAACAACCACCACCACCACCAACAACAAACCCTCACTACTTATAATTCCTGCATTACATGTAGTTGACTTTGGTTTGATCTCTAGCACTATATATGGTCCCCACACATTACCAGAAGTGATCCCTAAGCACAGAGAAAGTAACCAATGAACACCATTGGGTGTGACTCCCAAATTAAACACTTGATGTCTTTAGCACACACACACACACACACACACACACACACAATTACTCCACATAGAATAAAAGAAGAATTTTAAAAATGAATTTTTAATTAACCACTATTTTACAAAATATAAAGAATCTACACTTACCACCAAATATTGTTTGGGGACAACCAGGTTGATCTGTTCCTCCGTTTGGGTAGAAGTCAATGTTTCCTAAAGGATCTTTGTAGCCCAGGACTAAAAGGCAATAAATTATGCGTTTATAAGACATTGAGCCTTTCTCATTCACAGTTCATTTGACTGCAGAATTTACGCAAGAATTCTGTTGTCCTAGTGGTTACTATCATTGCTATACCTATTCAAATATTTTGATCAAAGTAAATTCACTAAAAAATATTAGAGGGCTGGAGATAGTATAGTGTTTAGGGTACTTTCTTTGCACTCTGGCAAAGAATCTAGCATCCCATATGGCAGGGGTCTCAAACTCAATTTACCTGGGAGCCGCAGGAGGCAAAGTCAGGGTGAGGCAGGACCGCATAAGGGATTTCACAAAAAAAAGTCCTCAAACGTCATTATTAACAGTTTTAATTATTTCTTCTGAATATGAATAGAACATTGAGTGAAGATCATGAACAGTTCTTCTGAACATGGCATCTTTTGCCTACTCCTTGCTGCCAGAGACTTGACAGCGCTTCTTCTCACAAATCTGAACCACATTTGGCTTTAGAGAGGAAGCAGTTGAGACCCTCAGTATGGCTTGAAGATGATCATCATTAAGTCTAGACCTGTACTTTGACTTACTGAAGTTCAATGTGAAGAATAACTTCTCACACAAATATGTGCTCCCAAAAAGGCACATGGTGTGCTTGAACATTTAGAAAAGCTCAGGGAAGCTGGGGGGCAATTCTCTCAAAAATTGCCCATGCATGCCTGCTTTTCCACTAATCTCCCTGAACCTGGCTTTGAGATCAGAGTTGCATTACAGGTCAATGAGCTCCATTTGAAGCACAGGAGGGGCATCTTGCATATCAAAGGAAAAGGGGTCCACAAAAATTTGGAAAGTGGCTCTGTGCTTTTTGAAGTCTGCAAATCTGTGATCAAATTCCTTCTCTAGCTTAAAAATAGCATCAACATATTTCTCACCACTGAATGGTATGCCTGCATTCACAAGTTCCTTGCATGCTGGGAAATGGCAAAGGTTTGTCTGAGAGAGCTGGGATTTCCATAACACAATTTTTGTGGAGAATGCTCTCACGTTGTCATAGGCAGCACTGATAATCTGCCCTGGGCCTTGTAACATCTTGTTTAGTACATTCAGCTTATATGTGATGTCAACAAGAAAAGCTAAGTCCATGAGCCATTTGTGATCACTCAACTCAGAAACAGCATTCCCATCTGTCTCCATGAAGGCTTTCACTTCTTCTCTCAACTCAAAAAATCTTTTCAGGACATTTCCCCTGCTGAGCCAACGAACCTCGGTGAAATAGAGCACATCTCCATATTCTGACTCCATTTCCTCTAAAAAAAAAAGCACAGAACCTCCTGTGCTTTAAGCCCCTGGATCTGATTTGGTTGATGCATTTCACAACAACAGACATCACATTGTCACACGGCAGGCATTTACTGCAAAGGGCCTGCTGATAGATAATGCAGTGAAGAGCAATGGCCTTCTCTACACCCTCCTCTTCAAGTTTTCTTTGAAAAGTGCCACCAGTCCATTTTTCTTCCCTATCATTGATGGCGCTCCATCGGTTATTATTCCAACAAACCTCTTCCATGGCAAACCTGCATTCTCAATGGCATCACACAGATGCCGAAATATCTCATTAACAGTGGTCTGGCCATGCATTGAAATTATTGTGAGCAGCTCCTCTGTCAATTCAAAATTACAATCAACACCACGGACATAAATTGTGAGCTGCACAGTGTCTGTTATATCTGTGCCCTCGTCAAGAGCAACTTAGTATGCATCAAAACATTTGGCTTTCTCACACAGTTGATGATAAATGTCACTTGACATGTCAGAAATGCGCTCTGCCACAGTGTTGGCAGAAAGGCTGATTTTGCTAAACTGACCTTTCTTTTCCAGACAGATAATCCTTGCAGCCTGTATGCATTTTTTTTTAAACAAACTCTCCTTCTGTGAATGGTTTCCCTGCCTTAGCAATCATTTCACTAACCATGTAACTAGCTTTGACTGATGCAACATTCTCTTTGGTTGCTTTCTTGAAGAAATCTTGTTGCCTCATTAGACATGCTGTAAGACTGGCAACCTGCTTGGTTCTCTCATTTCCTTGATATTTTGCACATTCCTCAGCATGTTTAGTTCAATAATGGCATTTCAAGTTGTATTCCTTGTGCACTGCAACTTTCTCTGAGCAAATAAGACATGTGGGGATGCCCCTGTGCTCAACAAAGAAATACTGCATCTCCCACTTTTCCTGAAATTGTCTGTGCTCGTCATCAATCTTTTTCTTCACTACAGGCTTTGATGAGGTCATGATAAAGGTATGACAAAATCTAATTCTGTAATAAACTTCTCTTCCTTCTCTCCCTTAGGCCTTGGATAAAGCAAGGGACAGCGGGCAGGAGCAGTGGAAATGACGTCTGCGCTAGGCGCAAAGTATTCGCGATTATTTGCTTACCAAATATTCGCAATAAAAAATCGCATTAGCGTGGGGCTGGCGAGGTGGCACTAGAGGTAAGGTGTCTGCCTTGCAAGCGCTAGCCAAGGAAGGACTGTGGTTTGATCCCCTGGCGTCCCATATGGTCCCCCCAAGCCAGGGACAATTTCTGAGCGCTTAACCAGGAGTAACCCCTGAGCATCAAACGGGTGTGGCCTGAAAAAACAAACAAACAAACAAAACAAAAAGAAAAAATAAAGAAAAAACAATCGCATTAATAAGAAAAAAAATCGCAAAAAAATCGCATTAAACATTTGCATACCCTGAAAGGAACTGCTCGGGGTATGTGAATGTTTAATGCGATTTTTTCTTACTAATGCGATTTTTATTGCGATTATTTGGTAAGCAAATAATCGCAAATACTGCAATATTTGAAGGCCGGCCACGGGCCACAAAATGTACGGCCTGTGGGCCACTTTGAGACCCCTGCCATATGGTCTCCCAAGCCCGCTAGGAGTGATTCCTGAGTGCAGAGTCAGGAGAAACTCTTGGGTACCATCAGATACGGTCTCCCCCCAAAAAAATTTAGGAGGGGGTCTGGAGAAATAGCACAACATGTAAGGCTTTTGCCTTGAATGCAACCTATCCAGAGTTGATCTCCAGCATCCCATATGGTATCCCAAGCCTTCCAGGAGTGATTCCTAAGCACAGAGTCAGGAATAACTACCCTGAGTCCTGGTGTGTCCTCAAACAAAGCAAGCTTTGGAAAAGACATACAGGAAAGATAATATAGAGTAGTTTGGCTAGAAAAATAATATAGTGCATAGAGTGCTCTTTCCTTGCTTGCAGTCAACCCCAATTGATCCCCAATATTCTTTATGGTACCCTGAACATCATTAAGTGTAATTCCTGAGTGTAGAGCCAGGAGTAAGCCCTGAGTAACAATGGATATGACCCAGAAACTAAGAAATTCAGCCAACCCAGTTTCCATCCCTGGTACCAAGTGTGATCCCTGAGTGCAGAGCCCTGAGCACCATCATGTGTGACCAAAACAAGACAAAGCAAAACAAAATATAGTTGAGGAAATAGCATGGCACAAGGTCCTAAGTTTGACCCTAAAACTATTTGGTTCCCAGAGCACTACCAAGAATACCCCCAGTGCTCTCTAGCACTGATTTTGGTCTTAGAACAGACACATACTTCTATGTAGAGTATCACCAGGAGAGACCCCTGGCTCCTAAGAATTGCTGAAGGTGCCTTCTCCCCCAAATCAGAAGGGTTGAGAGCAGGTTCAGCAGTAGAAGGCATGCTTCATAGGTAAGCAGGGCTATATCCAGTGCCAGCACCAAACACAAACAAAAAAACGTAACATTGGTGATGGGAAATGCACACTGGTGAAGATTATTGTACATTGTATGACTGTAACTCAGTCATGAACAACTTTATCTGAACAAATAAAAACACTGTAGTATGAATAACCTTGTAATCATGGTGTTTAAATAAAAAATTTAAAAAACAACAACAATGAAGTAAAGATAAGAGATGCCGTATTCAGAGAATTTCCCCAAATAGTATGGAGGACCATGTGACACCAGGGACTGAATCATGTTTTCCAGCAGGTAAAGCATCCTGCCAGCCTTTTGTACTGCTGTTTTTCTGAAGCAGGTATCACTGGCTAACAGATCTGTATGTTTCACAGGGTCACACTTCGACAAGTATGCATTCCCACCGCTAACAAGTAACCCTCCCATCTCCACAGGAGGAGGTTCTTTGGGAGCCTATAGGGGTAGTGGGCAGTGACACACAGGACAGGAATGTTACCATCAGTGTCGGAATGGATGACATCAACAAACTGAGCATCCCCGGGTTCTAATCTGTCCTTCGGAGGCTTCCCGTTGAATAAAGGCCCCGCAGGGTCGAGACCTGGAAGGAAAACAGAGTCGGTTTGGCAGGCCCACGCCATGAGTCACACAGCCTGCCTGTGGCTCCCTCCCAGAGCGAAGGTTCACAGGCTGGGGGAACCCTCCGGCATTCCCATCCTGCGTGCCAGGCTCCTTTCCCACACTTGTGACGGGGCAATGCAGGAGTGCATCTCAGAAGGCAGGCGCAGCTCATCCGAGTGAAAACTTGTGCATAGTCCAACAGTCTGGGAATAAACTGGTTCCTCAAGAAAAAAGCACCTGGGGTGCAAATAAAAAGCAGATGCTGGTCTTACCTTTACCCATTTCATTTTATTATTTTCCTTATTTATTCCTATGTTAATTGCAGCACTGTTTACAGAACGCAAGCATCTTTTGCTCAAGGTGTCATTGGCTTTTATTATTATGGAATTTTGGGTGTTTGTTTTCACATCTATGTGTACAGGTCTCCCCACTCTAAAGTTCCTATGCAATCCTCAAGGACCCCTCTGATCAACCATTTTCAATGTTCCCTTAACCTCATCCAATCTTCCCTTCTACTAAGAATACTAATGCTTGAAACTCCTCAACAGTTTCCATTCCTATTCATATACACTATCTCCTGGGATTGGATCACAAAGCCTATGCAGCGAAAGATCCTCATTTAACTGGGAAATCCAGTTCTGGACCAGAGATCTAGTACAAGGGGAGTTGAGGCACTTGCCTTGCACACAGTTGGCTCTGATCCCTGGAATTGCATATGGTCCCCTGAGCACTGCCAGGAATGATCCCTAGCACAAAGCTATTAGTAGTCACTGAGCACCATTACCAAATAAAGACCAGAATGATAATACAATAGGCAAAACTCTTGTCCTGCATGGGGCTGATCTAGATTGCATCTCTGGCATCTCATAGGTCCCTTAATCCTCACCAGAAGTGATCCCTGAACGTAGAGCCAAGAATAAACCTTGAACATTACCAGATCTGGCCTAAAAGTCCAAATAAATTATAAAAACAAATTTCAAATAAACAAAATAAAAATGAAACCAGAAAATCAAGTATCTTAATCAGAGCCTCAATCCCACAATGCAATGTATCACCTCTCGGTGTTGAGGGCTTGGTTTCATTGCACTGCTTTTAGCAAGGGTGGGAAGCATGAAACTCACAGCTAAGCTAGATAACAAATCAGGTGTCAAAGAGGAAACTGAAGTGGCTGTCTTCCTGCATAATTGCTTACCCCACAAATATCTAAACCTGGTTCTTGCCCTTGGTCAGCAGTACCTGGGGTGTACCTCACCACTATTATGAAACAGTTGGAAACAAAAGAGAGCGGTGTTCAAAATGGTGCATTCATGACGCCAAAAACTATAAAAAAGAAACACCACCCCCACTAATATCAGAGGTACCACATGCACTAGAAATCTCTTGGAATAAAGCTGTGTGTATCATGAAAGTCCCTTTCAATGATATTTCACATTTTCTGGAATTATAGATGAAATTTAAGAAATGGCATCTTTGACTCAACTTTCCTGATTTGAGCCTTCATAGCTCAAACACATGTGCCCTGTCCCAGCATGCTTTTGCTTAACCAGGCCATTTTCTTGGAGATGGTTGGTGGGGGGGAGACACACCACACTTGGTGGTGCTCAAGTGCTCCTGGCCCTGCACTCCTGGCAGACTCAGGGGAACATCTAGGGTTCCAGGAATCAAACATGCAAAACATGCGCCCTACCTGCTATATTACCACAGTGGCCCAGTTTTTTTTTTTTTTTAATATACTCCTTTCCTTATCTCATTCTCATTTCCTTCTGCCAACTTTTCTGCCTCTTCCAGCTGCTCCCAGCTGAGCTGAAACTGATGTGGGAGGATGAGACAAGCAACACCCAGTCACTTGAGTTCATGGGACAGGCTCAGTACAGCAGGAGAAAATCAAAAACTCTGGCAGGCTTGCTCCTCCTCTCATGGAAGAAAACACCTATGTCCTGCCCTGTATAAGAAATAAAGGAGCCTCAAGTCCTTTGTGGATAAATCAATTTACTAAGTAACATTTAATTGTGGCAATTGTGAGAGTGCTGAGAGCACTGTGATGAGTCAGGAATGGAAACTGTCACAGTAAGCAGGAACACAGGATCTCCTTAAGGAGAAGCCATATCAAATGACCAGCTTAGACTATCTGTCAAAAATTACCATTAAAGGATTGGAGAGATAGTACATCAGGTAAGGCAATTGTCTTGCATGCAGCCAACCCAGTTCCAATCTCCAGTTGTAAATCCTATGCAACACTGGGTCTGGCTCAAACAAAAATCATCACTAAACTTCCATTAAAAGTCAATGTGACAGAGACCACTGGAGTCGGACAGTTATGACATGGCACTCTAAACCAAATACCAGCTCACTATGTGATCTTGAACTGGTTACTTATTTCTCTGAACCTTTTCACTAATAGCAAAATAGAGACAGAATAAATTATAACTTCAACGATATATAAAAATAACTCTAGGGGCCGGAGAGATAGCATGGAGGTAAGGCATTTGCCTTTCATGCAGGAGGTCATCGGTTCGAATCCCGGCGCCCCATATGGTCCCCCGTGCCTGCCAGGAGCAATTTCTGAGCCTGGAGCCAGGAATAACCCCTGAGCACTGCCGGGTGTGACCCAAAAACCACAAAAAAAAAAAAAAAAAAAAAAAAAAAATAACTCTAGTGGGCCCGGAGAGATAGCACAGCGGCGTTTGCCTTGCAAGCAGCCGATCCAGGACCAAAGGTGGTTGGTTCGAATCCCGGTGTCCCATATGGATGGTCCCCCGTGCCTGCCAGGAGCTATTTCTGAGCAGACAGCCAGGAGTAACCCCTGAGCACCGCTGGGTATGGCCCAAAAAAAAAAAAAAAAAAAAAAAAAGATACAAAAATAACTCTAAAATCTGATTCTAAAACATTTTGAGATTATTGCAGGATAGAAGCAGAAAGGGAAAATGGACCTCTTTCTTGTTGCTTTAAGAGCAACACTGCATCTGTCTAGCCAGTGGTCTTGGTATTTATTACAACATCCAGGTCAAGAAATTGATAAAAAAAATTCTGCACTTTCGGGCCCGGAGAGATAGCACAGTGGTGTTTGCCTTGCAAGCAGCCAATCCAGGACCAAAGGTGGTTGGTTCGAATCCCGGTATCCCATATGGTCCCCCGTGCCTGCCAGGAGCTATTTCTGAGCAGACAGCCAGGAGGAACCCCTGAGCACCACCGGGTGTGGCCCAAAAACCAAAAAAAAAAAAAAAAATCTGCACTTTCCCCCAGAAAATACAACCAATATTTTGCATGTAGTTTCAGGGGTCACTTGCTTCCATATCTAAAATTATCATGAATTCCTTCGGGTAATATTATCAGAAATATGTTTTAAATGCTTTGTTTTAAATTTTCTAGCAGCCACTTCAAGAAACAAGAAAAATTAATATATATTAATCCAGTTAATCTACCCAGCATTTTCATATATTATCATTGAAATATCTAAGAATTTTGAGATTTGGAGGATATGGGTCACACTTGGCAGTGCTTAGTGACTATTTTTTGCAATATGCTTTGGGGTGGCTCCTAACAGTGCTTGGAGAACTATAAGTGGTATTCAGAACTGAATAAAGGTCAGCCACAGGCAAAGTAGAATACTTATCTCCTATATTATCTTTCCAGCCCAAGAATTATGAGATCTTAAAAATATTAGGGGGCAAGGGGTATGGAACAATAATATAGCAGGTAGACCACCTGATGGGGTTTGATCATCAAAAAAAAAAGTATGAGTCCTCAGACCCAGAAATTTTGATTTGTTAAACTGAATTATAACCAACATCACCACAGTGATTCTTTTTTTTGAGGGGGGTGGGGCCACACCAGGTGATGCTCAGGGGTTACTCTTAACCAGGTGCTCAGAAATCGATCCTGGCTTGGGGGACCATATGGGATACCGGGGATCAAACCGCTGTCAGTCTTACATTAGCACGGGCAAGGCAGTCACTTTGTGCTTGCACCACCACTCCAGCCCCTCCACAGTGATTCTTTTTTTTTTTTTGGGGGGTCACACCCACCCGGCGGTGCTCAGGGGTTACTCCTGGCTGTCTGCTCAGAAATAGCTCCTGGCAGGCACGGGGGACCATATGGGACACTGGGATTCAAACCAACCACCTTAGGTCCTGGCTCAGCTGCTTGCAAGGCAAACACCGCTGTGCTATATCTCCGGGCCCTCCACAGTGATTGTTAAGGATTTTTAATTTGTGTGCTCACTTCGGCAGCACATATACTAAAATTGGAATGATACAAAGAAGATTAGCATGGCCCTTGCGCAAGGATGACACGCAAATTCATGAAGCATTCCATATTTTTTGGTTAAATAAAAAAAAATCTAGTGACAATTGTTAAAAAAAAAAAGAATTTTTAATTTGCTTTGTTTGTTTGTGGTGCCCGGGATCCAAGCCAGAACCTCATTCATTCCAAGTATGTTCTCTGTTGTTGAATTTCCAGCCCCTATACACAATTAGCTTTAGGATAAGTTTAACTACCATATGATGTAAATTCCTAAAATCTTTAAATCCATGTATCTGTATCTCCACCTCTGTGATCTACTGATCTACTAGGGAATTTAACAGGAAGGATGACCGGAAGATGGATCTAGATGTGAGGTAAAAAGAAAAGGGAGAAGAAAGGACCAAATCCCACACTATGTTTTTTCCACAATCATTCTTTTCCCACTCAGATGTGAGGAGAAAAACTGCTTTACCTCTGAAGCTGTCTGTGCTCAGGACACTCGAGATTGAGGTCAGGTCAGGAGCCTGAAACTAGTCATGAAAATCAGCAAACACTACAGATTAGGGTTTTCTTTTTTTTTTTTTTTTTTTGGTTTTTGGGCCACACCCGGCGGTGCTCAGGGGTTACTCCTGGCTGTCTGCTCAGAAATAGCCCTTGGCAGGCATGGGGAACCATATGGGACACCGGGATTCGAACCAACCACCTTTAGTCCTGGATCGGCTGCTTGCAAGGCAAACACAGCTGTGCTATTTCTCCGGGCCCCAGATTAGGATTTTGTTCTTTCTTCTCTTTCAAGTTTTCCCTCTCTTCCCTCTCTTCTTCAGCCTCCAAATAGCCCTTTCTCCTTTTATTTATTTTTTCTTTTTTTATTAGAGAACATGTATGCTCTAAATACTCTCCTGGCAAAAGACCCCCACACCAGGTGAGGAACTTCCAATAGTTAAAGGACAGAACAAGGAACCCTCTGGATTATAAATGCATATGGGAAAAAGAACATTTTAAAGTTGGGTCATTTTTTTTCTAAACCATCATATTGATTTTTGTTTTGTTTCTTTTTTTGGGGGGGAGGACACACTTAGTGATGCTCAGGAATTATTCCTAGTTCTGCATTCACTCAGTCCTAGTGGTACTCAAGTGATACTCAAGGGACCATATGGGATGTTGGGGATAGATGCTGAATTAACTTCCTGCAAGGCAAGTGTCTTGCCTGCTGTACCAGTCCCATCATCATACTAATTCTTAAAAATGTAAAACTTTCTAGATAAACAAGAAGATGAAGTCATTTGGCATTTGGGGTGAAATTGAGAAAGAAAAACAGCCAAGAAGAATGTGGCCTCAGGTATCAGGGCTAGAGGAAACAACAGCCATAGTTACTATTGTGTGTGTGTGTGTGTGTGTGTGAGAGAGAGAGAGAGAGAGAGAGAGAGAGAGAGAGAGAGAGAGAGAGAGAGAGAGAGAGAGAGAAACAGAGATAGAGATGAGAGATAGAAAGAAGAGAGTAGAGCAAAGATTTCCAGCCCTACTTGTCAAGTTAAGTAACATGGCTCAGAGTGTGGGCCTAGGGCCAGAAAACAGCTCAGAGAGCCAGAGAGATGCTTTACATATAGGATACCCAGCTCCAACTCTGGCACTACATGATCTGAGAAATCCAGAGGGAACCCACCACCACCAATAGCACAAAGTCAGAAATAGCAAGTGAGCACTGCAAGGTATGGCCTCAAAATAAACAAAACAAGGCCAAAAAATAACTAGGCTTGTGACCTGAAAAGTTTCCTCCCACATGTACTCAGTCATATCATTTAACTCCTTCCCTTCACCACCTAGAGTTTCTAGATTTAAAAGAGCTCTTTCAGAGTGAGGGAGGATTCTGCCAAAGGAACAGTTTTGGAAAGTTACTGAGTACCAGGCAAGAGAACATGGTCCAATAATCTCCACGTGGAGTGTCACCTGCTGCATTTCTGAGTGTTTTCCTTTGAGTTTGACCTGAAAGATGATATTTCAGAGAGCAAGTCCCAGCGGTCAAAGCTCCCATCTCATTTTCCTGCTTTGAGACAGTGACGAAACTTGGGGACCCAAACACCTGGGGCAGGTCGTCCCAGCTCTCCTGGGTTGGATGCAAGGAAGAAGCTGCCTGCATTGACTGCACAGGTTAGATCCCCAAGAGAGCTGTTTTTCTAGCTAGAAGGAAATTAGGTTCCCACTAATCTGTGCAGACATCCATTTTATCAACTATAAATGTAAATGACCTGAGGTCAATATTGCTGTGGTCTTGTAAGAATTAGTTAGGAAAGTGGAAGAACTGCTTTTAAACCTAAGGTCTGAGATTGCTGCATGAGGTTCTCCCATAGACCAGCCTGTTCTAAACCCATACACAAAAAGCTTCACCTGTGATTCTGCCCAGCTGTCCACTGTACATCTTTCCAACAAACCCAGCTATGTGGGCTCCAAGGCTTACTCCAATCATGTAGATGTCATCAAGGGAAGCGCCTTCTTCCTGGAATGACAAGACAACCATCATCATAAATGGTGAGAGTATCACCTACATTTGTAGACACTTGTGAATTGTCAACATCAAAGAAATATTTCTAAACATCTACCCATGATTTCATGAAAGTAACATAAGAATCCTACCAAAAAATATTATTATTATTATTATTATTATTATTATTATTATTATTATTTTATCTGTGTGTCACACTCAGGAGTGCTCAGGACTTACTCCTGGCTCTGCACTCAGGGATCACTACTGACAGGGCTCAGGGGACCATATGTAGTATTGGAAATTGAACCTAGTTTGGCCACAGTAAGACAAGCACCCTATCCACCAGTGACACCACTTTTGGGGGGGACAGGGGGACACATCCAGTGATGCTTAGGGCCAATTATTGACTCTCCACTCAGGAACCACTTTTGGCAGTTCTTGGGGACTATATGTGATGCCAAGGTTGGAGACTAGGTTGTCTGTATGCAAAGCAAATGCCCTATCCAACTGTACTAATTACTCCAGACCAGAAAATGCCATTATTATGATTGCAGAGATAAGTCCAGGATTGATGGTGTGCCCAAAGGCAAGCATTTAGGTAGAAAGAAGAGCCAGAGTCAGACCAATCTGTCAAACATCAAACCCTGATGTCATGTCCTGGATCCCTGCCTTGGCCAGAAATCAGATCTTCAGCCCTTTGCTCCATCTTCTAGGGACTTACTCAGAATTGCCAGGTGCTGCAGAACAGACCCCTGTGCACTGAATATTATCTTTTACTTTAAGTCTCCTGATTTAAATTTGGCCCCGAATTCTTGAAGTGAATTCTCTTACCAACATCCGGTCGATAAAGATCTTCAGAATCTCTGCTACTTTCCTGGTTTTAGCCGAGGCATGATTGTATACGACTGTGGTAGCTCCTCGATTCCAGTCCACTACAATCACATTCAGGTCTTCAACCAAAAGCAAAGCCTGAACTAAATCCTCAATCCACACTGGAGGGGACCCTGTGGGCCGGTATCCATGGATGATGAAGGTGGTTCTCTTGGTGACGTTCAATTTCCCCAGAAATGTGGAGTTGATGATTTGTGCACAGTTACTGTTTACGCTTGTGTAGAGCAACAACCTTACATCGAGTTCGGTCCCAACTACAGCACTATGAATGCTCAGTTTGGTGAATGATGCACATTCTTCATCTGTGTCTGGAAAGAAAATGAGATGGCATCATTAATGCTCTTTCTCTAACTGGGCATCACAGTGTTGACCTCAGAGCTAAGGGAATGGTTTAGTGGCAAAAACTTCTACCCTGCAAGCTTGAAACCCAGAGTTTGATCCCTGGTATCACCCACAGGTGCTCAGTGGGGTTCTGGCCAATATAGTGTGCTTGAGCTATGGTGCCCAGTCTTCCCAGTCATGAGGTGTGTGTTTCAAGTCTGCAAAGAATAAGTATGACCTTCAGCAAGCACCAGAACTAGAGATGTGTGAGCACACTGGCCAGGAGTGCCACACTTGGTGAGCATATGTGTGAACAATACAACTAAGGAGACCGACCACAAATATGTGTGTAAAACAGAAGAAAGAAAGAAAGAGGGGCCAGAGAGATAGCATGGAGGTAAGGCGTTTACCTTTCATGCAGAAGGTCATTGGTTCGAATCCCGATGTCCCATATGGTCCCCCGTGCCTGTCAGGAGCTATTTCTGAGCAGACAGCTAGGAGTAACCCCTGAGCATCGCCGGATGTGGCCCAAAAACCAGAAGAAAGGAAGGAAGGAAGGAAGGAAGGAAGGAAGGAAGGAAGGAAGGAAGGAAGGAAGGAAGGAAGGAAGGAAGGAAGGAAGGAAGGAAGGAAGGAAGGAAGGAAGGAAAGGAAGGAAGGAAGGAAGGAAGGAAGGAAGGAAGGAAGGAAGAAAGAAAGAAAGAAAGAAAGAAAGAAAGAAGAAAGAAAGAAAGAAAGAAAGAAAGAAAGAAAGAAAGAAAGAAAGAAAGAAAGAAAGAAAGAAGGAAGGAAGGAAGGAAGGAAGGAAGGAAGGAAGGAAGGAAGGAAGGAAGGAAGGAAGGAAGGAAGGAAGGAAGGAAGGAAGGAAGGAAGGAAGGAAGGAAGGAGGAAAGGAAGGGAGGAAGGGAAGGAAGGGAAGGAAGGAGGGAAGGGAAGGAAGGAAGGAAGGGAAGGAAGGAAGGAAGGGAAGGAAAAAGGAAAAAGAAAGAAAGAGAAAGAAGGAAGGAAGAAAGAAAAAGAAAGAAGGAAGAAATAAGGAGAGAAAGAAAAAGAGCAAGAGAGAAAGGAAGGAAGGAAGAAAGGGGAAGAAAGGAAAGACATAAGGGGAAGGAAGGAAGAAAGAAACAAAAGGAAAAAGGAAAGGAAGGAAGAATGGAAAGAAGGGAGAAAGGGAGGCAGTGGAGAGGAAGGAAGCAAGGAAGAGAGACAGGGAAAGAAGTTAAAAATAAAGGGACAGATGGTATGAAGGAGGGAAGAAAGAGAAAAAAGTGAGTGAGGGACGATAAAACAGTGGGGATAAGGGAGGAAGGGAGGAAAGAAGCAAGAGAGATAGAAAAAGGAGGGAGGGAGGAAGGGAGAGAGGGAAGGAAGGAATGAAGGAGGAAGGGAAGGAGAGAAGGAAGGAAGCATCAAGGGAAGGAGGGAGGAAAAAAGGGAGGGAGGAAGGAAAGGAGGAAAGAAAAGAAGGAAGGGAGAAAGGAAAAAAGGGAGGAAGGGAGGGGAGTATGGGGCCAGGGAGGAAGTGGGGAAGAAAAGAACTGCCCTTCTCTGGTTCTATCTCAGCACTCTATATCACCTGGCTATGGACTAAATCTAGTAGAATGAAATTGTAAACCCATACTGGATTCAGAAATTTTTAAGCTGTGACTCCATTCTTTACCTGGAAAAACATATTCCTGAATCTTTCTAAAAGGTGTAAGCCAAAGTCACCACAACAAGCACTTCTTGACTCTCCAAGCCCTAAGGACAGTCATCCCAGAATTCTCCAAATTTCTTTATGCACTTCACTGACTGTATAGTGAAAAATATCTCAGGGGTGTTGAGTGTATGGATGAACATCATGTTTATCATGTTAGACCACAATAATCTATGAACAGTGTCCTAGACTCTCACAAATCTTCCCCCAGAAGACCCAGTGGCAGAGTCTGTATTTTCCAAGTGTCTCTTTGTGTCCCAAGCACCCCATTAGGTCCAGTCATAGGGAAGGTTATGGGCTCCCCCCCCCCCCCAGTTCTCAATAGCATCTAAATCTGTTGATCAGGCAGCATTTCCTGAACCCTCCTTTCCTTTGCTCTCTAAGCATCACTATTAAGTATATTTTGCTGAATCAACTCTAAGGATGATTATAGAAGGAAGGTTGAAAATGAGAAGTGTAATAGCATAAAATGAACCCAAAACATCTTTTTATGGGTGAGAGGGGCACATCCCATGATGTTTGGGAGTTACTCCTGACTCTGCCTTCAGGAATTACTCCTATGTTTAGTGACCATATGGATGCCAGGAGTTGGCCTTGTCTTACCTGTTCTACTATCTCTCCAGCTCTGAACCTGAAACATCTTTTAACATGAAGTGTGTATTTTTTAAATATGACCCATAGGAACTGGGGACATAGCAGAAAAGCTAAGATGGCTTCAAACCCTAGTTTTAAATACTGGCACCTCATATGGTCCCCCACGAACCACCAGGAATCACTTCTGAACACAGAGCCAGGAATTCCCTCTGTGTATCAAAAAGTACCGCTGAAATACATATATAGTCCCCTAAAAATACATATATGGTCCAATAACAGAGGAAATGGAAATGCTCTAAATTACAGGCAATAAGGGGCTGGGCGGTGGCGCTGGAGGTAAGGTGCCTGCCTTGCCTGCGCTAGCCTAGGACGGACCGTGGTTCGATCCCCCGGCGTCCCATATGGTCCCCCAAGCCAGGAGCGACTTCTGAGCGCATAGCCAGGAGTAACCCCTGAGCGTCACCGGGTGTGGCCCAAAAACCAAAAAAAAAAAAAAAAAATTACAGGCAATAAAAAGACAGCATAAGTAGAGGCAGATCTTGCACAATTTTAGACTGAGCTCTGTAATGGGAAAAATTAATTATTGGGTCAATTAGCAAAAGTTGGATATTAGAGGGGTCAGAGAGATAGTACAGTGGATAGGACACTTGTCTTGCATGTTACTGACCAAGATTTAATTCTCAGCACCCCATATGATTCCCCCTAGCCCAGCAATGAGTGACCCCTGAGAACAGAGCCAGAATTAAGCCCCAAGCACTACCTGCTGTGACACCCCAAATTATTTTTATTTTAACTTAAAAGTTTAATTAAAGGGCCCGGAGAGATAGCACAGCGGCGTTTGCCTTGCAAGCAGCAATCCAGGACCAAAAGTGGTTGGTTCGAATCCTGGTGTCCCTATGGTCCCCCGTGCCTGCCAGGAGCTATTTCTGAGCAGCCAGTCAGGAGTAACCCCTGAGCACCACCGGGTGTGGCCCAAAAAAAAAAAAAAGTTTAATTAAAAATACTGTACAATAATATTGTATTAACATTAGATTAATTAAAGTTGTTAACTAAGCCATAGTTATCTGAGAAAAATCCTAATTATAAGAAAATACAAAAATACACAGTGGAAGTATTTATAAATAAATTGCTAGTTATATAAAATGGTTCAGAACAAATTAGAGGTGGGTAAAAGCAAGTAATAAATACATGCAGTGGGATGTTAATAATAGATGAAAGATTATTTGTGTTTTGTGAATTTATTTTGTTCTGGGAGCTTATTTTTTTATTTTTTATTTTGGGTCACACCCAGCAATGCTCAGGGGTTACTCCTGACTTTGCACTCAGGAATTAATCCTGATGGTGTTCAGGAGGCCATATGGAATGCCAGGTATTGAACCCAAGTTGGGTGCATGCAAGAAAAACCATTATACCAACTTCATATCTCTTCTGTCCCTGGGAGCCTTTCTGTAAGTATAAAACTATTTCTAAATAAGGATTAGGGGCTAAGACTATAGCTCAGGGTCAAGGAATATAGCCCCTGATCTATATTCAAACCTAGGAATAGGATAGAGCACATCAGGCTTTAGGCTCACTCTCCAGCAAAAAAAAAAAAAAAAAAAAAAAAAATATAAATATAAATTTAAATAAATAAATATGTGTGTGTGTGTGTCTACATATATATTAAAAACTTATAAATTAAAAACTTAAGTAAATTTGAGGCCTGAGCAATAGCACAGAGGGTAGGATGTTTGCTTCGCACAAGGCCAACCCAGGTTTGATCCCCAGCATCCCATAGATCCCCAGAGCCTGCCAGGAGTAAATTCTGAGCATAGAACCAGGAGTAACCCCTGAGTGCTGCTTGTGTGACCACAAAAAAAAAAAAAAAAAAAAAAGTAAATTCAAGAAAAAGCACAGGCTCCAATTTATATAGTCCTCCTTTTTCTCTACTCTGTCAAGAAGTATGGGCAATGATGTTTACTTTCTGTTAACCTGGTCTTTCTTTTCTCCACCCTTATCAAAATATATTTGACAAACAACATTGTGTCAGCTTAAGGTGTATATTGAGATGATTTCATACGTTGTATATTGTGAAACTGCAGTATGGTTTTGTGTGTGTGTGTGTGTGTGTGTGTGTGTGTGTGTGTGTGTGTGTGGTTTTTGGGTCACATCCGGCAGTGCTCAGGGATTATTCCTGGCTCCATGCTCTGAAATTGCTCCTGGCAGGCACGGGGGACCATATGGGACACCGGGATTCGAACCAATGACCTTCTGCATGAAAGGCAAACGCCTTACCTTCATGCTATCTCTCCGGCCCCTGCAGTATGGTTTAACATATTCATCCATCCCCTCATTCTTTCTGTGTGTATGATGAGAACACTAAAGTTCTACTCTTGACTAACTTCTCAGTATTGTGTCCAGTACAGCAGTCTTGCTGGCTATGGTCACCCTTTCTCTGCCCAGAAGCCCAATTAGCTTATTCATCGACCTATTTTCTCCATCTGTTGGCACCTCTCACGTTACTCTTCCTGGAGATAGCATGCATCTGGGGAACGTGGGCTGAATTCTCTCTGGTGCCCGTAGAGCAAGTCCCAAAGTGAATTAATTTACGGCTTAATGAGTCACTTTATTAATCAATAGAGGAGGGCCAAGTCTTTCAGCGTCAGTCTTGAGTAAAAATGCGTTTCACTCTTGGCTGTGGAACTGATTCACCATGTGGCCTGGGGAAATTATGTCATCTTTCCCTTGCCACTTACCTGTCCCAGGAAAGAATGCCACAAATATGAATTACATCTGAGTCAGACCCAAGAACTAGTCAGAGCCCTTTCTAAAAGAGGACTTTGAACTGCTCTGCCAGTTCATTTTCCACCTGAAAAGCAACGTTATGTTCAATGTGTCAAAAGTCACATAGTGGAAACCTTGGACAGTTTAAATGAAGACTTACGAAGTTTTGAGCACAAGGCACACTTGAGTAGAAACTGTCCACTTTATCTGTCCATTTTATACAAAGGCTCAAATCACTTCCTTGACTTGCTGAGCCTTCTCTAGCACTAGGGCCAAAGCACTTACTTGCCTTGCATGTTGTTGACTCTGGTTCGATTGCCAGCACTGCCTGTCCTTCTTCCAAAACAGTTCTTGAGAAGAGTTCCCCAGAAGCACTGGGATTGTACTCCCTCCATTGATCAATATAAAATGTATTTTATTTGACCATGTTACTAATTATTTTAAGCTTCTGGAGGGCAGGGACTATGCTGTGACTTAATCTCTGCCCATGTCACTGTCTCTCATATCAGAGGACCTCTCCATGTAGGAAGCTATTCTCAGATAATCTGAGAGCTCAATATTTGTAAATAGCAAATTTGTTTACTCTTGGTCCTTAAGGATAGCACAGTAGGTAGGGTGTTTGCCTTGTAAGTAGCTGACCCAAGTTCAGTCCCAGGCATCCATATGGTTCCAAGTCTGCCAGGAGTAAATTCTGTGCACAGAGGCAAGAGTAACCCCTGAGTACTGCCTCATGTGGCTCCAAACAAACAAATTTGTTTATCCCCGTGAACACAGTTCTTTATGTTCAATTTTATGCTAGTATTCTTTTTTTAAGGGGGTCCTCACCCAAAGTTACTCAAGGCTACTCCTAAGTATTCGCAGGTGCTACTCATGAAACTATGTGGTTCAAGGGATCAAGCCTAGGACTCTAGCATGCAAAATACATGCTCCAGACCTTTGAAGCTTTCTCTCTTATGCTGGTTCCAGCCCACAGCCTGATATTTCTAAAATCATTAATTCAGGTTTGATGATTGGCACCACATTTGGTTCTATGAGCCCTGCCAGGAGTGATCTCTCAGTAACAGAGCCAAGAAATGTTCAAACCCTGGCCCCAAATAAAAATTATAAAAAATAAAATAAATAATTGTGTGATGTCTTCAGAAAGCAGACCCCTTTGGGCTTATTTTTGTTTGGTTTTGTTACCAAGTCAAGTTTTCTTCCAGTGTGAACACAGTCTAACTAGATAACCATAGAACATGTTAAACTGGTTTCTAAAATCTAACCTCTTCTCTTCCAGTTTATTTGAAACAGGAGAAACTTTGACTTTCCTTTCACATTATTTTGAAAGTCAATTACTTTGAAATGCCAGTGGAAAATTACAACGGGATGCCTGATGCCATTCACCCAATAAGGAGAGACAGGCTGATTATCACTTATTGCCTCCCCATAAAATGAAAAGTAGCAGTCTGAAGGAAATCTAGTACTAACATTTTCCAAGAAAATGCATCTGGGCCTGAGATGCTTTATTTTAATATAATGCTTGATTAACTGTGGCAATCCAGCCAGACCCATTTCCGGTTATTAATGTCTGTTCTCCTGCTGTCAGGAGTAGTTATAACAGTACTTCTGCTGAGTAGTTTTGCAAGTTACCAAATGACCCACAGAGATGAAAACATGAAATACTTTGGTTCTTTAAAGAAAATGTTTGTTAACTTGGATCAAATATCTCAAACAAACAAAATATCTGGAAAGATCACAGTTTCTTTTTAGAGTCAGACATGAGTTTGAAGTCCACTACCTTCATTGCCCATGAGATCCCTGTTAATTGGTGACCTAATCTGGGTTTCCGTTTCCTCCATAAAAAAAAAAAAATTCATAATGATGTCAATATGTCAGACGGTACTTCCTGGAGCTATATGAAACATATTGAGGCCAGAAAAAAAACATTACTCAAATGTACTTATCAAAATTCCCTTCTACGGGCCTGGAGAGATAGCACAGCGGTGTTTGCCTTGCAAGCAGCTGATCCAGGACCAAAGGTGGTTGGTTCGAATCCTGGTGTCCCATATGGTCCCCCGTGCCTGCCAGGAGCTATTTCTGAGCAGACAGCCAGGAGTAACCCCTGAGCACCACCGGGTGTGACCCAAAAAAACCCAAAATTCCCTTCTACAGAGGCCAAAGCAGGTAATGTGTTGGTCTTGCACATAAAATAACCAGAAATCACCACTGGCAGGCTCAGAGGACCATATGGAATGCTGGGGATCAAACCCAGATCAGCCAAGTGCAAAGCAAGTTGTGCTACCTGTTGTGTTATTGCTCCAGCACTGAGACATTAACTTCTTTAGGACAATTATTTAGGTCATAAAAATTAAATATTTTCGGGGCCAGAGCAATAGCACAGCCATAGGGAGTTTGCCTTACATACAAAAGATCCTGGACGAAAATGGTTCGAATCCCGGTGTCCCATATGGTCCCCAAGCCAGGAGTGATTTCTGAGCGTATAGCCAGGAGTAACCCCTGAGTATCACAAGGTGTGGTCTAAAAACCAAAAAAAAATTTTTTTAACATTTTCTAGGTAATTGATTTGAATGATCAGTTATTTATTCAAGAAGCACATGTCCAGGGTAGTCATTAACCAAAGAAAAATCTAAAAAATTAATGTTTCAATAAACTAGCATTTCTTTTGATTTTTATTAAAACTTAGGAAATAATTATACATTATTCCTGTAGTGTTAATTAGGTATGTATTTTATTATTTATATATGAGGTACTTTGGGGTGCTAATTAAATATCCGTTAGTTCTCAAATGTAGAATTGAACTCTTCAAAATGATAATAGGGGTGAGATGAAGAAAGAGTATAGTGCATGCCTTGAATGTGGTCAACCCAGGTTTGATCCCCAGCAAGCATCCCATATGACCCTCCAAGTACCATTGGGAGTAATGCCTGAGTTCAGAGCCAAGAGTAAGCCTTGATAATTACTGTATGTGAACCAAAAACCAAAAAGAAAAAAATACACTTTTCTTAACATGTCTAAAGTTGGTCTAATTCATTAAGTTCATCTTGGAATGAAATAATCATTTAAGTCCTGATGAGCCTAAAGGAAAAATTTTACCATTACTCAGAAATGTAGATTTGTTATTTTTTTTTTTTGTACCACTCTTGGCTTAATCCTGGCACTATGTTCAGGGATCACTCCTGGTAGTGTTCAGGGACCATATTCTGTTCCAGAATCCAACATTAGGTAAACACAAGATAAAACCAAATCCAAGGCCTTACACAAAGTATTATGGCTCCAGCCCAAAAATGCAGGTTATTTCATCTCATTGTTCACCCCTTTTCTAACTGAAATACTAATTCTTTTGCACCCCTTCCTTAGGATCTAGAAAAATGTAGCTTGTGGATATCATTTGTAAGTTTATCAATGTTCTTTCTCTCTCTGAGAAATTCATCTTTTCCCTCACAGAGTAAATATATACCCCTTCTTAAGTAAAATCTTTCTTTGAGAGTACCAGAACTAAAAGAAAGTGAACTTCAGAGAATACCACATGTGCAAGCTCCGCAACCTGAGTTGAGCATCACAGCTAAAATAAGCAAGCCCTGGCGGCTAAAATGACAATGCAGTTAGACATCTTGCATGTAATTGATGCTATACGTTCCCCTGAGTTCAGAGCCAAGAGTTATGCCTTGAGCACATCCAGATGTGATCAATAAAATAAAATAAAGTAAAATAAAATAGGGGCTGGAGTGGTGGCACAGGGAGTAAGGCGTCTGCCTTGTCGATCCCCTGGCGTCCCATAGGATCCCCCAAGCCAGGAGTGATTTCTGAGTCCATAGCCAGGAATAACCCGTGAGTGTCACCAGGTGTGGCCAAAAAAAACAAACACAAAATAAATTAAAATAAAATAAAATGGACAGGCACTACATCCAGGCATGTATGCAACTCCCAGTCATCACAACATCAACAACAGCAACAAAGGAAAGGGAGAGGAGGAAGAGAATATGAAAAACACAATTAGATGAATCTTGCTGGGGACAAAACTCAGAGGAAGAGCACATACTTTAAATGTAGGAGGCCCTGGGTTTGATTCCTAGACAGACAGACAGACAGATACACACACACACACACACACACACACACACACACACACACACACACACCATATATGTATCTTGAAAACACTTTAGTGTCATAAGCTGGTAACCAGCTATAAATGTCAGCATTCATATAAAATTGCCAAAATAGGACAATCTAAAAAGATAAAAAGTAAAAAATGGCTACTTAAGGCTGAAGAATAAGGGGAGGTGGAGAGATAGGGATGGGCTAGCCGAGTACTGAGTTTTGGGAATTATTTTTTTTGGGGGGGTCACACTCGGCAGCACTCAGGGGTGACTCCTGGCTCCATGCTCAGAAATCACCCCGGGCAGGCTTGGGAGACCATATGGGTTGCCAGGATTAGAGCCACCATTCTTGTGCATGCAAGGCAAATACGCTACTTCCATGCTATCTCTCTGGCCCTGAGTTTTGGGTTTTTAAGGTTGTTTTTTTGCTTTTAGTTTTTGAGGTCTTGAGAATGCTCCAAAATTAATTGGGAAAGAGTTGGCCCTTCCCACAATATAGGCACATATTATTGATGAATATACCAAAAGCCACTAAATTATAAACTTTAAGTGGGTATATGTAGTACATGGTATATGAAATATAGCTAAACAAGTTGTTATCACAAATTTAGCATTTCCATAGAAGGAAGTTGTTTGGAGATGACTAAAGATTGGCGCTAGTCTCTCATCTTGTACTTACAATACTTTGAAGGGGGAATTCTGGACATCAAACCAAAGACCTCATACATAAAGAGTGAGTCACATTCTTGAACTGTGAATGTGAATCTTCCACTGTGAACAGCCTATTAGAAGGGAGGATTTGTAGTTATTCTGTGTAAAATAACCCCACCTTCTTTTCCCATCAGGCTTAAGGACTCAATACTTCCCTTATTTGGCTTCATCTCAGTCAGAGAGAATTGGACTTTTCAGGTAATCTATATATTTGATTTATTATTTTATTTATTTTTGTTTGTTTATTAATATTTATTAATATCTCTATTAGTAAACACCATGATCACAAACATGTTTGTAGTTGGGTTTCACCCCCTTTACCAGTGCAACCTTCCCACCATCACTGACCCCATGTCTCCCCACCTCCTGTCTTTGAGATAGGCATTCTATTTCTATTACTCACTTACCATTGTCATAATAACTGTTGGTGTAGTTATTCTCTAACTGCACTCACCAATCTTTGTGGTAAGCTTTATATCATGGGCTGGTCCTTCCAGCCCCCTTTTCTATTGTCTCTGGGTATTATACTATATTATTTTATTTTTCTTAAACCCCACAGCTGAGTGAGACTATTCTGTCTCTATCTCTCTCCCTTGGACTCATTTTATTCAGCACAATAGTTTCCATATCCAGCCATGTATAAGAAAATTTTATAACTTAATTTTTCCTGACAGCTGCATAGTTTTCCTTTGTGTATATGTACCACAGTTTCTTTAGCCATTCATCTGTTGAAGGGCATCTGGGTTGTTTCCAGATTCTGGCTATTGTAAATAGAGGAGCAATGAACATAGGCATGCAGAGGGCATTTTTGAATTTTTTTTTTTTGTGTTCCTAGGGTGTATTCCTAGGAGTGGTATAGCTGGATCATCTGGGAGCTCAATTTTCAGTTTTTTGAGGAATCTCCATATTGAATAAACTGCCCTCTTGATAGGCAGTACATCTCACTTTGAACCACTGACTTTCCTTACTTTACGGGAGATGAGGAGTGGAGACAGAAAGAAATTCTATCTCTTTCCCTAGAATAACTTATTTCATGAGTACCAGTTGGACAGTGGTTTCCTGAGATAAAGATGATTATTAGACAAGAGAATCCTTTGCTGACAGACAATGGCTGGGAACTGACTCTGTTGATACAGTTCTAGATTTTTAGCTTCTGCCCGCTTAGTGAGAAACTTATTTACACTTTCCACATTTTTGATGTGGGGGAAGTGGCATTTCTTCAAAAAGAGGAGATATTCATATCCAAAGAAGTGTTGGTAAACACAGAAGATAGAGGGGCTGGAGAGATAGCAAGGAGGTAGGGTGTTTGCCTTGCACCCAGAAGGACGGTGGTTCAAATTCTGGCATCCCATATGGTCCCCTGAGCCTGTCAGGAGCTATTTCAGAGCATAGAGCCAGGAGTAACCCCTGAGCGCTGCCAAGTGTGACCCAAAAATAAAAACAAAACAAAACAAAAAAAAAACAACCAGAAGATAGAATTATAGAAGAGTTGAAGCAATAGTACAGTAGATAGGCACTTGTTTTGTATGCAGCCAACTGAGTTTGATCCCTGGAACCTCATATGGTCACCTAAGCACTGCCAAGAATGATCCCTGAGTGTAGAACCAGGAATAAGCCTAGAATACTGCTTGGTGTGACCAAAAAATAAATAAATAAAAGGGAGTAATTGATAGAAATAACCACCAATGGGGTCATAGGGCTAGCTCAGTGGCAAAGTACTATCTTGCAAATGTGATGTTGAGAGTTTGATCCCTGGTGTCTCCCACATGCAGCCCTGACTATGGTTCTACTATCTGGGATCCATCGTGAAATCTCAAGTGAGTTTGAGCACTACAACTAAAGTGTGATCCTGGGTAAATATCATAACCAATCATGGACAGACTCCTAGTCACAACAAAAATAACAACAAAAGGAAGATAATTTGGTGGTGGAAGAGAAGCATCATATATGAAGAAACTGTGTGGGCAAGTGGAGGGAAGGTTCTGAGATTCTGTGGACATCACTAAGCAAAAGTAGTTCACCTTAAACTTCTCCATGAGGCTAAGTCAGCTGATTAAAAATGAAAGAACCCACTATGGCCAAAACCAGGTGCTGAAAGGTGGTAAAGTGCTATGCATGTTACTGAAAACCAAGGTCCCTCCACAAAAAGAGGGGGAGAGAAAAGAAAAATATCAACCATTTAGCAGGCTGGGGAGGCAGAGATGTGGAGGAATGGGAGGGAAATTGGGGACATAGGTAGTTGTTAATGGACACTGGTGAAAGGATGGGTGTTGAAATTTTCTATAAAGCTCATCCCTCAACAACTTTTAGCACTGTCTCTCACAGTGATTCAATGAAAAGAAAAGAAGAAAGGAAGGAAGGAAGGAAGGAAGAAAGAAAGAAAGAAAGAAAGAAAGAAAGAAAGAAAGAAAGAAAGAAAGAAAGAAAGAAAGAAAGAAAGAAAGAAAGAAAGAAAGAAAGAAAGAAAGAAAGAAAGAAAGAAAGAAAGAAAGAAAGAAAGAAAGAAAGAAAGAGAGAGAGAGAGAGAGAGAGAGAGAGGAAGGAAGGAAGGAAGGAAGGAAGGAAGGAAGGAAGGAAGGAAGGAAGGAAGGAAGGAAGGAAGGAAGGAAGGAAGGAAGGAAGGAAGGAAGGAAGGAAGGAAGGAAGGAAGGAAGGAAGGAAGGAAGGAAGGAAAAAAGAAATGCCATAAAGGAGCCATTTCTTTGGGTCAGTGAAGTTGAAGCCACTAACCAAGTGACAGTCCAGGAATTCCAGCAAAGCTGCCCTGGCCTGGCAGCTTTCAGTCAGGAAGTTCAGCAAGCCCAACCCTGACTCACACCTCTTTGTTTCCACTTCAAGACTCAGGCGTGCACAAGCTATCATTTCCCCCAAACCCAAACATGATGCCAACATGTGTTAGCATCTTCTTTAGCACTTAAGTTCATGGTAAGGCACCTAGACTCCAAGGCCTTCCCAGAATAGAGCCCTATGTTAGGGGACAGGAAAGGGGTCACGCGGCATGTTCTGAAAAGGGATGGGCAGCTGGTCTCAAGAAAGAGAGACTGTCATGTGGAAACAACTTAGACTCCAGAGAATTAGACACTGACCATCCAGCCTTGACTCCTGGACCCCAGACATAGAAACGACAGAGTTCTCCACAACAGCTCCAGGAGCCCAATCCCCTCCAGGGCATTCATATTGCTGCTCTGACGCCAACATGTGCCAGTGCTAAATTGATAACCTGACAACGAGGAAATGGGAACAACTTGATCTAAGAGCAAGTTGTCCTTCCTCATCAGCCAACGATAAGACAAAATCAGAAAACATGTCACCCTTTGATCTGTGCAAAAGCCAAGATTGCTATATACAGATGACTGAATGTTACAACCAGGACGGGACAGTACACATCCAGGGACCAACAACAACAACAACAACATCAACAGCAACGAAAAGCTCTAGCCTAGCTTTTGGTCTACGATCTGTTCAACAAACAAGAGCTCCAATTCCAGAAGTCTGACTGAGACAACCGCAACTGAACGGGTCTTCCGGAAACATAACGAAAGACTTTATCCCAGGATCCATCCTAGGAGCAACATAATGACCAAGACTACCAACTACAGAAGATGGATTAAAACAACACTGAAGAAGCAGAACTGCTAGAACCACAAAGAAAGACTTCATCATAAGCTCCATTCCTTGAGTTGCACAGTCACCAAGATCTCTAGATACAAAGGTCTGATTTTACCATCCATGACGAAGCAGAAGTCTTTCATACACCACGAAAACACCGAGAGGAGAGTAAATGATCATGCAAGGCGTCTATAGTTAATCCCATTACAGTATACTTGGGGGGGGGGGGGGGGAGAAACCCTGTATCTCCTAGGCCAAGGGAATCTCCTCTATATCCAATATATATCTAAATCCAATAGTTACTGTGCCTATGAAGGGGGGAAAAGAAAAAAAAAGCACAAAACAATCATTTTTCCACATATTTATTTATCGATTGATATATTTTTGACGTCTTTATATTAATGTAGAGATTGAAATTAATGTCTCCAATATTATTTTATTTTATTTTATCTTTCTCTTTCTTTTTGCACTCTGGCATGAGTTGATTTCAGAACTGAGACTGTTGTGTGGTGCTTGTCTTTATTGCTGTGGTGCTCACTGAATATTTAATTTGATATTTCTTTCTATATTGTGGTGGTGTTTCAATTGCCTTTTTCACATCCTCTCTCAAACTGAGGTTGAAATCCTCTGGAAGGACTCCGCCTATTTTCAGCATATTTGACTTCTTTTTTTTCTTCTTATTTTGTATTTATTGCTTTTCTTTCCTTCAAACAAAACCACATAACTCGATTTATCTAGCTCCACTTCTTAAATAGAGGGGGAAACAGGGGAGGGTACCAGGACCAAACAGATATATAATCACTAATAGTGAGCTGGACAAAGAGGGGACCATCTACTCTAGTAGTCCGGGGGGTGATGGTGGGGTATATGGGTTGCAGAAGGGGAACTGGGATGGGGAGGACAAATTTGGTGATGGGTATTCCCTGATTCAATGTTGATATGTACCTAAAATACTACTGTGAAAGATATGTAAGCCATTATGATCAAAATAAAAATTAAAAAAAAAGAGAGTCTGGGAGCTGCCCTCACTTGTGACACTGAACTGGCTAATTACCTGCACTTGACCACACTTTTAGATTTATCTACAAACACTGTTTGGAAGGAATTTCCAGAAGTCCCAGATATAAACATTTCCTCAGCTTAAAAGTTTTGCATTGGGGGCTGGAGAGGTGGCGCTAGAGGTAAGGTGTCTGCCTCGAAAACGCTACCCAAGGAAGGACAGCGGTTAGATCTCCTGGCGTCCCATATGGTTCCCCCAAGCCAGGGGCAATTTCTGAGTGCTTAGCCAGGAGTAACCCCTGAGCATCAAACGGGTGTGGCCCAAAAAACAAACAAACAAAAAAAAGTTTTGCATTGGAGAAATTAGAAAATGATTATTTTTGTTTGTTTTTGTTTTTGTTTTGTTTTTGTTTTTGGGCCACACCCGGCGGTGCTCAGGGGTTACTCCTGACTGCTCAGAAATAGTTCCTGGCAGGCACGGGGGACCATATGGGACACCGGGATTTGTTTTTTTTGTTTTTTGTTTTTTTTTGGGGTCTCACCCGGCAGTGCTCAGGAGTTACTCCTGGCTCCATGCTCAGAAGTCGCTCCTGGCGAGCACGGGGGACCATATGGGACACCGGGATTCGAACCGATGACCTTTTGCATGAGAGGCAAACGCCTTACCTCCATGCTATCTCTCCGGCCCGGCACCGGGATTTGAACTAACCACCTTTGGTCCTCCTGGATCGGCTGCTTGCAAGGCAAACGCCGCTGTGCTATCTCTCCGGGCCCAAAAATGATTATTTTTAAGAGAAGTTTAAGGATGAGGGGACATGTTCCTACTCTGAAATGCCATTCCATTTTTGAAACTTCAAGTGTCTAAGTGAATACTTTGGTTTGGAGCCAGCAGTGCTCAGGGTTTACTCCTGGCCTTGCACTTGGAGATCACTCCTGGCGGGCTCCAGGTGCCATATGTAGTTCCAGGGATGGAATCCAGGTCAGCCGCCTGTAAGATAAAAGTCATACCTGTGCTATCGCTCTGACTCCTCAGTGATTACTTTTTTTTTATGCCAAGTAACACACTGATTTCAGCCTAACAAAACTATCTTTTACTAGGACTATAATGTGCTCAAGGTGATAACTTTATTTCTCTTTCACCCTGTGAACAGAACAGGCAAACAACACCTGGGCACAAGGCCCTTGAGGTTGGCAAGCCATCTCTGCTTTTACCCACCAACTGCATTTCTTTAGAATATGACAGAAAAAACAAATGAGCTGATCTGCCAGATTTCCTCATTCTTATTCTGAATCATGTGAATAAATATGCATACTCACACCCACTCCCTCTTACCTTATAGCAGCACACACACACACCCCACCTGGAGTGCCTTTTCAAAATCCAAATAAACAGTTCTCATGGGAATTACTTTCTACCCATTGTTACAAATTGCCAAAGGTCAAAATATTAACTCTGGGGCCGAGGGGAAAAAAACTAACTCTCTTCCCTTCCCTTTATTTCCTCTTTAATTATAGGGATCAAACCCAGGACTCCACATATTCAAGGCCCGTGTTTGATCACCAAGTCACATTCCCAGCTGCTAGCAGAACTAAAAATTAGTACAGTGGACTGGGTGTTTGTCTTGCATGTGATCGTCAGCATCCCATGTGATCCCCCTGAACCCACTAGGAGTGATCCTTGAGCACTGCCGGGTGCAAGCTGGGTGCAAAGCTCACGATTAATTAATTAATCAATTAAGTAAATTAAGTAAACATTTATTTATGACAACCTGAAGAAAAAGCAATGAGGCTTAAAGCAAATGTCTTGATAGCATAAGGTCACAAGTTCAAATCCCCAGTGTCCCATATGTGCCAGGCAGCTCTGCTGACTGCAGTTTCTGGCACCTAATGATTTAAGGCAGTGCCACAGCTAAGTGTAAGCAGCACAAAAAGAGGTACAACCTCCAATGAGCACAACTTAGAAGATATTGGGTGTCACAGCTAGGCAATGTGATTGCTATAAATACCACTACAGATACCTGTGATAAGCATCACAACTAGAACTTTTGTGTCTCAACTAAAAGTTCAAGCCTTGGGGAACATGTGTGCTGCAACTTCAGAGGTGCAAACCTCAGTGAGCACAAGGAACAAGTGTGTGTGACTGATGTGTGACTTCCTGCAAGCACCACTGCCAGGGATGTAGTCAACCCCACTCATCACAATAGTGTCAACAACAAACAACAGTAAAGGGGAAAGGGATAATTATAAAATAGCTATTTACAAGAGGGGCCATGTGATAGAGCACATGCTCCACATGTTTGAAACCCTAGGTTCTATCTCTGGGACACATACACACACACACACACACACACAATTTGACAACTACCTTCATTTAAGACAATACTTACGGGCCGGGCGGTGGCGCTAAAGGTAAGGTGCCTGCCTTGCCTGCGCTAGCCTTGGACGGACCGAGGTTTGATCCCCCGGTGTCCCATATGGTCCCCCAAGCCAGGAGCAACTTCTGAGCGCATAGCCAGGAGTAACCCCTGAGCGTTACCGGGTGTGGCCCAAAAACCAAAAAAAAAAAAAAAAAAAAAAAAAGACAATACTTAGCAACACATGCTCCTTGAACCACCTGAAGCTGAATAAATGTTAAGATTCTACTAGAGATTCCAGGATCTCACCTTTGACCCCCACACACACACACTCTCTCTCTGGGGTAGAAGTCCTTTTTTTTTTTTTTTTTTTTTTTAACAAACATCCTAGGGCACTCCAGTGCATTTTCAAGTTTGCTACCCATTGTTTTGTCCCCTGGTAGACATTCCTATGTCTTTACAAAGGCTAGAAATAAAGATCTTCAAAAGTGAATAACTTGTGCTCTTTGGATTTCTAAACATTATCAAATATTGGCTAATTTTTAGACTGTGAACCAAAAGGGTGTGTGTGTGTGTGTGTGTGTGTGTGTGTGTGTGTGTGTGTGTGTGAAAACAGAAGTCAATGTATTTGTGATGAATAATTTCCATTATCAAATGCATACTATCTGACACCCTCCCCCACGAAAGTTCCAAGTTCAGAGACAGAGAAATCTGGATTGATTTTACAACTACAATTATGCTTTTTTCTTCTAGGTTAAAAAGTCTATCATAGGGGCCGGGCGGTGGCGCTGGAGGTAAGGTGCCTGCGCTAGCCTAGGACGGACCACGGTTCGATCCCCCGGCGTCCCATATGGTCCCCCAAGAAGCCAGGAGCAACTTCTGAGCGCATAGCCAGGAGTAACCCCTGAGCATCACAGGGTGTGGCCCAAAAACCAAAAAAAAAAAAAAAAAAAAATATCATAGGGGCCAGAACAATAGCATAAGAGGTAGTATTTTTTAAATAAGGGGCAGGACAGAGAGATAGTACAGTGCAGAGTGCTTGCCTAGTACATGGTCAACTAGGTTTTGGTCCCAGGCATCCCTTAAGTCCCTTGAGCACCACCAGGAGTCATTCCTTTGTGCAAAGCCAGGAAAAAGACCTGAGCATTGATGGGTGTGTCCAAGAACAAACAAAAGTAGAAAGCAAGGTACAAAAAAATATAGAGATATGTAATGGGAGACTAGAAGAATGTCCCATAGACTTTCTTTTTGGTGTTAGGGTAATTTGCTAGGGTGGTTTGTTTTTTGTGCCACATCCATTGAGGCTCAGGAGTGACTCCTGGCACTCCTGCAGGCAGGTTCAGGAGATCATATAAGGTACCAGGGATTGAACTCAGGTCAGCTGCATGCAAAGCAAGCACCTGGCCTGCTGTACAATCACTCTGCTTATGCTAGAGTTTATTCCTACTCCCCTTAACTAATTATAAATTTCATTTTTATTTCCATTTTTCATATGAGGCCACTCCCAACAATGCTTGGCCTACTCCTGTGGCCCTGAGGCTGAGTTCCAGAACCAAGAGATATATATATACAGGGTGCTAGGCATGGGAAGATGAGGGGGTAGGATGGGGGTGATGAGGATGTGGTACTAGGAAATAAGGATAGAACACAGGGTCTCCATGCTAGACATGTGTTCAACCTTATCTCTTTTTTTTTTTTTTTTTTTTTTTGGTTTTTGGGCCACACCTGGCAGTGTGCTCAGGGGTTACTCCTGGCTGTCTGCTCAGAAATAGTTCCTGGCAGGCACGGGGGACCATATGGATACCGGGATTCGAACCAACCACCTTTGGTCCTGGATCGGCTGCTTGCAAGGCAAACGCCACTGTGCTCTCTCTCCGGGCCCCCTTATCTCTTTTTTATTGTATTTTTAATTTATAAAATAAGACTTTAGGGCCAGAGTGATAGCACAGCAGGTAGGGCAGGTTTGCCTTGCATGTGGCTGACCCAGGTTTATTCTCTGGCATCCTTTATGGTCTCCTGAGTCTGTAAGGAGTAATTTCTGAGTACATACCCAGGAGTAACTCCTGAGCGCTGCTGGGTGTGATCCAAAATCAAAAAAGATAAAATAAAATAAATGTTAAAATACTCATTTCATAATTAAAATATCATTATAATAAATTATAGCTCATTGTTAAATCAACTTCAAAATACAAATGGGGGGGGATACAAATTAAAGGAGAGTGAAATAGCTCAAGGGGCTGAGTACTTGCCCTGGGGGTCCTAGGTTAGCAGCATGTGACTTCCAATGAGCCAGGAGTGGTCCCAGCACCTCCAGGTGAAGTTAAAAAAAAGAAACCAACAAAGAAAAAAATATAGGAGCAGGAGCTATAGTTCAGTGAGTGAATTATTTTGCATGTGCTAATGGAATTTGATCCCCAGAATCCTATATGGTTCTCTGAGCCTGCAAGGAGTAATCCCTGAGCACCACTGGGTGTAGCCCAGAAATAATCAAAGAAAAGAAAAAAGAAAGAAAAAAAGAAAAAAAATCCCACAAATTAAAAACTAACTCATCTGCCTAAAATCTTAGCAATTATTTTAATTTTTCTTTGTTTTTGTTTTCGTTTTTGTTTTTGGGCCACACCCGGCAGTGCTCAGGGGTTACTCCTGGCTGTCTGCTCAGAAATAGCTCCTGGAAGGCACGGGGACCCTATGGGACACTGGGATTCGAACCAACCACCTTTGTTCCTGGATCAGCTGCTTGCAAGGCAAACGCCGCTGTGCTATCTTTCCGGGCCCCAATTATTTTAATTTTTCTTCTAAATTTTATTTACTCATGTAATTTATATATTTTTTCCTTTTGTTTTTTTTTGGGGGGTCACACCCAGAGGTGCTCAAGGATTACTCTCAGTTCTGTGCTCAGAAATCACTCCTGGGGCCGGAGAGATAGCATGGAGGTAAGGCGTTTGCCTTGCATGAAGAAGGGCAAGGACGGTGGTTCAAATACTGGCATCCCATATGCTCCCCCGAGCCTGCCATGAGCGATTTCTGAGCGTAGAGCCAGGAGTAACTCCTGAGCACTGCCGGGTGTGACCACTCCCCCCCAAAAAAAATCACTCCTGGCAGCATTAGGGGACTATAAGGAACAGGGTCAGCCCCATACAAGGCAAAAGCCCTATTCCCTATGTATTACTCCAGCCCCATTTTAACATATTCTAATCTTACTTTTCTCTACAAATTTGAATTCACTTCTGCTTTATTTACAGGTAAATACACATTTCTACCTAGCTTTAGAATAATTTTAAATGCTACTTTAAAAAAAGCTGATACTGGGCCCAGAGAGATAGCACAGCGGCTTTTGCCTTGCAAGCAGCCGATCCAGGACCAAAGGTGGTTGGTTCGAATCCTGGTGTCCCATATGGTCCCCCGTGCCTGCCAGGAGCTATTTCTGAGCAGACAGCCAGGAGTAACCCCTGAGCACCGCCGGGTGTGGGCCAAAAAAAAAAAAAAAAAAAAAGCTGATACTGTACATTATTCATTCCTACTGTGTCTAGATTCAAGGTTTTATAAATAACAGAATCATCCTTGGTAAGTTTTAATTACTTTTAAAAGTAATTATTTTAAAATTTTGTTTTCTGTTTTAGGTCCGGATTTAGGCACCCCTGGGACAAAAGAAAGAAAGACAGACAGACGAGAGAAAGAAAGAATGAAAGAAAGAAAAGAAAGAAGAGAAAAAGGCAGAGAAGAGAAGAGAAGAGAAGAGAAGAGAAGAGAAGAGAAGAGAAGAGAAGAGAAGAGAAGAGAAGAGAAGAGAAGAGAAGAGAAGAGAAGAGAAGAGAAGAGAAGAGAAGAGAAGAGAAGAGAAGAGAAGAGAAGAGAAGAGAAGAGAAGAGAAGAGAAGAGAAGAGAAGAGAAGAGAAGAGAGAAGTAATGTTTTTAGCATAAATTCCAGGCAATGGGGCCCGGAGAAATAGCACTGCGGTGTTTGCCTTGCAAGCAGCCGATCCAGGACCTAAGGTGGTTGGTTCGAATCCCGGTGTCCCATATGGTCCCCCGTGCCTGCCAGGAGCTATTTCTGAGCAGACAGCCAGGAGTAACCCCTGAGCACCGCCGGGTGTGGCCCAAAAACCAAAAACCAAAAAAAAAAAAAAAAAAAAAATTCCAGGCAATGGTTTTACTTTTCTTTTTATTTTTGGACCGCACCAAGCAGTGCTCAGGGATTGCTCCAGGGAGTATCTTGGGAGCCTTGCTGTGCAGAAAACCAGCTCAGGCCTTTTGCATGCGGACCATGTTCCCAGCTCTTTAGCTATCTCAATGACCCTGGCTTTACGTTTTTATGATACTAATATATAATCTATTTCTCTTTTTAAAAAAAATGCACCAACAAGCTATGTGAAAAACAAGTGGATTCCTAAAAAGACTGAACAGTGCTTAAGTATATTTTTTTCCAGGAAACTCAAGTGGTTGAATTCCACATAAAAATATTATATTTGGCCCGGAGAGATAGCACAGCGGCGTTTGCCTTGCAAGCAGCCGATCCAGGACCAAAGGTGGTTGGTTCAAATCCCGGTGTCCCATATGGTCCCCCGTGCCCGCCAGGAGCTATTTCTGAGCAGACAGCCAGGAGAAACCTCTGAGCACCGCCGGGTGTGGCCCAAAAACCAAAAAAAAAAAAAAATATTATATTTATTTTAAAAGCATCTCATTTTACTTGTTACCTTGCTATGTACTTAATGTACTTATGTCACTTAATTTTTTATTATGACTAATAATTTTAAATGGTTAAATTATAAGGCATTATTCTACGAGGACTCATGTGTACAAAACTATGTTTTACCTGTAAGAAAAATATTTTAATCAAAGCTATAAAAACCCAACTTCATTATATTTGATGTTACAATAAAATGAAAAAGCCAATTTCCAGAAAATTAAAGCTCTTATTTCACAGAGGTAAAAGGCATACATAATAAAAACAATAACAGAAAAAAAATAAAACAATAACAGAAGGTAAGAACTTCTAGCTTTTTCAGTATATTTAATTTTTGCATTTCAGGAGAACAAATCCATTCAAATAAATGAGAGCTTACTAAAAAAAAAAACAACAAAACGTCCTCCTCCCCAAATTAGTTTAATCCATATCTTCTTTCCTTTACGATGAACAAACACAACTTTTAAGAAGCCAATAGAAGGAACAACAGTGAGAAAATGCAGAATGACAGTAATAACAATGCTTTAAAAATAAATTCAAGCATTCACCAGGTGACCTACCTGATCTCACCAAGCTCACCAAAATGACGAGAAAGCAGAATCTCAGCATGTGGAAGCTGGAAGGAGTGTGTGACACTCACTCACAGGCAGACCTTCCCCTGGAGAAACCGGGCTGTGTCTGTGCCTGAACTCCAGAACAGCTCAGATCACTCACCCCGAGGTGTGGTGACAACAGGAAGTTCCTGAGGGACTGCAGGCAGGTCCCAACCCCTTGAGGATATCTGACTCCTCCTCTTTTCAATAAAAGGTTAAGTATGTTCTACCTCACACCATTTTATGCTTACCTTCATATCATAACTTATATTTGCAGAATGACGAGTTCAAAATAGTTTCATTCTTTGTGGGCGGGTTATTCACCCTTTGGCTTGGTGTGTTGAAATCAGGCATGATTCGAGATATTTTCTCTCTCTAGCTTTTGTGAATGAAACCCATCCAGTTAGTAATTTGTTAGCCTGTGTACACAGAACAACTTTTTATGTTACTGTACACAGTCTTGCCTCATAGGGGCTCTTAAATTTTTTTTAAGGTTTTTTTTTTTTTTTATAAGTCTTTGCCTTGCCTGTGGCCGACCAGGGTTCAATTCCAGGCATCCTGTACGGTCCCTGAGCCTGCCAGTAGTAATTTGTTTTCTTTTTTTCTTTCTTTTTAGCCACATCCAGGGGTTACTCCTGGCTCTGCATTCAGAAATCACTCCTGGAAGTCTGAGGGGATCATATAGCATGCCAAGGATGAAACCTGGGTCGGCTGCATGCAAGGCAATCACTCTATCCATATACTATCTTCTGGCCCTTGCTAGGAGTAATTTCTGAGCACAGACCCAGGAGTTACTACTGTTTATTTAAAGAACAAAAAAAGGTTTCATTAAGTCCAAGCTTCTATCTCTACAGTCAAAAGAATTCTTCAGATGAAAAGAAACTTGGTGGCTTTATATTTTTATATTTAAATTTTTTAATTGTTCCTATGCAGAACAGAACTCTCATACCCCTATCCTTTTTATTTTTGGTTTTTGTTTGTTTAATTCTGGATCACACCCAGCTAAGTTTAGGATTTACTACTGGCTTTGTACTCATGGATCAGGGGACTATAAGCCCTACTAGGGCTTGAAGTTGAGTTAGCTGCATTCAAGGCAAGTTCCTTGCCTGTTGTACTATCTCTCTTGGACCCCATAAAAGAAAAATAAATGTGAAAATACTAGACATTATGTCATAATCCATGTTCCTTAGGGCTGGGAGTAGCTGTGTCTGTGCTCAAGGGAATTAAAGTATTTGCAAAATTTTTGTGGGGAGGTCTGATGTGTTTTAAAATAGATTAATAAATGCACATTTTTTGTTTGTTCTTGTTTTTGGGGTCACACTCAGCAGACTTACTCCTGGCTCTGCATTCAGTGGTCACTCCTGGAAGGTCTGTTCACAGAATCATATGGGATACAAGGGCTCATACTTGGATTGATTGACTTCATGCAAGGCAAGAGCCTTACCTACTACTGTATTATCACTCCAAAGGCCCAAACAATTTAGAGTACATTCATTCTCATCTATTGTATCAGGTAAGTGCCACAAATCAATTATTGTTGTCTGCCATCAAAAGCAACATCCTTCATAAAGTGTATCAGTTCCTTAGGTCTGCATTCTATTTGAATAGGAGAGAATTTCTTATTGGAATTAGATTCTAGAGATGCTTCTCAAGGAAGCTGTATATCAGAAACATCTGGAGAGTTTTTTTTGGGGGGTGGGGTGGAGTCAGCATAAATGTCTGTCACATTCTTAGGTAGAATGTTAACATCTCTGAGCACTGGGCCACCAACCTGAATTCCCATATCTTGTATTGCAGTCACTATTTGTGTGGTCAAAACATTTTAGTTCTCTACGTCTTTGTTTTCTCAAATGTCAAGCAAAGATAGTAAAACCACAATAACATTTATTACCTAATCTTTTACACATTTTCAGCTTTTCTCTTCACAGCCACTGAGGTGAACAATGCTGAGAGTAGGGGATGGGACAGAGTTGTCTGTGGGATACTAGGAATGGAGGGTACTTTATAAGCTGTGACACTTCAAATGAATGATTCTAGTCAAGCTCTTTAGTGAATGATTCTAGTCAAGCTCTGCCTTTGTCTTCTATCTCCTGCTTAGAGATTAAGAATGCCTCAATAGGAAAACCAAATAGAAAATCAAATAGACCTGTTAGCATTTTTCCATTTGCTCTATGCTTTACTAATTTGAAAACAACTGCCCTCTGGAACAAATGTGGTTATTGTTTCATATTCTCTAAGGAGTCTGTTATGCAATGATTTGCTTTCTGAGTATTTCTGCTCAGTGTATTTGCCTGATAAATATTTGTTGAACTCCAATCGGTTTTAATACTATGCCAGTGTTTATCTAGGCAGAGCAATTGTAAATTAGCTCATTGGCTAATTTACTCCTAGGCTAGTAAACTCTGGACTAACCCATTGCCTAGACTTTTCCAGGGCTGGTTACAAGAAAACTAGCTCATAGTAGTAATAAGAACATTTCTGTTGGGAGTTCTCTTTCTTACTATTAGTGATTCTCCTACTAGTGGACACCAAAGGTCCTTTACTTTCCTAGTTGTGTGAATACTCACAACATTAAAAACAGCATAAGAATTAGTGTGAAATCCACCCCTTCTTCTTAGGGATATTGAGAAATGCCAAACACAAAGAAACATAAAGCAGTTCAAAGGAATGGGGAGAGGAGAGAAAGGAAGGACCAGAGAATGGATCTGACTGCCAAGTGGTACCACAGGGTTTCTCTGGTCAGTGGGCTTGTTTTCTTGACTGTGGTCAGGGTAATAGGAACTTACTAGATATGTGATAAAATTACATAGACTTAGACATATATTATATGTAAAACTGGTGAACTCTAATTAAGGTCTGTGTATTGTACTAATACTCCCTCACTTATTTTTTAGTTTTTGGCCCATGCATGGTAATATTCAGGAGTTACTCCTGACTCTGTGCTTAGGAATCACTACTGGTAGTGCTTGGGGAACCATAGGGGATGCCAGAAAATTGAACCCAGGTTGGCTATGTTCAACCAGCACCTTACATGTTGTACTATCTCCTTAAGCTCCTAATATCAATTTGTATAAGTACATTCATGTTATTAAAGATACTGTAACTGGGGAAAACTCAGTAAAGGTACACAGGACTTCTCTGTATTATTTTGAATTTTTCTACATACCTATATTTATTTGGGCAATAATAGCACAGTGGGTAGGGTGCTTGCCTTGCATGTGGCCTACCGGGTTTGATCTGTGGTATCCCATATGGTCCCTCGAGCCTGCCATAAGTAACTTCTGAGTGCAGAGCCAGGAGTAACCACTGAGCTCTGCTGAATGTTGCCCCCAAACAGAAAAAGTTCTACAAAATTCCAAAAGAGATATCAACTCATAACCCTTGGAATGTTAGCTTATATTCATCAGTATTTGTTTTTATTTTAAAAGTGTATATATGGTTTATTTATTTGGTCACATCTAGTGGTATTTAGGATTACTTCTAGCTCTGTACTCAGGAATTATTCCTGGTGCGCTCAAGGAACCATATGGGATGCCATGATCAAACACAGGTTGGTCACATGTAAGGCAAGTGTATTATCTCTCTAACTCTTCAATAGTATTTTGAAGAAGGCAACTTCTTTATTTTTCATGTCAATCACAAGTAACTGGAAGTCACATTTCTCAATACTCTAATAAATAATCCTAACTCAAAAATATTATAAATTCCTAAATTTCCAATCTAGGATTGTGAAAACAAATTTTAGCCTTAAAACAATCGGGAAATCACTTGGTACAGAAAGCAAAGTAGAAAGGGGTAGGCAAGCTTCACAGGAAACATAGGAATGTAAGTTTGATATAAATGAGAAGAGTTGGTTTTATAATTCTTATTAACTTCAACAGTCAAGATAAGTGACTTTAATATTTAAGATAAGATATGCCCCACCTAGCCTGGTCTAAGGTTCAAAGTTGGAATATAACTCACTACAATACCCCCTTTGTCTTCTTATTTATATCAGTGACTTTCTCATATCTCTCCCTCTCAACCTATTTGTAAAGATAAATTATTTTTCCCCATTTAATATTCTATAGGTGCATCATCTGTAAATCATCTATTCATCTACTTCCCTAAATCATCTATTTCTTTCATTTTTCCATTCCTTCGTGTTGAATATTTCTTGAGCTCCCATTTATTGTTTTGTTTTGTTTTAGGGCCTCACCTGGTGAAGCTCAGGGGTTACTCCTGACTCGTGCTCAGGAGTCACTCCTGACGGTGCTTGGTGATTGAACCTTGCTGGTAATTGAACCTAGGTCAGCATGCAAAGCAAGTGCCTTATCCATTGCACTATCTAGTCCCTTAAGCTTCCATTAAAAAGTTATCATAAAGGAGCTGCAGAAATAGTACAATGGGTCGGGTCTTGCCTCACATGCTCCCTACTCCGTTTGAATGCTCGGCATCCTGTCTGGTCCTCTGAGCACTTCCTGGAGTTATTTCCTGTGTGCAGGGTCATAAGTAATCCCTGAGAATTGCTGGATGTGTCCCAAACAAGAAAAAAAAGTAATAAATTAAGAAAAAATTGTAATGACTCCCTTTCCCAAAGAGAAAAGCATATTAAAGACACTACTACTACCACCAAGATGGAGCACATTTTCTGGGTGAACTGAGAAGGAAGAAATAAATAAATAAATAAATAAAACTCACAAGTGTTGTACTACTATAAAAGCTTCATATAAAGGTGCCTTTTGAGTAGAATTCCAGAGGCTTGGCACACATTTACAAGAAGGAAAAGAAGGCTTTTCTGGAAAACTCAGTGAACTTAGAGGCTTGAGGGCTTCTACCTCCTCCATTTGGTCCAAACTTCTACTTTTATCAAAGACGAAAACTGAGAAAAGACTTCTAGAATGCAGGCACAAAGAACATTTGTAAGACTAAAAAAAAAAAAATCGACGGCTGGGTTTATATTGCTTTGCAGAGGGGAAAAAAGGCTTTTTGAAGAAGGGAAGGAATTTAAAGAAGACTAATACCTGAAGACAGAAGGGAAGTAACTATTTTTTTTTTTTGGTGTTTTTTTTTTGTGTGTGTGTGTGTGTTGTGTGTGTGTGTGTGTGTGTGTGTGTGTGTGTGTGTGTGTGTGGTTTTTGGGTCACACCCGGCAGTGCTCAGGGGAAACTCCTGACTCCATGCTCAGAAATTGCCTCCTGGCAGGCCCCAGGGGACTATATGGGAAGCCGGATTCTAACTGATGACCTTCTGCATGAAAGGCAAATGCCTTACCTACATGCTATCTCTCTGGCCCTTGTTTTGCTTTTTCTTTTCTTTTCTTTCTTTCTTTTTTTTTTTTTTTGTGTGTTGGGAGTATCTATTTGGAAAATCAGGTCTTTCCCTTGGGATACCTCATGAATAGTACAATAATGAGTTTGGTGCAAAGGTGCAAGTTGTAGAATTCTCAGTGTCTTTGTTATTTCTTATGTTTTTAGGATTCTCCTTCACACCTTTGTTGAGTCCTAGACCCCACAGCAGCAGCATTAATCCCTGGCCAGTAGACCACAGGGGCCCATTCTATATTGGTTAAAATATTGCAGTTTTTGACCTAGCTGGACTATGAAAACCTAACTCTCACTCACAAAGCTTTAGAAACAGGATTTATTCACACCTGGGGTGGGGAGTGGGAGGTGGGGCTTTTGAGCAAGAATTCTTTTGGTCTGGTCTGAGAACAAAGAAAAGCTCAGTTTTGCAAATTATCTGGTTGGGTCTGGGTGTGTGGGGATCCGGAAAGAGACATTTGCTGGTGCTGGCAGCAGGGAAGGGATAGTGCAGAAGAAGAAATTCCTAAGCATGTTAAGTGCAAAGCAAGACCAGCACCATTTTGAGGCCACTGGGAGCCCATTCTGCAATCACAAGGTAAAGGATTATTTTGAGGCCTTCCTGTCACATCATAGAGCAACATTCTGTTTCTGCAGCCTTTCATTTCTCCCACTGTTCGGCTGTTCAGGATGGAGGCAGGAGAGGAGAGTATGGGGTTGTTGTTGTTGTTGTTGTTGTTGTTGTTGTTCGTGGTGGTGGTGGTGGATAGGAATCTGGTTTCCTCATTAGAAGGACAGTGAAGGCACCAGGACAGTTAAGGTTCCAACTGGCAGACAAGTTCCAGTAGGAAGTAAATAAGTCAAGTACTTTTTTCCATTCCAGAGGTATTGTCTAAGGTGCAACAAGTCTGAGATTCTAAGGCAGTGCTTCTCAATTATTTTCTGTCATGCCCCCCAACAGAAGAAGAAAACATTTTTTACGCCCCCCGTGTGACTGTAAATAGTGTCTTTATTTAAAAAAAACTTTAACCTGCAAAACAAAATTATATAAAATGATTTGAGCTGATTTTTTAATCAGAAATGATGTCTGGATTAATGACTACAATGAGCACGTTTTGCAATACGTAGCTTTTCGAAGAGAGGTTTGAAGCAGATCACAGCAACTCTCAGCTCCAGAGACATCCAGAGACATAAACACAGGTGGGGGGGGGGCGCCACACTATTTGAGAACCACTGCTAAGGTGACTAGAGGTATAAGCATATAGAGGTGCTGGGGAATGCCATACTCATGAATTGCTGCTTGCTGATGCAGCACAGGAATTCAGAGTGAGATATGAATTCTTTTGAATTTCTTCTCCCCTTCTCTTTTATTATTGGATTTTTATTCTTGGTACTGTTTAGGGCTTGCTGTGGCTCTGGGCTCATTCTTGGTGCTAATTGAGGGACCCTGTGTGGTGCCAGGAATTGAACCAAGGTCAGCTGTGTGCTAGGCAAGTGCCTGAGCCCTGTGCTATTTCTCCAGCAGATAACTAGGTTTTTGGGTTTGTTTTCATTTGTCTGTTTGTTTTTGTTTTTGTAGTGGGGCACACCCAGTGGCAATCAGGGGTTACTCCTGACTCTGCTCTCAGAAGTCGCTCCTGGCAGGCTTGGGGGAACTTATGAGATGCTGGGGATCGAACCCAGGCCCATCCCGGATCAGTTTGCATGCAAGGCAAACACCCTACAGCTGTGCTATCACTCCAGCTCTTAAAGTCTGATTTTGTTTGGAGTATAACTTCTTGATATTTAAGTGGGTTTCTTGTTTAGCAAAAAAACAAAACCAAAAACCCAAGACTCTTGTATGCAGAGCTGAACTGCTCTGCATAATAATGCCAGTGATATCTCTCCCCTTACCCCACTACCCGTCACCCTCACTCTTTCCCATTTTGAGAGCACTCAGCTGTGCTTAGGTACTACTGCAGTGGGTTATTAATAGGGCCAGCCTCTGTAATTCTTGGCTTGGGAGTGTGAATAGTTCAGTGCTAGATGTGTTTGGGTGTCCACAGCCTTTCACAAAGAGGTGTAGGGGGTCATGCAACGCCAGGGATAGAATTTAGAACCTTACATATGCTAGGCAAGTGCCTTTGACTGTCTACTACTTGAGCTATTTTCCCATCCAGACAGGCTTCTTTTTTCTCATTTATGGCAATATGTGTCAGGATAATTGTGGCAGGGGAGAGGGTGGTGGTGGTACTCCAGTATTGTTCCTAGGGAGTTTCAAGGACCATATAGTGCTGGATTAAATTCAGGTCTCTTGCATGCAAAATAAACACCTCTAGCTCATCAAACATCTCGGTTCTCAGGTCATCTTCTTTGAAGGTAACTGGAAGATCAGCCAAAAATGGGTTGTGTTTGATGTAGATGCTCTTTTGTGGGTGCTTGTTAAATATTGAGAAGAGTGGAGAGCAAGGAGTGACCCTTTCAGAGACATTGGATAATAGAGTATGTGTCATTTTAATTTTATATAGTTTTGAGGGCCACACCCAGGGATGGCTCAGGAAACTATATGGATGCCAGGGATTGAAACTGGGTCAGCCACAAGCAAGGCAAATGCTTTTCTTGCTCTACCATCTTCCTGAAAACACTTTTACTACCACTTTTAAATCTTCCTTTGGTTTTGTAATTTCATTAGAATTCCAGTCCTTTATAACAAACAGTTCTTTATTAGTTGTATTTTGAGATCTGGAGCATCTGAAGCCTACACTTAGGATTTAAGTCTTGGCACCCATCACCATAGGCTGTGGTAATCACAAGTAAAAACGCATGGTTTTGGTCCATGGGAAAGGATGCTTGCAGCAGAATTCTAGAATATTGTTTATGGAGCAAAGTAAAGGCCTGTTCAAGTAAGTTTGGATGTCTAGCCTTCATTGGAATCCTTCAGGAAAGGGTTTCTGGGCCAAAAAAGCCTTTGAGGGTTCCAAGGACTGTTTGAGGGAGTGAGTGTGAAGAAGGATGGGACTATTTGTTGATAATGTTCAGAAATGTTGATGAGCTCCAGGCAACAAAGGGAGAGGGTATCAGCAGCCCTGGGTCAGTGCTGGCCAGCATTGAGGAGGAGACATAGAGGTATTAAGAAGCCATAAGTGAACTTTGATCCTTAATGATCTGAGAAGTCTTTCCGGAGTCCTTCCTTTCCTTACCCTTCCAGGGTAGGTGGTTGTTCCTTCTTTGACTTCTACTGTCCTTCGTACCAACTATCTCACTGCAGTCAGCTACTTTGTATTTTAATTTGTAATAGTGTATCCTGTATTAGAATGACCTTAAGGGTTGGTACTCGGCCCAGTCTTAATTCCAGCCTTATCATTAGCGATCTTTGTGGTCGTAGGCAAATGTTAACTGCTCTTTGCCTTAGTTTCCTGATTTATGAAAAACGGGAAGCAGAAGGAAGGCCAGAAGAATAATAGAGGGTGGGGCGTTTGCCTTGTCTGTGCAAACCCAGTTCATTCTGGCACATATGGTCCCCGGAGCCTGAAGGAGTGATCCCTGAACGCCCGGGAAGTGTGACTCCAAAACTAAGAAAAAGGGGAGAAGGGGGGGAATCGAGACTCTCTAGGCTCCCTATTTCCTGCGGTTTCGAGAAGAAATGCAGATGATGACAATACATGTCAAGTACCAGGGGCACGACGTGCCTAATTAAATAAGGACGACCAGCAATGCCTAATTGATTAAATAAGGGCGACTAGCAATGCCTAATTATTATTTATTATCATATATAATAAAGTATATGATAATATATAATACAATATAATGCATTATATTATATAATATACTATATACTATAGATATATCAATTATATATAATATTACTAATATATATCATATATTGCTATGATTATATTATAATATATAGTCATAATATTAATATGAAATTAATCGAATATCAATATTTGTATGATTAATATAATAAGAATTGTTATTAATAATAAGGGTGATCAGTAAGCTCGGCCCAACAATTACTGTGTGTGCACCTCCTCTTCTTCACAGCCCCGAGAACGCCGTCACTGGGGCGGTGAACTCTTCCTCGCGGCCTGTGGGCCTTGTCCCGCGGGCGGCTTCCGGATTGGTTGGGCTCGAGGAAACCCCGCCCACTTCGTCAGCGGCGATTGGACGGGGCCCGCCGGGGGCAACCTGGAAGCCAGGTTCGGAAGGAGGCGGGTGGGGCGCGGAGGTGGTGGTGGTGGTGGGTGTGGGCGGTTGCGCGTGCGCAGAGGGAGGCCGCGCTGTCTTCCGGTCAGGAGGGCGGAAGTGGCGTCAGAGGCGGGGCCGGCGGGGGTCCTTCGGTGGCCCGGGGGCCGTCGTCTCGGTCGGCTTCGGCGTCGCGTCACTAGTCGGCGACTGAAGCTCGGGCAGAGGCGGCGGCGGCGGCAGCGGCGGCCACTGCTCTGGGCTTGGCTTCTCGGGGTGTGTCGGCCGCCGCTGCTGCCTGGGCCTGGTATGTACAAATGGCTGGCTAGGATTCTCGGCACCATTTTCGGGGTCTGTGAGCGGCCGGTGCCCCCCGCGCGGGCCTCCCTGAAGAGGCGGCGCTCCGACAGGTGAGAGCGGGGCGGGGCCGGGGCTGCTCGGCGGGGGAGACCCCACCCCACCCCGGGCGGGGGTGCGGCAGGGTCGCGGGCGCCGCTGACGTCGTGGCGCCTCGCTGGGCGCGGAGGGCAAGAGGCGCGCCTGGGATGCCTCGCTGCGTCGCGGCCCCGCTGGCGATGCGCATCGTCCGGGCTGGGCTGGCAGCCGCCGGGCCGGAGGCGGGCTCGTCCGTCGGACGGCCGCGGCTCGCTCCCCTGTGTCGCCCGCGGGTCGGGTCGGGTCGCAGCGGGGCCCGTTTTTGACAGCAAGTGTCAATGTCTCTCTGTCTCTGTCTCTGTCTCTGTCTCTGTCTCTCTCTCTCTCTCTCTCTCTCTCTCTCTCGGCCCTTTCTTGACAGCCATGTCACTGTCTCTCTGTCTCTCGGCCCTTTCTTGACAGCCAGTGTCTCTCTCTCTGTCTCTGTCTCGGCCTTTTCTTGACAGCCAATGTCTCTGTCTCTCCTCTCTCTGTTTCTTGACAGCCAGTGTCACTGTCTCTCTGTCTCTCTGTTTGTCTCTCGGCCCTTTCTTGACAGCCAGTCTCTCTCTCTGTCTCTGTCTCTGCCTTTTCTTGACAGCCAATGTCTCTGTCTCTCCTCTCTCCTTTTCTTGACAGCCAGTGTCTTTGTCTCTCTCTCTCTCTCTCCCTTTCTTTTGTTTTTGGGTCACACCTGGCAGCCCTCAGGGGTCACTCCTGGCTCCTTGCTCACAAATCACCCCTGGCAGGCTTGGGAGACCATATGGGATACCGGGATTCGAACCACCATCCTTCTGCATGCAAGGCAAACAGCTTACCGTTGTGCTATCTCTCCGGCCCCTCTCTCTCCCTTTATTGACAGCAAGTATCTCTCTCTGCCCTATCTTGATAGCAGTGTCTCTCTTCGTCTCTCTCTGTCTCTCTGTGTGTGTTTGTCTGTCTCTGTCAGCCCTGAGGTGACAGCTGTCAGCTGAGAAAGGGGGTGTGTGGTGGCTGTATTTTTTTTTTTTTTTTGGAGGGATGGGGTGGGGTGGAAAGAGGGAGGGGATCAGGAGGAGAAATACTGACGCGGCCTCCTTTGAAAGAGGTCCCGTCAGTGGTGAGCACTTCGTTGTTCAAGTTGCAAGGGGAGGTTTGAAAGTGGTTCTTGCTGTATGTAAGTAGCATCTTGCCTTTGGTCTGCCCCACTTCACTTGGCATACCAAACCCCCCCTTCCACTCCCACCGTGATGCTTTAACAGATTTTGGGAGGAGGGGTAGTATTTGTTTATCCTACCCAAAGAGTTCAATGGTACATACATACTGAGTAAGGGAATTTTGAGTTCCTCGGTCTCTTCCCCTCCCCCTTTTCTGAGTCCCTGATAATTGGGGTTAGAGGCTCGAAATTTGGAGATCAAAACTCTGTTTTTTTTTTTAAATTTTTTTTGTAGGGGGGGATTTTTGGGTCACACCCGACTGCGCTCAGAAATCGCTCCTGGCAGGCTCGGGGGACCATATGGGATGCCGAGATTCATGGAACTACTGACCATCCTGGATCTGCTGCGTGCAAGGCAAAGGCCCTGCCGCTACCTGCCTCTCCGGCTCAAAACTGTTCTTTACTACACATTTAAATCCAAAAACACTTCTTGAGGACTGGAGAGATAATAATAGGGGTCAAGTTGCTTGCCTGGCATATTGCCCCCCTCAGTTCGAGTACTGGCACCGCCTATGCCCCATTCACCCCAGCACAGCTTGGAGTTACCTACCTCTGAGCACAAACACTGTTGAAAATGGCCTGAAATCAAAACACAAAACAAAAGAACAGCTCTTATTGGTAGTCATTTTTCAGTCAAAGTGGTACAAAGTGGGTTTTTGGAAATGTTCAAAGAGCTGAATTATATTCGCCCAGCTGTTTTTTTAAATTGTTTTTTTTTTTTTTTAAATAATCGATCATTTTGTACCCATCCTTAGAAATAAGATTAATGGGACATTGTGCATCTTCAATATTCTTGAGATAAACGTTAAATTTTTCCCTCTAAATTCGCTCAATTCTTTATCAACACTATAAAATAGTTTCTGTGATTAAAAATACAGTTAAGGGGCTGGAGCGGTGGTGCAAGCAGTAAGCCGTCTGCCTTTCACGTGTTACCCTAGGATGGACTGCAGTTCTATCCCCTAGTGTCCCATATGGTCCCCCAAGCCAGGAGCGATTACTGAGTGTATAGCCATAAGTAATCCCTGGTATCACTGGGTGTGGCCCAGAAACCAAACAATAAATAAATAAAAATAAAGTTAAATATAACATATTTTTTGAATAAAAATCATTTTGTTGTTTGATTTTTGAACCACACCCAGTGATGTTCAGGGGATTACCTCTGTCTCTACACTCAGGAAATACCCCTGGTGATGCCCTGGGGACCATTAGGGATTCTGAGGATTGAACCCAGGTCAGCCTTGTGCAAGACAAGTGCCTTATCCTAAGTACTAGTGCTCCAGCCCCCAGTGAACCATTTTTGGAAGCTTCTCAAGATGAACTACTTTTGCCTGGTCAGAAATTGTTTTCTTGCAAGGGGTAGGGATATTTTACAGTGAAGTTATGTATGTGTCTTATAATTATTTTTGGAAAGAAAAAAGAGGTGCTAGTGCTTTTTTTTTGTTTTTTGGGTTTTGTTTTTGTTTTTTTGTTTTTGTTTTTTTTTTTTGTTTTTTGGGCCATACTGGGCATTGCTCAGGGGTTACTCCTGGCTGTCTGCTCAGAAATAGCTCCTGGCTGGCACGGGGGACCATATGGGACATCGAGATTCGAACCAACCACCTTAGGTCCTGGATGGGCTCTGTGCTATCTCTCCAGGCCCGCTAGTGCTTTTTTAATGCATAAGAATGCTGATGTTTACTATGTTCATTTTTCAGGTAGGTGATTTCTTCCAGATTTAAGTTTGCACTTTAGCCAAATTATAGATTATTATATGATAGGGGGTTTTGGATCTATTTTTCTAAAATAGTTGAAACTCGAGTGTTAAGACCTCAAATGTTCAAGGTATAGAGTAGCAATCTCTTAAAACATTTGAAATAAAATAATGCGTTTAATGAAATAAACAATTGATCTCATTTTCTGATGAGGGTATTTGTATTATTTGAATAGTAAGGTTTGTTTATAGAAATGGTATGTTTATGTAAAAAATATTTTTTCTCTCTTCAGCACTCTGTTTTCTACAGTGGACACTGATGAAATACCTGCTAAAAGACCAAGATTAGGTATTGAATATTAATTTTAAAAATTAGTATTTATTAGAAAAATATATTATGAAACATTCAAAATATAAAAAGTATATGCAAAAAAAAGTATATGCAATAAAAAATAAGTTATTTCCTATCCCTTTTCTTCTTAATTTATCTAAATTTTAGAGGTAACCTGTTACTATGAAGTCTCATTCTAGACAAGTATGCCTGCATTTTAAATATACATTTGACATTCTCAATATTCCTGTAAACCAAAAGTGCTTTTTACTTTTTTGTTTGTTTTTTTTTTTCTTTTGGGGTCACACCTGGTAGCACTCAGGTTACTCCTGGCTCTGCATTCAGGAATTACTCCTGGCAGCCTCAGGGGACCATATGAGATTCCTGGGCCAGGATCGAATTTGGGTTGGCCACATGGCAAGACAAACCTTTACCCACTGTAATATTGCTATGGTCCTGCGCTTTATTTTTGAGTCAGAAAGCACTGTAGAGGTTAAAAAAAAAAAAAAGAAGAAGAAGAAGAAGAAAAAAGAAAGCATTGTTAAAAGCGACTTCAGACTGAGTCATGTAGTTCTGGATATTGGAGTAAATCAATCTAAAGTTTTGTCCCAAATTTTTATTTTCCTATATATTAAGGGAGACATCGGTTATTAGAGGAGAATAAAGTAAGATTAAAGAGAGAAGAATCACTAATAATTTATTCCTCATTCTTGAGATGAACGTGAATTTGGGTTTACTTCCAGAAGTGATTATTGAGAATAGTTCTACTTGTGTCAAGATTTCAATGAAATTTAATGATTTACTTTATTGAATATGTCTTACTGTTAAGCTATTGTGTTAGGTTCTATAGGAAATTAAAAATAATGAGTAAGACAGGATGTTATTTTATTGTTTTGGTAAAGACATTTTTATTTATTCTTGGGCCCCACCTGATGGCTTTTAGGGTTACTCCTGGCTCTATGCTCAGAATCACTCTTGGCAGGCTCAGAACCATAAGGGATGCCAGGAAACTGACCTAGGTTGGCTGCATGTAAGGCAAATAAATGCCCTACCTGCTGTGCTATCTCTTGCTCCCAAGACAGTTGTTTTTGTTTGTTTGTTTGTTTGCTTGTTTTAATTTTTGAATCATACACAGTGGCGCTTAGAAATACTCCTGTCTCTTTGCTCAGAAATTACTCCTGGGCCTGGAGAGATAGCACAGTGGCGTTTGCCTTGCAAGCAGCCAATCCAGGACCAAAGGTGGTTGGTTCGAATTCAGGTGTCCCATATGGTCCCCCGTGCCTGCCAGGAGCTATTTCTGAGCAGACAGCCAGGAGTAACCCCTGAGCACCGCCGGGTGTGACCCAAAAACCAAAAAAAAAAAAAATAAAAAATAAGAGAGAGAGAGAGAGAGAGAGAGAGAGAGAGAGAGAGAGAGAGAGAGAGAGAGAGAGAGAGAGAGAGAGAGAGAGAGAGAGAGAGAGAGAGAGAGAAGAAATTACTCCTGGCAGACTCTGGGGACCATATGAGATTCTGGGAATTGAATCTGGGTCAGCTATGTGCAAGGCAAACACCCTACCTGCTGTGTTATTGCTCCTGTGTTATGACCCCTGAGGACAGTTTTTATTGAAACTTATTTAGAAAGATGTGAAAGGAGGGAAAGAGGACAGTTGTATGTTCAAGAGGAACACAGGCTTCTTCATAGTGGAAATAAACAAAGAAACATAGAGACAAGCAAGTGAGATACGGGCACAAGGGAGAAGCTGAACTTGAAGAGCAAGCCAAGATCTCTTTTAAGGACTTTATGAGTTATACAAGGATGATGGCTATATATGAAAGTGCATCTGGAACAAGTACTTACATACTAATGTGTCAGTGAAGATATAATACAAGAGACATACGGAACAGTAAGAAAATACTGCCAACTTTTATCAGGTTGAGTCTTAAATATTTGATGAAGTAGATAATCTTGAAGCATGGATCTATCAACAGAGCAATAGGAAGGAAAAACATTTCAAGAAATAGGATGGGAAAGTTGTATAATTTAGAAAGCAGCGAGTAGAAATCAGGTATCAAGTTGGTGAGAAATAGATCAAATTATACAGGATTTTGAAGTCCATGAATTTGTACTGAATGCATTTGGATTAGGGGTCTCAAACTCAATTTACCTGGGGGCTGCAGGAGGCAAAGTCGGGGAGATTCTTGAGTGCAAAGTCAGTAGTAAGCCTTGAACATTGGGGGCTGTGACCCAAACAACTAAAACAAAACCAAACAAAAGATTCCTCTAGGGCAGGCCACAAAATGTTGTATGGAGGGCTGCAAATGGCCTGCAGGCCACGAGTTTGAGACCTCTGATTTGGATAGTATTTCCCAAAGCATAGGATAGGTGCCAATTCAGGAAATGATTTTAGGAGAGTTAAAGTATTCAGAACATTTAAGTAACATTTGAATTCTTACATACTCAAAACTTATTTTTCAGTTTTGCTTTTTAATTAGGGTCTAGAAATTGAACTCGGTGCTTCATATATGCAGAGTATGTGCTTTTCAGCTGAGCTCCATTCATAGCCTTTTTTTAAATTTTATTTTTATTTTTATTTTTTTGGTTTTTGGTTTTTGGGTCACCCCCAGTGGCACTCAGGGGTTATTCCTGGCTCTGTGCTCAGAAATCACTCCTGGTAGGCACAGGGACCATATGGGATGTTGGGATTCGAACCAACATGGGTCCTGGGTTGGCCGCTTGCAATGCAAGTGCCCTACCGCTATGCTATCTCTCTGGCCCCTGTAGCCATTTTTAATTATTTTAAATGTATTAGTTACTTCAAGTAGAAAGTCTTGATTTTAATTCTAATATGGCTTTAATGCATGTTTAATATGTTAACATCTCTTTTTGAAACAATTCTAGCTAGCACATACTGTATTTATAAGGAAAGTTACATTTTTACTTAGAAAAGTACTTTTAAGTATACTTATTTAGGAAAAGTGATTTTATATAGAAAAATTACATAAATGACTATATAGTTCACATACTAACCTTTGGTGGTATTACAGAAGATTCCTTAAATACGGTTATCTGTATTAGAGTCTATTACACACTGCTGTGTTAAGTTAATATTTCTATGAAAAGTATATTATAATGGGGCCAGAGAGATAGCATGGAGGTAAGGCATTTGCCTTTCATGCAGAAGGTCATTGGTTCAAATCCCGGCATCCCATATAGTCCCCCGTGCCTGCCAGGAGCGATTTCTGAGCGTGGAGCCAGGAATAACCCCTGAGCATTGCTGGGTGTTATCTCCCCCTTCCCCCCAAAAAAAAGTATATTATAACTTTTCTGAATAGAAAGTATGAAAAGCATGTAAACAAAGGGGACAGCAGTAGGTTACAAAACTAATCCTTATTTGCCATGTATCTAAATGACTTTGGTGGTGCTTTCTAGTAGCACTTTGTGATGATGGCTGTTGAGGACTTAAAACGGTCAGTGTGATTAAGGAATGACATTTTATTTTACTTATATTTAGACTTACTTAATTACATGTAGCTTCTGGCCACTATATATATTTATATCTCTGTTGCTTTTGACTGGGGAAAGAGAAGGGTGAAAGAAGAAACAGAAGACCTAAAATCATAGACTCGTTCATGATCATTAAAAGATCTCTCTATAGTCTAATTTTGGGTGATGTTTTAGGTGATATCCCCACTTTACAAATGAGGCAAATGGGAAGGAGGGTTGTTCTTTTTTAAGTCGGTGAGATCTTTTGATGCTATTTTTGTTTTGTTTCTGGGCCATACCTGGTGGCAGTGCTCAGGGGTTATTCCTGGCTCTGCACTTAGAAATCACTCCTGGTAGGCTCGGGGGACCATATGGGACGCTGGGGATCGAATCCGGTTTGGTCATGTGCAAGGCAAATGCCCTATCTATTTGCTGTGCTATCACTCTGGCTCCTTTTACCTCTTTTTTTTTTTTTTTTTTTTTTTGGTTTTTGGATCACACCTAGCAGCGCTCAGGGGTTACTCCTGGCTCTATGCTCAGAAATTGCTCCTGGCAGGCTTGGGGGGACCATATGGGATGCCGGGATTTGAACCACCATCCTTCTGCTTCTAAGGCAAACGTCTTACCGCTGTGCTATCTCTCCGGCCCCCTCTGGCTCCTTTTAATTGAAATCTTGAGGTATATTCAGATACTTAAAAGATTTTTAAGAAAATAAGTATACTTTATTATAGCATCAATTACTAAACTTATTTAACTACCATTAAATTATGTCATGCTCTTATCTGGGGTTGGTGAAATGACAATCTGCATTAAGCACCATTTTATACAACTCTTTTTCTCCCATTTAAGAAACACAGAAGGTTGTAAGTGATAGTATTCAACATTGTTAGAGGGATAATTTGGAATTCTCTATAATTAGTGAAACAAGTAACAAAACACTTTCCAACTTTGGTATTTTTACTCTTCTCTGCTTACAAATGGCTCTAATGTGAGGGGCTGGAGAGATAGCACAGCAGTAAGGCTTTTGCCTTAGACGGAGAAGGATGGTGGTTCGAATCCCAGCATCCCATATGGTCTCCTGACCCTGCCAGGAGCGATTTCTGAGCAGAGAGTCAGGAGTCAGGAGTAACCCCTGTGCGCTACCAGATGTGACCCCAAAATCAAAAACAAAACAAAACAAACAAAAACAAAACAAATGGCTTTAATGTGGATTTTGCTTCACTTAGTTGTCACTTTCTTTTTATTCAAGTTCCCTTGTTCTTCTGGAAAACATACGTGGAATGGTTGTTGCTTAAAAGCCATTATTTTCATTTTTGTCCTGTTTTACTTTATAGTAGAATGTGACTTAGTGATTCTCTTACTTATAAGTTAGTTTTTTGAAATAATCTAATTAGGAACTAGGAAAGAGTAGAAAACGAATCAGCAGTGGAAGAAGTAAAAAAGAAGTAGTGTGATTAAAGGAGGAAGTGAGGAAAATATTGAAATTAGTTCCCTCACCTCTTTTTACTTTGTCTCTATTTTGATGCCAGGCTGGGTGAGTGAGATCTCCCAAAGCATTTTCTCAGTGAAGGGTTAATCTTGTTTTTATCACAGTTAAGTGGGCCCGGGGTGCTCAGGGGTTACTCCTGGCTGTCTGCTCAGAAATAGCTCCTGGCAGGCACCGGGGACCATATGGGACACCGGGATTCGAACCAACCACCTTTGGTCCTGGATCGGCTGTTTGCAAGGCAAACGCCGCTGTACTATCTCTCCGGGCCCAGTGCTACATTTCTTATACTAACCAATTTCTACCCTGACCAAGATATTAATGGACACTTAGTATATAGTTGTTTTATTGTTAACCTGTTTGGAATTAGGGACAAAGAAGTGAATAAAATGATGAATAAAATGAGCTTGCTTCAGCTAGGATTCTGCTCAATGGTTACATTCTTCTGGGTCTTCATACCTCTCTTTCCTCTTGTTTCCCCCCCCCCCCCCTCGATTTTGTGTTCTGGAAAACCCATTGCTTACAGCTTGATATGCTAGGAACATATTTTTTGTGAACCAGATATGTGATTTGTTTAAGTCGTGGCTTCATGTTTTTATATCATTCCAGATATTTTACTAAAAACCAAAAACTGCAAGCCTGGAATTCTAATTGTTTATGTAGGAGAAAATTGTTTTTACAGATAGCTTTTTATCACAATGATTGAAAATGGGACTTCTAATAAGAATGAACCTTCTCTATGCTGGAAGTTTCTTACTCTGTATGTACATATATAGTTTATATATAGTCTGTGTTATACTTTCTAGATTGCCTTATTCAACAAGTGAAAAGCAGTCTTTACAATGCTGCCAGCTTATTTGGAATCCCACTTCAGCTGACCACAAAGCCTATGGTGACTTCTACTTGTAATGGAACAAGGAATGTGGCCCCTTCAGGAGAGGTCAGTGGCGTAGGTCATCACTGCAGCTACTGTGATTTATACTTAATCACAAAAGTGAAATCTCAGAAGTCCTATATTCTCTTTTTTGAAGAATTAATGTATAGCATGATTTCTTCCCAGGAATGTTCATGTCTTTATTAAAGTTTACAAAATTATGTTTTAAATATATTTATAAAGAGCTAATTGTGATTCTACACTTTTTAATATATGTGGGAATAAACTGGAATTGTTATTTTAAACATCATCTTGTAGTTCTTCACAATTAAACCATTGGTCTTAATGATAATATCTCTTCAAGTGAACTAATCACCAATAGTGATTTTTTGTAAGTATTAAAGATGTATTTAAATTCTAAAATTTAGATGCTACAGAGGTGATTCTGTTTATTTTTAAGGTTTTTTCAAACTCTTCATCTTGTGAACTGACAGGTTCTGGACCTGGGAACAACATGTTGAAATTGGGTGAGGTGGTCAAAATATTTCTGCTTCCTCTTGCTTCTTTCCCTTTTAAGTCTAGAGACTAAGAATTAAAACATTCTTAATTCTTCCTATTTTAAAAAGCAGTTAGCTTATCTGTAGCATTGCCTTTGAAATTACTGTTGTTTTCTGATTGTCTTTATAAAATTAGATCATGATTCAGTCATTAAAACTATCTCCTGGGGCCGGGCGGTGGCGCTGGAGGTAAGGTGCCTGCCTTACCTGCGCTAGCCTAGGAGACGGACCGCGGTTCGATCCCCCGGCGTCCCATATGGTCCCCCAAGCCAGGAGCGACTTCTGAGCGCATAGCCAGGAGTAACCCCTGAGCGTCACCGGGTGTGGCCCAAAAACCAAAAAAAAAAAAAAAAAAAAAAAAAAAACTATCTCCTGAGGAGCTAGAGCGATAGCACAGCAGTAGGCTGTTTGTCTTGCACACTGCTACCCCACATTCAGTTCTCCCCAAATCTGTGTTTTTCTTTTTTTGGTTTTGCGGCCACACTGGGCGATGCTCAGGGGTTACTCTTTATTTCTGGTGGACTTGCGATACCCTAGATGCTGGAATAACCCAGGTTAGCTGTATCAAGACAAGCACCCTACCCATTGTACTATCACTCAGACGCCCCCAAAACTTGAATTTTCTCGGAAATAAGAAATCTAATTAGGGGCCGGAGAGATAGCATGGAGGTAAGGCGTTTGCCTTTCATGCAGAAGGTCATCAGTTCGAATCCCGGCGTCCCATATGGTCCCCCGTGCCTGCCAGGAGCAATTTCTGAGCATGGAGCCAGGAATATCCCCTGAGCACTGCCGGGTGTGACCCAAAAACCACAAAAAAAAAAAAAAAAAAAAAAAAAAAAAAAAAAGAAATCTAATTAAATCAGTTTGTGATCATTGAGTTCCTGCTTCTTGTTGGTCTCCACATGTGAAACTCGAAAACCTTTAGTGGGAATCAGTATTGCTTTTTTGGCATAAAACCAACTAAGTGCTGTTGCTTTTCTTTTAAATTGTACAAAGGATGTACTGGATCACTTCTTATAAATAGAATTTGAAAGAAATAAGATACTTAATTTAGACTGCTCACAAATTTTATCTAATGCAACTATTCACCGATGCTTTTGGATTTTTTTGTTTGTTTTATAAATACAAATGTATTTTAAAAATAGGTAATAAATCTCCTAATGGAATCAGTGACTATCCAAAGATCAGAGTGACAGTAACCCGAGATCAGCCTCGAAGAGTTCTACCTTCAGTTGGGTAAGTGTTCAATTCTGCCTTTCTGTAAATGGAAACTTACACTTTATTAGGAATCATTGTTGCTAGGTTGTCTCACAATTTTGTTATGTAATTACAATTAATTTATTTACCTTTGCTTTACAATAGTATATATATTTTTTGGTTTGGACTTTTGGTTTTGTTCTGGGACCACATCAGACGATACTCAGGAGTTATTTCTGGATCTGCACTCAGGAATCATTCTTGATGGCTTGGTGCATCCTATGGGATGCTGGGGATTGAAGCTAGGTCTGCTGTTTACAAGGCATGCTCTCTATCCTCTGTACTATATCACCTGCTAACAATAGTATTATATTTTGGGAACACAGTTTCATATGTACGGATATATCAGAATCACTGTACTCATCACCTGACTGCCAGTGCCATCAGACTGACCGTTGATCAGAATGACCATCTCTGCCCATTCCTCCCTCCCCCTTTTTCTTTTTCTATAGCAACCATATTCTTCAGAGTCTTGAGGCATACCGTAAAAACTGTTCTCAGGGCTTACTCTTAACTCTGTGTTTAGGGATTATTTCTGGTGGTGCTTGGGGACTATACAAGGTGCCAAGGAGTTTGGCAGTGGGTGAGGCAAGTGCTTTACCTCCTCCTATACTATCTCTTTGACTCCTATTTAAACATTCTTTTGGTTTGTTTTTGTTTGGTTTCTTTTAGTAAAGGATCTACATTTAGTCATGCTTGGGGGGCCATACCCAGCTGGGATTAACCTAGGACTGGCATGTGAAAGACTTGCACTCTGGCATTGACACATCTTCAGCCCCTCCACTTGCTTGTTGGTTGATTTTGGGGGTCACACCTGGCAGTATTATGACTAATTCCAGCTCTGCTCAGCGATCATTTTTATTCTATTTTTATTTCATCTTAGTTTAGTTTTGGGGCCACACTGCCTGCACTTGAACTCCAAATCTAGGCATGCACAGAGCCATGCATGACTGGGGATTAAAAATGGGGCTTTGGGGGCCGGAGAGATAGCACAATGATGGGGCGTTTGCCTTAGACACAGAAGGATGGTGGTTCGAATTTCGGCATCCCATATGGTCCCCCAAGCTTGCCAGGAGCAATTTCTGAGCGCTGCCGGGTGTGATCCGAAAAACAAAAAAAAAAAACAAAAAACAAAAATGGGGCTTTGTACAGGGTAGGCATTTGCTCTAGCACTTGAGCTATCTCCCTTGTTTATTTCTTAAGAATGGTTCAGCTACATAATTATAGATTACCTTAATCAGAAAATTTAACTTGGTAGAATACTTGTACATAAAATCTTATTTAAGTTTCTTGAAGTTTTCTTCCTCGTTCAGTGCAAAATATTATGTTATATATATGTTATATAGAATCAGATATTATATTAAAGTTCTTTTTTGTGGTTTTTTTGGGGGCCACACCTGATGGCACTCAGGTTACTCCTGGTTATGTGCTCAGAAATCACTCCTGGCAGGTTCGGGATGCCAGGAATCGAACCCAGGTCCTGGGTCGAACGCATGCAAGGCAAAGGCCCTACTGCTGTACTATCTCTCTGGCCCCTATATTCAAGTTTTTTTTGTTTTGTTTTGTTTTGTTTTGGTTTTTGGGCCACACCCGGCTGTGCTCAGGGGTTACTCCTGGCTGACTGCTCAGAAATAGCTCCTGGCAGGCACGGGGGACCGTATGGGACACCAGGATTTGAACCAACCACCTTTGGTCCTGGATCGGCTGCTTGCAAGGCAAACACTGCTGTGCTATCTCTCTGGACCCCTATATTCAAGAATAGAATTCTAGAATAGGGGTCAGAGAGATAGCATGGAGGTAAGGTGTTTGCCTTGCATGCAGAAGGTCGGTGATTCGAATCCCGGCATCCCATATGGTCCCCTGAGCCTACCAGGAGCGATTTCTGAGTGTAGCGCCAGGAGTAACCCCTGAACACTGCTGGTGTGACCCAAAAACAAAAACAAAACAAAAAACAAAAAAACAAAAAACAAAAAAAAGGAATATTCTAGAATCACTCTCCAGCCTTCCGTTGATTTCAATGGCCTATATTATCTTAGAATATAAGGCATTTCTCTTATAGAATACCTCAGTTTTGATGTTTACTCATGATTTGTTTTTAAGTTACATACATTTTTGGTAAAAATGTTATATAAATTGCTTTCTAGAATCACACAAAGAGAAGTCTAATGCCAGTTTGCTTTATTCTTGGATAGTGGCAGAGTCTGTAATGGGAAGCAGGTACAAGACAGGAATCTCATCCCTCCAATGCTTAACATTTATTTATTTAGGACTCACATTTCTTAACTGAGTTCCTTTGTGGCCCACAGCCTATGAGGATCATATTGGTAAAAGCACGTTTTATCTTTGTGGAATTCAGGATTTAGTGTGGCATGTAGACTTTAAACTAATAGTCATGCCAAGAATTCATTCTCATGGTACCCAGTGACAGAAGGAGAAGTCTGAAACCAGAGAAGGCAGGTGTAATGGGGAAGCTCAATTAGAATTGAGTTTGGAAAATTGAACATGAAGAAGGCAGAAGCTTTCATGTGGCAGCCCTGGTGTTGGAAAACAGACATTTCAGAGCAGATACCTAGGATGCCACCTGGAGATAGTTCTAACTTGAATAGTTGTTAGGTGTCTTATTGGCCAGCAGCCAGCTTAACCTAGGGTACTTTACACACAGGATAACCTGGAGGCTTACATTCCAGTATTGGGGGCCGGAGAGATAGCATGGAGGTAGGGCGTTTGCCTTGCATGCAGAAGGTCGGTGGTTCGAATCCTGGTATCCCATATGGTCCCCTGAGCCTGCCAGGAGTGATTTCTGAGCATAGAGCCAGGAGTAACCCCTGAGCTCTGCCGTGTGTGACCCCAAAACAAAAACAAAACAAAAAAAAAACATTCAAGGATTGAAACATTGGCTGATGATTTGTTTTTTCTCTTTCTTCTCTCTCAGTTTTACTTTGAATTCAGAAGGTTACAGTAGAAGACCTGGTGGTCGTCGCCATAGCAAAGGCAATCCAGAGAGTTCCTTTATGGGGAGATCTCAGGAGCAGGTGGTAACAGAGATTGTCTCTGAAGACAGTGGCAAGGGTCAGCGCCGTCCCCACTGTACTGTGGAAGAGGTAAGCCCTTTGAGAGGGATCTTTTTACAGATTTTTTGGAGGAAAGTTTTTCACTCAGTACTCAGGATATCTAGGGAATCTGCCAGGGATTGGCCAGCCAGCTGGCAGTTCAGTGCAAGGGCCTGAGGATGACAGGCTGCTTGTGCCCTACAGTGTTGGCTATGTCACTCTAGCAGCATTTGGGGCCCTCCAGGTGCTGCATCTGGTAATACTCGTGGGACATGTGGTGCTGAGAATTGTATGCCTTGCATGCACATTAACCACTTTCCTATTTTTCACCATTAGGGAATGTTTGAATTACTAATATCTTAACTATAATACACAATTCAAAATACAAAAGGGGCTGGAGAGATAATACAGTGAGTAGGACACTTGCCTTGCATATACCTGGGTCAGGCACAAGCAAGGCAAGCTCCGTATCCAACTTTGATCCCCAATACCCCCTATGGTCCTCCCAATCCAATGAGAAGTGATTCCTAAGCATAGAGCCAGAAAATAGCCGTACGCACCATTGAGTGGGCCCAAAACAAAATGATACAAAAGGGCAGATAGTGCCTATAAATCTTCTAATCTTCTGTACTTGGTCCCCACCATTCTGATTTTTAGCAAGTAAATAATGTATTCTTGTTTTGTATTTTAGAGGTAGTCTGTACATATAATTCAGCTTTCAAATGTATTTTCACTATAAGGGACAAAACAGAATTTTTTTCAATGCCTGTATTTGTTTAACTTGTTACCTTTCACTAGCTGCAATATCTATGAGTAAGTGAAAGAGAAGTAAAAGGAAATGAAGGTGTGTATGTCTGATTTTTCCTTCACTTTTCAGGGTACTTGGCATATGGCTTTATCAATAGTCTTCACTTCCTTTTTGAATTTGGGGGAGGTGCCACACTCAGCAGTGCTCAGGGCTTACTCTTAGCTCTAGGCTCTGGGATGACTCTTAGCAGGGAGAGACAGTTTCAGAGACCATAAGAATAAGAAGTGCTGAGATTTAGCCTGGGTCGACTGTGCAAGACAGATGCTCTTCCCACTGTACTATCTCTCCAGTCCTTCAGTTTGTTTATTTTATTTTTGGGTCACACCCGGCAGCACTAGGGTTACTCCTGGCTCTGCGCTCAGAAATCACTCCTGGCAGTTAAGGAGGACCTTATGGGATACCGGGAATCGAACTGAGGTCCGTCTGGGGTTGGCTGCATGCAAGACAAATGCCCATGCCCTACCACTGTGCTATTGCTCCAGCTCACCTTCACTTCATTTTAAATATTGTCACATATTCCAAGAGATGTTAACTTATTCTATATCTGGCATTCCCTAGGACTAGTGGTTGTAATTTGTCTGAGGGCTTTCTGAGCTCCTTTGGTTAGAAATATTTATTTGCATCTGAGGTTCTGTGCTAGCTGTCAACAGTATCAAATTGAATAGAATATGGCTCATGTTTTATGGGCACTTATGTGTGATGATTTGTAGTCAGCAAACTAAAATAGGGTGGGAGAGGAATGGCTTTCAGACTTGGAAAGAAAAGTGTTAAAGGACACTTCAACACTTCTTGGGACCAGAGTGACAGCACACCTTGCACATGGCTGACCCAGGTTCAATCCCCGGTATCCTATATCATCCCCTGAGCCCCTGAGCCTTCCAGGAGTAAACCCTGAGCTCCATCAGGTATGCCCCTAAACACCCCCCCTGAAAAAAAGGCTCCAACACTTCTTAGATGTAAGAACAGAGATTGGTCAGAGCAAGTGATGTGGGTTCTGCATCTATTTTCGAAGTACTAGAAAGCACAGTAAGTCCATATTTATTAGGTAATTATGATATAAAGTTGAAAGGAAAAACCTGTGTCCCAGGTTTTAGCCTTGGCTAATACATGGCACTAACCAAGATCTGTGTGTATTTAGGGAAAATGTTGGCTTCCATTTTGAACTTTGGCTTCTGTTTTGAACTTGGTTGAAAGTGCCTGTGAAACATATCAGAAAACCTGTCCAGTAGACTCTCTTGGCACTAAGTGATGGAAGTTATGAAAAGTCAGGGTTCCCAAATCTTTTGTATTTTAGGATTGTTTAAATCAAGAAATGTAATTTCCAGGGAAGAAATGTAGGCTGCAACAAGATAAGGGGCAGAACCTTTGGTATTTAAGTACAGGCAGAAGACGAAGTACTTTGCAGTGGAACGAGTATACTGAAGAAATCACAGGAATTTACTGTCTAAGAAGGCAAGGCAAGGTCGGCAGCATGAGATATTGCAAGAAACAAGCAGAAAAAGCGTTTATTACATTTGGTCATAGAACATCATTTGGAAGACGCTGGTGAAACCAGCTGAAAGTATTGAATTTAGAAGCTTTTTAGAAGCTGAAAGTATTGAATTTTTTTGTTTGTTTGTTTTTGGGCCACACCCAGTGACACTCAGGGGTTACTTCTGGCTATGAGCTCAGAAATCACGCCTGGCTTGGGGAACCATATGGAACGCCGGGGGATCGAACTTAGGTCCGTCCTAGGCTAGTGCAGGCAAGGCAGGCACCTTACCTCTATTGCCACCACGCCGGCCCCGAAAGTATTGAATTTTAACATAGTGTTAACTTACAATATTATAGTTTAATGTAATGATAAATTACCAATATAAATATTAATCTGCTTCAGTAAAATTCTTATTTCTTTATAATACAAATTTTTTTTTTTTTTTTGTTTTTGGGTCACACCCGGCAGTGCTCAGGGGTTACTCCTGGCTTCACGTTCAGAAATCGCTCCTGGCAGGCTCAGGAGACCATATGGGATGCTGGGATTAGAACTGATGACTTCTGTATGAAAGGCAAATGCCTTACCTCCATGCTATCTCTCCGGCCCCTTTATAATACAATTTTAATATAAGTAAATAAAGTGGATTATTTCTGCTGAGCTTTGGGATATATGAGTTTCCTTGTCAAAAACTCAGATGCTGTCAAAGCCTAGAAGATAACCTGGGGTGAGTGGAATGACATGTGTAAAGAGACTAGCCCTGCATAGCTTTAGATTGTTGATGTAATTTTTCAAGAGGCCAACTTTTACATTTTTCTTCCAAAGAAATTCTTTTTAATTTTTTTTTTATTTTTGGGTCACACCTGACAGCACCTGGTCACACCTCAGGGGTTACTCTTGGCTCTACACTTAGAAATCGCTTCTGGCAGGCTTGGGGGACCATATGGGATGCCAGGATTCAAACCACTGTCCTTCTGCATGCAAGGCAAACGCCTTAACTCCATGCTCTCTCTCCAGCCCCTTCAAAGAAATTCTTAAAAATTTCTGCTGGCAAGTAAACCACATCTAAGTGTTAATCCTAGGTTATGGTTTAATTTAGGCTTACAGTGCTTTCTTTTATTTAGGGTTTTCAAAAAGAGGAGAGAGAGAAGTACCAAAAGTTACTGGAGCGACTAAAAGGAGTCAGCCATGGAAGCTCTGCTCCTCCTGTAACTTCAACTCATCATAGGTAAAAATGAGTAGTAAGAGAAATAGTAAGACAGTGGGATGATAAATAATATTTTAGAGAGCCTTTTCCTTATTTTTGGAGAAGTTGGTGAAAAGGACTTTATTGAAAAAGATTAACATCAAGAAAATGAACTGTATAGAGAGCAGTGTTTTTTTGTTCTGATGACCACATTTTTTTAATGTTTATTATGGTTTCAATGTCAGTTTTACATGTGAAAAATATCAAGTATTGAAGTATAAAAGATTATTTTTATATTAAGAGAACAAATGAAATTATTCATCCTAACAGGTCAATTTAGGGATTAGAATTTTTTTTTTTTTTTTTTTTTTTTTTTTTGGTTTTTGGGCCGCACCCGGCGGTGCTCAAGGGTTACTCCTGGCTGTCTGCTCAGAAATAGCTCCTGGCAGGCATGGGGGAACCATATGGGACACCGGGATTCGAACCAACCACCTTTGGTCCTGGATTGGCTACTTGCAAGGCATATGCTGCCGTGCTATCTCTCCGGGCCCGGATTGGAATTTTTTTACTTTATTTAAAGAAAATGCACCACATAGTTGACATAGTTGACCATAATACATTTGTTTCCAGATAAGTGAAAGCAGTTATTGAAAAAAAGTTAAAAAAGGTGTTTGAGGAGACCATATTGTTTGTTTGTGGCCACACCCGTTTGATGCTCAGGGGTTACTCCTGGCTAGCGCTCAGAAATTGCCCCTGGCTTGGGGGGACCATATGGGATGCTGGGGGATCGAACCGTGGTCTTTCCTTGGCTAGCGCTTGCAAGGCAGACACCTTACCTCTAGCACCATCTCTCCGGCCCCTTGAAAAAAATATTAAAAAAGGAAAGAAAAAATACAATAGCAAGCACATTTGTGAAAATTATTGAATCTCCAATGAAGTCATTAATAGAGCAGCAGAGGATTAGTAAGCTCTTGCTATTAGCTGTATATTCTGTTAAATTGGGATGTTCTTTTAGGAATGACAGCATCAAACAATGAAGTTGTCCAGAAATTCAAAGCACTGTTACTGATGCTGCAACTTTTAGGATGTGCACACAACTGCCAGGACTCTTTCAAGAAGAAAGATACAGTGGGGAAGGTACCCACACTCAGTCCAAAAAAACTGCCCCCAAACTGACGTACCTGAAATTTAGTCTGATTGGTGTACCGAAAGAGAATCATAGAGGGATGATGAGGCAGGGCCATTCATGGTCATTGGGAAAACGGTGATTCTGGGTGATGGAGGCAGCAGTTATGGCTTCAACAGGGTAAGGGGTAGGCCTACTCTCTCCTCCCGAGATAGCCAGCTTTCTGCTTCTTGGGCTAGTGTACCCATGATCTTTCATAGCTTGGTTTACATCTCTGAGAACATTAGTTTTACAAAGTGGAATTTTCTGGTACCTCTAGATTGTTTTGTTTATGTGAATTCTTACTTGAAAATCTGATACAGGGAAGTGAAAACACAGTTGTGGTTAGGTTTTGGAAGCAGAGGTATTTTCCAACCTCCTGAGCACACATTTTTCATCTGCTAGTTTGCTCTGTCTCTAATCTCCTTTCCTCCTCTTCATCTTTGCCTCCCTTCCTCTTTCTCCCTTCTCTTCTACCACACTTTCTCCTGTATTGTACATTTCTCCCTGTGGCATCTTAGTAGGTACATGTTAGAGACAAGATCAAAGTCACTACAGATCATAAGAAGTTCTCTTCTTACTCTTAATTCTGTGAGCAAATAGACGGGGTAGTGGGAATGTGGTGAGCTAATGCCTGATCTTATTCTTGCCAGTGAAAAACTGACAAAAAAAAAAAAAAAAGAAAAAATATAAAAACTGACAAAAACTTCAGAGCTCAGGACTAAAGTGGTTGAGAATACTCAAAGGGGAACCTGTATATATTGCAACAATAAGTTAAAGTTAAAAACTCAAATGTTGGGGCCGGTGAGGTGGCGCTGGAGGTAAGGTGTCTGCCTTGCAAGCGCTAGCCAAGGAAGACCCACGGTTCGATCCCCTGGCATCCCATATGGTCCTCCCAGCCAGAGGCAATTTCTGAGCACTTAGCCAGGAGTAACCCCTGAGCATCAAATTGGTGTGGCCCGAAAAACCAAAAAAAAAAAAAAAAAAAAAAAAAAACCAATAAAACCCAAAAAACTCAAATGTTCTCTAGCTTGTTGAAAATTGTATTTGTCTGGAACTTTTATGAAGTAAATTCTCATATTTTAGTTGTTACAGTGTTCATTTTTTGCTCATTTACTTTGTTTGTGCCTGCCTGGTGATATAGTGAGGCCATATAGTACCAAGGATCAAACTTGGGGGCACTGTGCCTGCTAGGAATCTGCTCCAACCTATGAGCTCTCTTCTAACCCCCCAATTTTTTTTTTTTGACTAGCCATTATTGGAAGTTGTAAATCTTAAGCCTTTTATTCTGTGTATGTGAGCATGTGCCAGGGATTGAACTCAGCATGTAATACATGCAAGACAGTGGTGTACTGAAAGCCACTGCATCCATTTCAGTTTGTAGTTTAACATTTTTATCTTTTTTTTTTGGGGGGGGGGGCGGGTTTTGGGCCACACCCAGCGGTGCTCAGGGGTTACTCCTGGCTGTCTGCTCAGAAATAGCTCCTGGCAGGCACGGGGGACCATATGGGACACCGGGATTCGAACCAACCACCTTATGTCCTGGATTGGCTGCTTGCAAGGCAAACGCCGTTGTACTATCTCTCTGGGCCCACATTTTCATCTTTTAATTTGAGTTTTATTACACTGAAAAAGTATTTTTGGGGGAGGGGCCATTCCCACCTGTACTCAGGGCTTACTCCTGCGTGTATACTCAGAAATCACCCTGGAAGGCTTGGGGACTCTATGGGATGCTGGGGATTAAATCCTGATCAGCTGAGTGCAAGGCAAGCACCCTTCCAGCTGCATTACATCTCCAGTCCAGAGTAACCGCACAAATGCAATGGATATTTACATAAATAGAAGATATTTTTTGTATCATAATTTTTACTTTTTCTATCTCTTAAGTTCTCCAAGAAGTCAGATGGACACTTTAAAGACCAAAGGCTTGGGGGACGAGCCAAGTCATGGATTCAAAACAACACAGTTTGTTCCAAAACAATGTGAGTTTCCAGATTTAGTTCTATCTTAATATGATGATAATTAATTTGCATATGAAATTGAAAAATGACTCTTGTAAGGAGTGATATGACTATTTTTTACCCAAGGGGATTGACTGGTTTAGTGAAGTTGCTGTTTTCGGATGCATATTCATAAAATGTCCTTTTATGTGTTGGCTCTGTGCTCAGGGATCACTCCTGACAGTGTTTGGGAGACAATATGGGGTATTAGGTATTGAACCCTGTTTGGCTGCATGCAAGGCAAGCTCCCTACTGTTAATGCTAATTTTTTTAAACCAAAAATTTTTTTTTTTTTTTTGTTTTTTGGGCCACACCTGTTTGACGCTCAGGGGTTACTCCTGGCTATGTGCTCAGAAATCGCCCCTGGCTTGGGGGGACCATATGGGATGCCGGGGGATCGAACCATGGTCTGTCCTGCGCTAGCGCTTGCAAGGTAGCCACCTTACCTCTAGCGCCACCTTCCTGGCCCCCAAAAATAATATTTTAAGCCAATATTTTAAAGTCTCAAATAAATTTCTTTATATTAATTTTTTTTTTCTTTTTTGGTTTTTGGGCCACACCTGGCAGTGCTCAGGGGTTACTCCTGGCTCTATGCTCAAAAATTGCTCCTGGCAGGCACAGGGACCATATGGGATGCTGGGATTCAAACTACTCTCCTTCTACATGTAAGGCAAACGCTCCACCTCTGTGCTATCTCTCCAGGCCCAATATATTAATTTTTTTCTTTCTATATTAGCTACTACTAAATCATATAAAGTAGTATTTTATCAAATAATAAGAAACAATTTTACAATAGATTTTACTTATTTTGTCTGGCTATGTTCAGGGTTGACTTTTGGCTTTGTGTTTAGGAATTACTCTCTTTTTTTGTTTTGTTTTGTTTTGTTTTTGTTTTTTTTTGGGTCACACACGGTGGTGCTCAGGGATTACTCCTGGTTGTCTGCTCAGAAATAGCTCCTGGCAGGCACGGGGGACCATATGGGACACCGGGATTCGAACCAACCACCTTTGGTCCTGGATTGGCTGCTTGCAAGGCAAACGCCACTGTGCTATCTCTCCGGGCCCAGGAATTACTCTTGATGGGACTCAGGAGACCATGTGGGTATTGGGTTTGATCCCAGGTTGGGTTCATGTAAGGCAAGTGCTTTATGTGCTCTACTATCTCTCTGGTCTTATTTATTAATTATCTAAATTGAAGTAAAGATATTCTATTGAAATAGGAGAGAAGAAAATGTAATGAGTTAGAGAGAACATGGGCTTTTTTAGAGAAAGGAGAGAGCCTCAGGAAGTAAAAGAAGGGAAATTGCACACTCCATGTGGAATGTGAGTGATGTTACAGTGGAATAGACCTATCCATTCTATTTAACGTTAATTTGTGTGGTGTCATGGACTGAACTAGGGCTTCATGCACCTGCGTTATATCCCATTTCACATTTTTGAGCAGCTTGATTTATATCGAAGGTATCTTTTTTTTTTTTTTTTTTTGGTTTTTGGGCCACATCCTGTGACGCTCAGGGGTTGCTCCTGGCTATGTGTTCAGAGGTTGCTCCTGGCTTGGGGGACCATATGGGGACGCTGGGGGATTGGACCGTGGGGGATCGAACCACGGTCCGTCCTTGGCTAGCGCTGGCAAGGCAGACACCTTACCTCTAGCGCCACTGCGCCGGCCCCATTGTATTTTTGGAATTTATTTAGCAAATCTATAAATGAATATCTTGACAACTGTAAGTTGAAATTCTAGTTATGTGATTGATTAATAAAACTATTTCATTATCATTTCCACAGATAGAGTTATTGAAACAAGGGGACCTGTCTATTCAGTGAGAAGTGAGAAGAGGTATTTAGTTCTGTTAATTCTACATTTTTCTTTACTATTTTTATTGAAGTACAGTGATTTACAAAACTGTTAAATGATGATCTTATACATACATCATTTCCAAAACCATACCCACCACCAGATACTCACTTCCTTCCACCTTGTCCCCACGAATTTCCCACCTCTCTTCTCTACAGATAAGATCAGTTCTGTAGATCAACTCTCTAGATCTGTTGCTTTTGCTTGTATGTATATACTATGTATCTTTATTTTATTTTCTCACCCCACCAGGGATTTTGTTTTTGTTTTGTTTTGTTTTGGTTTTGGTTTTTGGGTCACACCAGGCTGCGCTCAGGAGTTACTCCTGGCTCTATGCTCAGAAATAGCTTCTGGCAGGCTCGGGACCATATGGTTTGCCCGGATTCAAACCACTATCCTTCTGTATGCAAGGCAAATGCACTACCTCCATGCTATCTCTCTGGCCCCGGGATTTTGTATTTTAACAATCTTTATTTTAATACAGAAAGTACTTTAATGTTTTTTAATTTCCAAGTGTTTGAGTCCCCCTTATTTCGGTTGTGATTACTTCTATTTTCAGAGCATCATAGTCTGAAAGAATAGTTAAAGCAGTTTTTTTTTCTTTTTTTTTTCATTCTTTTTGTTTTTGTTGTGGGGGGCACAGCCAGCAATATTGAGGGGTTACTCCTGGCTCTGTGCTCAGGAATCACTCCTGTGTGGCTGGGGGACCATATGGGATGCTGAGGATTGATGTTGGCTATATGCAAGGTAAATAAATGCCCTTACCTGCTCTACTATCACTCTGACCCCAGTTGATACAATTTCTGTCTTCTTGATTTTATGGAGATATGTTTTGTGACCCAGCATGTGATGTATCTTGAAGAATGTCCCATGTGCACTGGAGAAGAATGTGTCCATATCTTTTTAGAATGAAGAACCCTATGCAAGTCTGCTAGGCCCATATCTTCCATTTTTTTCCTTTAAGGCCAGTGTTTCCTTGTGAGTTATTTTTCCTAGTTGCTTTATTCAGCAGTGAAAGAGAGTGTTAAAGTCTCCTATTACTATTGTCTTGCTATCAGTATCTTCCTTTAGATCTTAGGTTTTTCTCTTGATTTGTTTATTTTAACTTTATAAGATACATTTATGAATATGTCCAAAGAATTATGTATTTTCTTTTTACTATGATAGCTAATCAGCATTGAAAGTTACGTAGAGAGCTCTTGCATGTTAAATGCCTAACCTAGCTGGGGTGAAAACCCTTTCTCTGATGGCCAAAAGGCTTGAGAGATAGATGCTGGTGCTGCTTTGATAGGTGTGCAGATGGGAGAGGCATCTCTAGTGATCAGCATCTCTAGAATATCAGTTTATGTCCTTAAGATTTTGGATGAAAGCTTCTTTATAGTAGAGTTTGGTAAAATATAGCCCATGAGCCTCTTTTTGTAAGCAAAGCTTCATTGGTTCACAACCATACTTTTTCTTTCTTTTTTTTTTTTTTTTGGTTTTTGGGTCACACCTGGCGGTGCTCAGGGGTTACTCCTGGCTGTCTGCTCAGAAATAGCTCCTGGCAGGCATGGGGTGGGGGTGGGGGGGAGGGACAGGACCATATGGGACACCAGGATTCGAACCAACCACCTTTGGTCCTGGATCGGCTGCTTGCAAGGCAAACGCCGCTGTGCTCTCTGGGCCCACAACCATACTTTTTCATTCTCATATTGTCCTACTACTTTTCTGTTTGTTTTTATTTTTGCTTTTCGGTCACATCAGTGACACTCAGGGGTTACTCCTGGCTATGTATTCAAAAATCACTCCTGGCTCGGGGGGAAAATATAGGATGCTGGGATTTGAACCACCATCCGTCTGCATGCAAGTCAAACGTCCTACCTCCATGCTATCTCTCCGGCCCCTGCCCGACTACTTTTAAACTAAAAAAAAAAATTTAAGTTTGGGGGGAAAAAACCCAATCCATAAGGGTACTAATAGCGGAGTGAAATAACCCCTGAGCACCCTGAGCTGGGTGTGTGTGCCCTCCCTCCAAAAAAAAAAAAGAACCCAAAATAAGTGGAGCCTAACTTTTTGTATTCTTATTTATTTAGGAAGAGGTGTGCCATACCTGGCAATGCTCAGGGATTTCTCTTGGTTCTATACTCAGGAGCTTGTATGTGTGTAGTGCTGAGAATTGAATCCAGGTCAGCTGTGTGCAAGTCAAGTGCTTTACCTACTAAACTATCTCTCTGGTCTGTGCTGAACATATTTACTCTCTGATACTATCAAAATGTTGATGATCTCTGGTTTAGAATAGGGCTTAAACTATGACTTCTTAAATGTGATACCCTTTAACTTGAGAATGCAGCATAGGAGCATACTGCCAGAAACACCTCAGCTTGATTATGCATTTGATTTTATGTATGTGTTTGGCCTTGTGTGTTCAGAAACTTTAAAACTTTCTTTGAACACCATGATTTACAGAGTTATTCATAATACAGCCGTTTTGGGCATTCAGTATTCCAACACTATTGTCATTTTCTCTTCACCATTGTCTCTAGAACACGCCCCCCCAAGCCTGCTCTCATAGCAGTCACGAAATAATTTTATATTGCTTATTACAACAACATAATAGATTTATCAAAATTATTTTATAAAAGAAAGTTTGTGAAAATTGTTATATCTCCACAAACTCAAATATCTTGGAGTCAACCTGACTAAAGATGTGAAGGATCTATACAAAGAAAACTATAAAACACTGCTCCAAGAAATAAGAGAGGACACGCGGAAATGGAAACACATACCCTGCTCATGGATTGGCAGGATCAACATCATTAAAATGGCAATACTTCCAAAAGCATTGTACAGATTTAACGCGATTTCTCTAAAGATACCCATGACATTCTTCAAAGAAGTGGATCAAACACTTCTGAAATTCATTTGGAACAATAAACACCCTTGAATAGCTAAAGCACTCCTTGGGAAAAGGAATATGGGAGGCATTACTTTCCCCAATTTTAAGCTTATTACAAAGCAATAGTTATAAAAACAGCATGGTATTGGAATAAAGACAGACCCTCAGATCAATGGAATAGGCGTGAGTACTCAGAGAATGTTCCTCAGACATATAACCACCTAGTTTTTTTTTTTTTTTTTTTTGTGTGGTTTTTGGGTCACACCCGGCAGTGCTCAGGGGTTATTCCTGGCTCCAGGCTCAGAAATTGCTCCTGGCAGGCACGGGAGGACCATATATGGGACGCCGGGATTCGAACCGATGACCTCCTGCATGAGAGGCAAACGCCTTACCTCCATGCTATCTCTCCGGCCCCTAACCACCTAGTTTTTGATAAAGGAGCAAGAAATCCTAAATGGAGCAAAGAAAGCCTATTCAGGGCCCGGAGAGATAGCACAGCGGTGTTTGCCTTGCAAGCAGCCGATCCAGGACCAAAGGTGGTTGGTTTGAATCCCAGTGTCCCATGTGGTCCCCTGTGCCTGCCAGGAGCTATTTCTGAGCAGACAGCCAGGAGTAACCCCTGAGCACTGCCGGGTGTGACCCAAAAACCAAAAAAAAAAAAAAAAAAAAAAAAAGAAAGCCTGTTCAGCAAGTGGTTTTGGCACAACTGGTTAGCCACTTGCAAAAAAGCGAACTCAGACCCCCAGCTAACACCTTGTATGAAGGTAAAATCCAAATGGATTAAAGACCTTGATATCAGACCTGAAACTATAAGGTATATAGAACAACATGTAGGTAAAACACTCCAGGACATTGAGACTAAAGGCATCTTTAAGGAGGAAACAGCACTTTCCAGACAAGTGGAAGAAGAGATAAACAGATGGGACTATATTAAGCTGAGAAGCTTCTGCATCTCAAAGGAGATAGTGCCCAGAATACAAAAGTCACCCACTGAGTGGAAGAAATTATTCATCCAGTACTCATCAGATAAAGGACTAATATCCAAAGTATACAAGTTACTGACAGAACTATACAAGAAAAAAACATCTAACCCCGTCAAAAAATGGGGAGAAGAAATGAACAGACACTTTGTAAAAGAAGAAATGCAAATGGCCAAAAGGCACATGAAAAGATGCTCAACATCAGTAATCGTCAGGGAGATGCAAATCAAAACTACTATGAGGTACCACCTCACGTCACTGAGATTGGCACACATAATAAAGAAGGAAAACAAGCAGTGCTGGGAGGATGTGGAGAGAAAGGAACTCTTTCACTGCTGGTGGGAATGCCGTCTAGTCCAACCTTTATGGAAAGCCATATGGAGATTCCTCCACAAACTGGAAATTGAGCTCCCATACGATCCAGCTATACCACTCCTAGGAATATACCCAAGAAACACAAAAATTCAATACAAAAATCCCTTCCTCACACCTATATTCATTGCAGCACTATTTACAATAGCTAGACTTTGGAAACCAAGATGCCCTTCAACAGATGAGTGGCTAAAGAAACTGTGGTACATATACACAATAGAATACTATGCAGCCGTCAGGAGAGATGAAGTCATGAAATTTTCCTATACATGGATGTACATGGAATCTATTATGTTGAGTGAAGTAAGTCAGAGGGAGAGAGAAAACGCAGAATGGTTTCACTCATCTATGGGTTTTAAGAAAAATGAAAGACATTTTTAACAGTATCTCAGAGACAAGAGAGATGAGGGCTGGTAGGTGCAGCTCATGACATGAAGCTCACCATTTAAAGTGATGAGTGCAGTTAGAGAAATAACTACACTGAAAACTATCATAACAATGTGAATGAATGAGGGAAGTAGAAAGCCTGTCTTGAGTACAGGTGTGGGTGGGGTGGGGAGTAGGGAGATCTGGGAAATTGGTGGTGGGAATGCTGCACTGGTGAAGGGGGGTGTTCTTTTCATGACTAATCATACAACTATAATCATATTTGTAATCATGGTATTTAAATAAAGACAATTTAAAAAATATAAAAAAGAAATAATAAAAAGAAAATTGTTATATCTCACAATGCAGTCATTAAATGTCTGAGGATTTACTGAGCTGTTCATTGCTTGTTCTGTGTTACTATTTTTCCTTATTGAGTTTAGTTGGCTTCTTTGCTACTTTCTAAACTACTGGGTTCTAGGAGCTCCAGGCTCTGTGTACTTGGGAGTTAAGTAGGCTTTTTTTGTTGTTGTTGTTGTTTTTGGGTCACACCCGGCAGTGTTCAGGGGTTATTTCTGGCTCCACGCTCAGAAATTGCTCCTGGCAGGCACAGAGGACCATATGGGGCGCCGGGATTCGAACTGATGACCTCCTGCATGAAAGGCAAACGCCTTACCTCCATGCTATCTCTCCGGCCCCTTAAGTAGGCTTTTTATCTGTGGAGATTAGTTAGGAAGCAGTGAAGAGCCATTTATAGGAAGCAGTAGAGCATGGCTGCAATTTCTAGGGTTATAAAATGGCAGGGATTACCCAATCCTAAAGGTACCCCAGTTTTTAAGCCTGGAGATTTGTGTATCCATAAGTTTCATCAGCTTTATTTTCATTTTTTTCCAAGATTATTCATGAAGTGGGGCCTTTAACATGACAGCACTGTGGGATGTGGGTGTAGTTTCTGGCACTGCGGGATGGGAGGGGCAAGACTGCCCTTCCAACTCTGAGATGACCCCAGAGTTTTTATTCCTAAGACTGGTATAGCTGGGAGTTTTTTGCCATGGTGTCTGCAGAGATAGTTGGGAAGCAGTAAAGTTAGGTCTCTGGCATGGTAACAACTGTGGAGTGTGGATCAGTTGTCAGGGCAGGGACTCGACCCATCATGTCTTGGAATTTTCAGCTTGGAGATTGGTGGGTATTCCCTTGCAGTTCATTGGTTTAGCTTATATCTCTGCTAAACACAACTCAAGATAGTTGTGAAGCTGAACTTTTTTGTTGTGGCAGCTGTGGGATGTCATATTCAAAAACTTGTACCATTATTAGATTTTTAAATGTTCAGTTTTATGACTCCAAATGAGGTCACAATCCACAGTTTCAAAAGCTAGAGTTTTCATGCCAAGTTAATTTTCTTGTATATAGATATTAAATTTCATACCTAAAACTTCTTTAACTTGTCAGGTTAAAATTAACCAGTCTGTAATTTGTTTTTACTTCTTAGGTATTCAAAGGGAAAAATTTCAGATGCAGAGAAGACTATTGGAATCAGACTAGAAAATGAGAGTGTAAGTAGAAATGTTGAATCTTTTTAACTCTTCTAACACTAAAATTGGGTGCTCATGAAAAATAAAATGATGATAAATATTCTGAGTTTTCTGATTTTTACTATTTTCCTTTGGAAAAAAATCACACAACTGAAGATAACACAACTTTAGCTTCTTCTTTGAGTTGTTGGATTTTTATACATTTATTTTTGGAGGGTGAGGTTAGTTTTGGGGGCTAAATCCAGTAATCCTTGGGGCACCATATTCTATGCTCAGAAATGAACCCTTGTAGTACCTGGGTGCTGGTAGGATTTTAGCAAAGTTGGAGGCATGAAAGGCAAGCACCTTGTTCCATAAAAGAAAGTTTGTGAAAACTTTTATTATTTTCTTTTATTTTTAATTTTATTATTTTTAATAATTTAATAATTGCTGTCTAGAGAAAACTAGAGTATTTTGTTTCATGGCTTGTAATGAAGGTATCCTTTGAGTCTTGAACATTTTCCTTCTTTTTTGCAGATACAGATATGCTAAATCTAATCATTTTGTTTTTGTTTTTTGTTTTTGGGTCACACCCAGCAGCTCTCAGGGGTTATTCCTGGCTCTGTGCTTAGAAATCGCTCCTGGCAGGCTTGGGGGACCATATGGGATGCTGGGATTCAAACCACCATCTGTCCTCAGTCAGCTGCATGCAGGTCTTAACACCCTACCACTGTGCTGTCTCTCCAGCCACCCTACTTCAACATTTTTACTTACTCTCTTTTCTTTCAGGATAATAGCATTGTTATATATTTCATGTGTTTTATATATATATATATATATATGTATATATACATGTATAAGTGTGAAACATATTAATTGACTATAGAATCTTTTTTGATTAGAGGAGGGGACACCAGCTAGAACCTGATTTATCTGAAGAAGTGTCAGCCCGACTTCGTCTGGGTGGTGGAAGCAATGGCTTACTTAGGAGAAAATTATCAATACTTGAGACAAAAGAAAAACTTTGCTCAGGCAAAGAAAGGGATAAAAGGACGGATGATCTTCTTGAACTTACAGAGGTATTATTTCTTGTGTTGATTAAAATAAGAGGCAGGCTTTTTAAATAACCTCAGTTATTCAAGGTTTGACTGAATGCTTTGTTTGGAGGAGTTTCTGAAGACTAGAGATGAATGAATGAAAGAAATCAGGCTCAGGGGGCCGAAGAGAGATAGCATGGAGGTAGGGAGTTTGCCTTGCATGCAGAAGGACAGTGATTCGAATCCCTGCATCCCATATGGTTCCCCGTGCCTGCCAGGTGCAATTTCTGAGCCTAGAGCCAGGAGTAACCCCTGAGTGCTGCTGGATCTGACCCCAAAACAAAACAAAACAAAACAAAACCCCAAAACAAAACAAAACAAATCAGGTTCAGGCATTATTCAGGTACTGACGACCTTGATCAGTGAAAGTGACCTAAAGTCTCAGATCAACGTTCAGCAAAGGTGATCTGACAGAATCATCACATTTGTTGGAATAGAATGAATTCTTTATGGATTCTATTTCTGATTTCAAATATTTAGAGTTATACATATGAATGTAATATTATAAATGGACTTGATTTTTAAGTGATTGTCACTTGCTAAAATAACCTGCTGATTGTCCTTAAAAATGTTTAGGGGGCCAGAGAAATAGCATGGAGGTAAGGTGTTTGCTTTGCATGCAGAAGGTCGGTGGTTCGAATCCCGGCTTCCCATATGGTCCCCTGAGCCTGCCAGGAGCGATTTCTGAGCATAGAGCCAGGAGTAACCCCTGGGCGCTGCCAGCTCTGACCCAAAAACGAAAAACAACAACAACAACAAAAAAGTTTAAGGTTTTACTTTTCTCTGAGAGAATAGAAAACAATTCTTTAAAGGGAATAGTAAAAATCTTAGAGAAAACAGGAAATAAATGTAAATTTTCAAATTCTCATTTTAAAGTGAGTCCACATCTTGACACCTTCTCCTTTGTTATTTTTTTATCCATAGATATCTGTAGTATTTGTTTCATATTAGGTATGGGGATGTAGAGAGAGCTTCTCAAAACAGTAAAAGTTTTTTGCATTTGAACAGAGGGCTGTCTTTAAAATACTTGAATGAAAAAATTTCTTTCTGATTTTTTAGTCAGTCTATAAATTCCTTTGGCATTATGTTTGAATTTCTTCAATAAGGGGATCAATTGCTAACTGATAACTTATTTTTAGTGTCTGCTTTTCCCCTCTTATGTCAAATAGTATGGTCACTTATGTATTCTGATTTTTTTTTTTTTGTTTTTTGTTTTTGGGCCACACCCGGCATTGCTCAGGGGTTACTCCTGGCTGTCTGCTCAGAAATAGCTCCTGGCAGGCACGGGGGACCATATGGCACACCAGGATTTGAACCAACCACCTTTGGTCCTGGATCGGCTGCTTGCAAGGCAAATGCCACTGTGCTATCTCTCTGGGCCCATGTATTCTGATTTTATGATTTTATTACCTTTTTTTTAAACTTTTGATCCATACCCAGGGTTTGCTTCTGGTTTTGTGCTCAGGACTCCAATTGGTGCTGGGGATCAAATCTGATTTGGTCTCAGGCAATGCTTTACGTACTATCCTATCTCTCTGGCCCTTTTATTTATTTCTTAATTCAAAAACCGTTTGGACCACACCTGGCTCCCCACTCAGAGGTCATTGCTGGCGGTGCATGGAGAACCATTTGGGGATTGAACCTGGGTTGGCTATATGCAAGGCAAAGCTCTACCTTCTGTGCTGTCGCTCTGGTCCTTTGCTTTTTGGGGATTTTTTTTTTTGTGTGAGGGCCGGAATCATACTTAGTGATGGTCAAGAGATACTGTTGACTCTGTGCTCAGGAGTCACTGCTGGCAATGCTTTGATGAACCATATGAGATGCTGGGGTTTGAACCCAGGTAGACTGTATGCAAGTCAAGGGTTTGTACCATCTCTCTAGTTTCTCCCTCGATTTTATTTTGGGGGGGGGGGCTACACCTGGTTGTACTCAGGTTATTTCTGGCCCTCCACTCCTGGTGGGGTTGGGGAACTGTATGGAATGTGGGAATTGAACTTGTATCAACCACATGCATGGTCAACCAAGTTCTATACTATTTCTTTCTTTCTTTTTTTTTGGTTTTTGGTTTTTGGTTTTTGAGCCACACCCGGTTACGCTCAGGGGTACTCCTGGCTATGGGCTCAGAAATCACTCTTGGCTCAGGGGACCATATGGGACTCTGGGGATTGAACTCAGATCCATCCTGGGTTAGCTGTGCAAGGCAAATGCCCTACTGCTATACTATTGTTATGGCCCCTATACTATTTCTCTGCCTCCCTCCTTTTGATATTTTTAAATAAAAGTTTAGAAGGTAAATATGGGATGAAGGAAAATATTTTTTAGGAGTTGCAAAAGGGGTAGTTATTCTTGGTTTCAAATAATTATGACTTTGAGTATGTAACCTAAGTTCTCTGAGTTAACATGCTCAAAATCTTTTTTATGGGGGAACATACCCAGTGATGCTCAGTGCTTACCCCCTGGCTGTGCATTCAGGAGTCACTCATAGTGGGCTCAAATGACCATATGAGGTGCCATGGATTGAATCTAGGTGGGTGCATGTGAGGCAAATATCTTATTATCGCTCTGTATGGCTTTGTATTTAACATCCTTTGAACTTTGATCTAGGACATGGAAAAGGAAATCAGTATTGCACTAGGTCATGGTCCTAAGGATGAGATTCTAAGTAGTGCTTTCAAACTGCGAATCACTAGAGGAGATATCCAGACCTTGAAGAACTATCACTGGCTCAATGATGAAGTAAGTTGGCTTTTTTTCTCCCTTTCACTATCATTATGCTTAATCATTTATAATATATAACCAAAGTGATTTGTGATTTCTACCAGTTACAAGGGTTTGGTAAAGCAGCTTTTAGGTTTGTGGGTTTTTCTTTTTTGGGGGGGTGGTTGGATCACACCCGGCAGCGCTCAGGCGTTACTCCTGGCTCTACGCCAGTGCTTCTCAAATAGTGGGGCCCCCAGGTGGGGCACAATGCTCCATAAAGGAGGGGCGCATTTGACCTCGGCAAACACTGTCATAACAAGTTAAGCCCCGTGTTTATGTCTCTGTATGTCTCTGGAGCTGAGAGTTTCTATGTCCTGCTTCAAACCCCGCTTTAAAACGTGTTCATTGTAGCCTTAATCCAGACATCACCTCTGATTAAAAAAATCAGCTCAGGTGCCAAAGAGTTATCATGGAGGTAAGGCGTTTGCCTTTCATACAGAAAGACGGTGGTTCAAATCCCGGCATCCTTAGGGTCCCCTGTGCATTTCTGAGCATAGAGCCAGGAGTAACCCCTGAGCGCTGCTGGGTGTGACCCAAAAACCAAGAAAAAAAAAATCAGCTTAAATTATTTTATGTATTTTTGTTTTGCAGGTTAAAGTTTTTGTTTTTAATAATGGTATTATTTACAGTCGTGTGGGGGGCGCGAAAAATGTTTTCTTCTTCCTAGGGGGGCATGACAGAAAATAATTGAGAAGCACTGCTCTGCTCTCAGAGATCGCTCCTAGCAGCTCAGGGGACCATATGGGATGCTGAGATTTGAACCACCATCCTTCTGTATGCAAGGCAAACACCTTACCTCCATGCTATCTCTCCAGCCCCGGTTTGTGGGTTTTTCATTTTGTTTTGGGAGGAGTGATTTTAGACAACACCTTTAAAAACACCTTTATTTTTTCTTTATTTAAGCACATGATTACATACATGATTGTAGGTGGGTTTCAGTTAAAAAAAGTAGTTATTGGGGCCGGAGAGATAGCATGGAGGTAAGATGTTTGCCTTTCATGCAGAAGGTCATCAGTTCTAATCCTGGCGTCCCATATGGTCCCCCGTGCCTGCCAGGAGCAATTTCTTAGCACGGAGCCAGGAGTATCCCCTGAGCACTGCTGGGTGTGACCCAAAAACCACAAAAAAAAAAAAAAAAAAAAGTAGTTATTTCTGATTGCTTACTGCCTTTTTTTTTTTTTTAATTTTTTTTATTTTGAGTTATGAGAACAAAAGTTGCAAAGAAAGAGGACAAGGTAAAGTTACAGTGGAAGGACAATCACCCATAACATAATTCTCAGAAGTCCCCTTGCTGATATCTTAACTTTGAACTTTCAGCCAAAGAACGTTAAGATAAATAAAACAGAATCCATGTGCAATTACTTTGTCCCTCAAGTCCCCAGATTGTAGCACATTATAATATTTCTTAACAGCACACAAGGCAATCTAAAGCCATAAAACTTACGTAACTCCTTAAACATTAGAGGCATAGTATTTTTTATATTTCCATGACATGCATATTAGCTTAAGTTAACCTCAAATTTTAAGTGGGTGTGTTTTAAGGATTAGAGTCAAAGGAGCACAGTAAAGACGGTGTTAGAGTGGCAATTGTTGTTTGCATAGGCCCACCAAAATATGAGAGGCATGGAAAGGAATAACCTTGGCCTAAATACAAAGAGATCCTACCCCTGAAGTTTCCTGGCATAAGATCAGCTCTCGGTTTCAGGCAAGTTATCGTCCGATCCAAGACATTGTCCGTAGTGCCAACACACTTTTCACACAGTCTCTGTTGTTGGTATCATGTTTCTGTATTAAAGATTCTGGAATCTGCATATCCTACATTGAAGTCATGATGTGGAGAGTCTTCTCGTTTCACCTCACCATGAAAGGGCAATGCAGGAAGCCCTGTCCTGTAAGCAGATTGTTGTTGTTAAGTCTTCTCAGTGTTAAGGGAAGTCTCTTTTGAGCAGGACAATGTCTGAGCAGTGGTAGGGTCTTCCATGGTAGAGGATTGCTTCTAGGTGATGTTATAGACAAACCTCACATTTAAGGGGCAATACAGCAGCCCTGTCGAGTAAGCAGGTCATTGTTCTTGTTAAGTCTTCTCAGTGTTAAGGGAAGTCTCTTTTGAGTAGATAGATGTCAGAGCAGCTGTAGGGTCTTCCCTGGTAGAGGAATGCCTCCAGGTGATGTTATATACAACCTTGGATGTTTTGTAAATGTCTTCTGTAGATCAGGGGTGAATGTAGAATGCCCATTCTTCTGAGGCCTGTGCCAGGTCTTTATGTCAATGTTCAGGGTGTAAGGTCTCATTGCACTACAAGATTTGTGTGTTCCCATCTCTATTAGATAAGAACTTATTGGTATGTATAGTATTTTCCCATTTTAGTGTGCTTAAGCAAACAAGAAATAAAGCCACGTGGTGCTATCAGATATATGGGGGCGTAAGAACATTTCCAACAATACCCATGACTAGGTTCAAACATAAGCATTAAACTGAGGGATTCTTTCACACCAAATTCCATATTGAGCAGTTCACAAAGAGAAGATAAAAAACATTGTGGGGGGGACCGTCACTGTATAAGAAAATATTCAGCAAAAGTTTATAGCCGTCAAAGAAAACACCCATATAATGTTGAAAAGATATGTGTCCTTTTTATGCCTTTTAAAATAGTTGGGTGGGTGTTAACTCCAGGGCACCACTTTGGTCTGTGACTTAGGACTCTACAGTACTTAAGTTAGAAAGGGTAAATGAGGAGTAATGATGATAGGAGTTAAGGAAGTTAAAGAGAAATATGATCTTATGAAGGGGTATGCAAAAGGGCAGAGTACAAAATGGACATTCTGCATACATAAAAACATAATTCAATGATAGTGAGTACTATTAATGTTTCTAGTGCACATGGGGGCGATAGCCCCCACGCGATTTTGAAAATATAGACTGGACAGAGATTACCAGTAACTTCAAGAAACTGGGAGGCCCGAAGTTCAGAGCCCCACCCGGACCCTCCCTAAGGAGCTGAATGGATAATGGGGGAAAGCCTAGGGTACCTTCAAGCTCCACCAAGGGGCCCAACTCACCGGCTTGCCCAGGCATGTGGCCCGGGGAAGCCCTGGAGATCTGGAGCAAGGCAGTAGAGGGGTGCTGGGGTTACCCAAGTCCTGCACCCCCACTAGGCCTGGTTAAGAAGGCCTTTGGGGGCTGGGAAGGTGGCGCTAGAGGTAAGGTGTCTGCCTTGCAAGCGCTAGCGTAGGACGGACCGCGGTTCGATCCCCCGGTGTCCCATATGGTCCCCCAAGCCAGGGGCGATTTCTGAGCGCATAGCCAGGAGTAACCCCTGAGCGTCAAATGGGTGTAATATATAATAAAGTTATAAATATACATATTTATAATAGGTACACGTATACATATATACATATGTGTATATGTATACACATCTTTTTTTAAATTTCATGAGCATGATAGCTAGTTAACTTGTCATTTTATATTCTTTTTTATTGTTTTGTTTTGTTTTGTTTTGGTTACACCGGCAGTGTTCAGGGGTTCCTCCTGGCTCTGCACTCAGAAATCATCCTGGCAGGCTCGCAGGACCATATGGGATGCCGGGATTTGAAGCACTGTCTGTCCTGAACCAGCTGTGTGCAAGGCAAATGCCCTACTGCTGTGCTATCTCTCCAGTCCCTGGTTTTTGGGCCAAAAACACTCAGCAGTTCTCAGGGATTAATCCTGTTTCTGCATTCAGAGACTATTCCTGGCAGGCTCAGGCACCATATGGGATGCTGGGCATCATACCCAGGTCAGCCATGTACAGGCAAACATCCTACCCACTGTACTATGGCTCCATCTTCTCATTTTGTATTTTTACATATTGTTTTGTTTTAGTTGTTTGGGTCACACCCCCCAATGTTCAAGGCTTACTACTGACTATGCACTCAAGGATCACCCCGATTTTGCCTCCTGCGGCCCCCAGGTAAATTGAGCTTGAGACCCATGTATGTAGACTTTCCTTGAGTTCTTTTCTCTTGGTTTTCCTTTCTTTTATTTTGGCCACATCTACCTGGTGATGCCCAGGGTTTACTCCTGGCTATGCACTCAGAAATCACTCTGGCTTTTGGGGACCATATGGGACGCCGAGGATTGAACCCAGGTCCGTCCTTGGTCAGCCACATGAAAGGCAAACGCCCTACCACTGCGTTATCGCCCTGGCCCCTCCCTTGATTTTCTTACTCAGGCCTCAAATACAATTGTGTTCCTTGCTAATCTCACCAATTTGCACTGGTTATTTAGGAGGAGTTGGTATTGGAGCCAGTCGGCTGACTTAGGGCTCAAGATTGACTCGTGGCAGTGCTGGGTGGGTGGAAGGCAGTGATGGGTGGATGGCTGAAAATGGTGCCTGGGATTCATGCATGTGCCTAACTGTTGTGTATGTAAACATTTTAATGGGATTATTATGTTACTGACCCTACCCTGATCGGTGATTGTGCCCTACCCTAGCATTCTGCTCCCACCCTAGGGTGGTACTGATTCTGCTCCCACCATTGGGTGGTACCTGATTCTGGGGGATAAAAGCAAGGGTCTGTGGAAGGTGAGGGGCTTGTTTCCTGGGGCCTAGTCTTAGGCCTTTTGGCTTCGGCCTCTTCACGGAATAAAAAGCTGTTTTCTTCGGAAGTCTGACTGCCTGTTGGCTTTCTTCCTGCTGCTTTCACCTCAGAACTGCTCACTGAACAGGGTAACAGGTGTGTGGTCCAAGCTGGAGGAGAAAGGCCTCATCCTCCATCCCTCCATTAGTCAACCTCTTCAGGGGCTGACTTGCAACACCTAACCTTGAATTATTTCTCCAGTCCTACACTGGTATTTTTTTTTTTTTTTTGGTTTTTGGGTCACACCCATCAGCTCTCGGGTCACTCCTGGCTCTTTGCTCAGAAATTGCTCCTGGCAGGCTCATGGAACCACATGGGATGCCGGGATTCGAACCACCTTCCTTCTGCTTGCAAGGCAAACGCTCTACCTCCATGCTCTCTCTCCGGCTCCTATATTTTTTTTATTTACTAAACACTATTCCTTTTTGGCTTTTATTTTTTGTTGTTTTGGGGCTACACTCAGCTATGCTCAGTGCTTACTCCTGACTCTGCTTAGGGATCACTCCTGACTGGGCTGGGTCCATAGATAGAACCTGAATCAGCTGTGTGCAGAGCTTACCTTACCTTGCTCTACTGTATCTTCAGGCTCAGGAACTTTTGTTCCCTATTTAGTACCTTCACTTTCCTAAATAAGCATATTACATCTAATTCAGCCAGGTTGAAATTTGATTTCAATTAAGTACTTTCATACTGTAATGTTTTGTTTTGTTGGTATTCCAGGTCATCAATTTTTATATGAATCTTCTAGTGGAAAGAAACAAAAAACAAGACTATCCAGCACTTCATGCTTTCAGTACTTTTTTCTACCCTAAATTAAAGTCTGGTGGTTACCAAGCAGTAAAAAGATGGACCAAAGGGGTCAATCTCTTTGAACAGGAACTTATCTTAGTGCCTATTCATCGAAAGGTACATTGGAGCCTAGTGGTGAGTTGCGAGATTTACTTGTTGAAGTTTGTATGACCGTTTTCATAGTTAAAGTACATGCTGGTGCTGCAATTTGTGTTAATTAAACCATATCCACGTGTGAGCCACCGGTGGTATGTGCTGGTTTGAACATATTATTTAGTGAAGGGTTACTGTTTCTGTTTAAAGTCTACTGGTATATGTGAAAGGTATACTCTGCAGAGTAACTTCTTGGTTCTTCATTTTAACTACTCAGAAAGCTAGAAGATTTTTCACAGAAAGTTTCAGTTTACAAGTTATTAATTTATTTATGTCTATATAATGGTGCAAGTTTATCATAGAGGAGTAGGACATATATTGAATCAGAGAGATAGTACAGTATGTAGGGTGCTTCCTTTGCATGCGACTGACCTGCGTTTGATCCCTGGCACCCCTTATGGTCCCCTGAGCTCATCAGGAGTTATCCCTGAGCATAGAACCAAGAATAAGCTCTGAGTAATGCCGGATATGGCCCTAAACAAGCAAAGAAACCAACAAAATAAATAGATGTATATGGAATAAAAGCAAAAAAATCCCATAGCCATTAATGTTTTGGTAAATAAATTTCTAGGCATTTTTTTTTTATAACAGAATGTTATAAAGTTTTCTAGAAATGAAACTGAAATGCATATTTTGTTAAACATGTATCTTAGAAACCTTTATACTTTTTAAAGATTATCTTTAGAAATAAAATTCTCATACCTGTTATGGTTGTTTCTGGATGTTACATTTTTCCATTATAGGTGATAGACCTAAGAAAAAAGTGTCTTAAATATCTGGATTCAATGGGACAAAAGGGCCACAGGATCTGTGAGATTCTCCTGTAAGTAAAGGCTGAAAACATTTTTATAATCTATAACAATAAAAGCCTATATGACTGTGGTATCCTATATGACTGCGACTAAGAAGGTTTTTAGTAGAATTATAAAACAACTGTTGGGGCCAGAGAGATAGCATGGAGGTAGGGCATTTGCCTTGCATCAAAAGGATAGTGGTTTGAATCCTGGCATCCCATATAGTCCCCCGAGCCTGCCAGGAGCAATTTCTAAGCATAGAACCAGAATTAAACCCTGAGCGCTGCCGGTGTGACCCAATAAAACAAAAAAAACCCAACTGTCATCTATTATAGTGTAAAATAAGAAGTCCTCTGTTTTGAATTTGTTTTCTTTAGGACTAATATTCTGAATGCTCTCAAGAATTGGGAAGTTATTATCTCTCTTAATTCTTATATTTTACTCTGATATCTTATAATGTTAAGATGTTTCAGTAGTGGGGCCAGAGAGATAGCATGGAGGTAAGGCGTTTGCCTTTCAAGCAGAAGGTCATTGGTTCGAATCCCGGCATCCCATATGGTCCCCCGAGCCTGCCAGAAGCGATTTCAGAGAGTGGAGCCAGGAGTAACCCCTGAGTGCTGCCGGGTGTGACCCCCCCAAAAAAATGTTCCAGTAGTTACCAAAAAATTAAAAAGAAGTAAAGACAATATACAAAAATTGGGGGAAGTCCTAAGTTGTTCGGGCTCATGACAGGGTATTACTAGTAATGGCAAACCATTGTAGATCATCGTTACCTTGAATATGGTGGGATAGGTTACTGTTTATTTATTACACAGCTGTTATTTATTACACTTACTTGTCTGATGTTATAAATAATTGTTTTGTTTTTGTTTTTGTTTTTGTGTCATATCCTGTGGTGCTGGGGGATTAATTACTGTATAGGATTCTGGGACTCAAACCTGGGTTCCTGCAAGGCAAACTTCCTGCCCACTCTCCTACCACTCTGGCCACTAAAATCATTGTTTTAAAAAGCAATTTTAGGGAAACCTGCTAATGTAGGGTAGGAGTCAGGAAATCTAGAGGCCACTTCTGGTGGCACTTGGCCAGCCAGGTTCAGTTCTGCTCAGGCTCCACAAAGCTTGGGGCCTCCAGAGCGATATTTGTCAGTGCTGGGGATTGAACCCATGAGATGCTAGAGATTGAACCCAAGGCTATGCACATGCAAGACACATGCCCGTCCTCAAAGCTGTCTTCTACGCACCCTACCAAAAATCACTTTATTTTTGATTGCCAGAAATCCTGCTCAGTGATAGAGTACAAGTACATGCATGTATAAAGTGATATTTGAAAAGTTTTATTAGACCAGTGGTTTTCACCTGAGTTTGATCTTCAGTTTCTTAAATCTCTGCATACAACCCTATTACTTCTGACCAAATCATTGAGTTTCAATAATTACAATATCCTTGTGCAAGGCAAGTGCCTTACACACTGTATCATTGCTCTGACCCCAAAGATAATTAAAATTTTAATGAACTTTATTTATTTACTTATTTGCTTTTTAGGTCACACCCAGTGATGCTCAGGGGTTACTCCTGCCTATGCACTCAGAAATCGCTCCTAGCTTGGGGGACCATATAAGACACCGGGGATCGAACCGAGGTCCCTCCTGAGTCAGCCATGTGCAAGACAAACACCCTACCACCGCGTTATCGCTCTGACCCCATATTTTAGTGAACTTTTAAAGACAGTATTAGTTTTTCTTACAGACCAGTTATTGAGACTAGTTAATTTGCGGTCCAGAATGCAAATTTGCAATTCAGAATGTTGGACTTACTTAACTGCAACATATAATGCACTAATACTTCTTGATGCTTTTACAGCAGCGTTACAAGCCATCATACACAGCATCTTTTTAGGTTTCCATTATACAATGTGTAGTACAATGTCCTCTGCCTTCTCAGGGTAACTGAAGAATGAATCTCACTTCATAGGAAGGATCATCTTAGGTCTTTGAGGTAGCAACTCCATGATTTTACATACATTAGGATTAAAGGCATAGCATTGAAGTGATTAGGGGGTTGAAGATACTAATAGTTTTTTTTGTTTGTTTGTTTTTGTTTTTGTTTTTGGGTCACACCCAGTAACGCTCAGGGGTTACTCCTGGCTATGCGCTCAGAAGTTGCTCCTGGCTTAGGGGACCATATGGGACACCGGGGAATTGAACCGCGGTCCGTCCAAGGCTAGCGCAGACAAGGCAGGCACCTTACCTTTAGCGCCACCGCCCGGCCCTGCTAATAGTTTTTTTAAGAAAAATTTTGAATAGCATCAGTTTTTATGGCACTTCTATATAATGGAATACTACACAGCTGTTGGGAAAATGCAGTCATGAAATTTACTTATACATGTACGGATATGGAGAATATTATGCTGATCAGAATGAGTCAGAGGGAGAGAGAGATAGACAAAATGATAGCTCTCATTTGTGGGATATAAATAAAAAGATAACATGACATTAATATCCCAACACAATAGAGATAGGAGGGCCAAGAGAACTGGTCCATGGTAGGAAGCTTACTACAAATAGCAGGGGAGTACTGTTAGGACAGAGAAGGAATCACAGTGACAATGCTTGTTTGAAATGATCACTCTGGAAAAGAACTGGGTGGTGAAAGGAGATAAAGTGATATGCATTAAAATAATTTAAAAAAGTGATATACATGATGCCTCTCAGTTAACAGTATTGCAAATTATGTCTAAAAGGAAAACAAGGAAAAGAGAGGGATAAGAATAATGACTATTTGTATTTTGGGCCACATTTGGTGATACTTGGGGCTTGTTCTTGGCTCTGTGCCCAGGGGTCACACCTCTATGGTTCTGGAGACCATATGGAGTGCTAGTAATTGGATCTGGATCAGATGTGTGCAAGGTAAATACCCTACCTGACTGATCTGTTGCTCTGGCCCCAGGATTCCATTTTTAGTGTTACTTGGATTACTTGGAGCATTACTTGGATAATTTTAGTAAAAATACCTTGTAGGAACTCGGACATGGAGAATTTATTAACATTAGTTCAAATTCTCTCTTTTTCTTTTTTTTTTTTTGGTTTTTGGTTTTTGGGCCTCACCCGTTTGATGCTCAGGGGTTACTCCTGGCTATGTGCTCAGAAATTGCCCCTGGCTTGGGGTGACCATATGGGACGCCGGGGGATCGAACTGCGGTCCGTCCTACGCTAGCGCTTGCAAGGCAGACACCTTACCTCTAGCGCCACCTTCCCGGCCCCTAAATTCTCTCTTTTTCAATATTGTCTTAGGAAATAGCTGAAATGAATAAAATTACACTTAACCATCCATAGGCCTCTTGCTTTGATCCCCATTATGACTTATCACCAGGCATATTCCTGGTGGGCCCCAGTATTCCTGGAGAGGTCCCACACAAAACAAATGAACAACAAAATAGGCAATGGTGTCTTTAAGATAAGCGGTGGCACAGCAGTAGAGTGTTTGCCTTGCATGCAGCTGACTTAAGATGACTACTGCAGTTCCATCCCCAGGTGTCCCATGTCGTCCCCCAAGCCAGGAGCGATTTCTGAGTACATAACCAGGAGTAATCCCTAAGCGTCACTAGGTGTGCCCCCCCCCCATCCAAAAAAAAGATGCTTTCAAATTTATGAATGTTTATTTCGAGTAAGAGAAACTAAAAAAACATTTACTCCATGGGACCAGGGAGATAGCATGGAGGTAGTGTGTTTACCTTGCATGCAGAAGGATGGTGGTTCGAATCTTGGCATCCCACATGGTCCTCCAAGCCTGCCAGGAGCAGATTTCTGAGCATAGAGCCAGGAGTAACCCTTGAGTGCTGTAGGGTGTGGCCCCAAAACAAAACAACAACAAAAAAAATTTACTCCAGAAGCCGGAGAGATAGCGTGGAGGTAAGGCATTTGCCTTGCATGCAGAAGGTCGGTGGTTCAAATTCCAGCATCCCATATGGTCCCCTGAGCCTGCCAGGAGCAATTTCTGAGTGTAGAGCCAGGAGTAACCCCTGAGCGCTGCCGGATGTGACCCAAAAATAAAAAAATAAATAAAAAAATTTACTCCAGATATACCAAATTGTTTATAATGTAGCTATTTCCTTTAAAAAATTTTTTTTATTTTATTAATTTTTTTTAATTGCCTGTCTACTTGTTCTCCCCTTCTTTGAGGTATTGCTGTTGTTGAAGAACAGGGCTCGCACACTGTTCTGGTGCTTATTGGGTGGTACCCAGGTCATGATGTTTGCACTCTGGACCTGGTTCTCACCAAGACTGGCTCTCCTTTCCTTGTGCCCCAGACATGTGCTTGCTGGGGCTTGCTTGCTTGAGTTGGGCCATAGTCACTGCTATGCTAACAGTGGCCTCTGTATCTCCCTACTTCCCATCCCACCCACTCCCCACCACACACACACCAGAAGCCGAACTTTTCTGGCTGTGGTATGGTGTGGCGTGCTCATGATTTTGCTGCTCCAGTACTAGCCAGGGTTACAGGCCTTTTTGTGGTGTGTACACACACCTAATCTGTGGCAGAAACAAAAAGCTCTTGTGGCACTAGGAATCACAGATAATAGGGTCACATGCAGCATGTATGAAGCACCAAGAATGTGAACTTTGGACCACACACTGGCAGGGGGCAGCACTCTGTGACCCTGTGCTGTTCCTCTAGACCAGACTATTTTCCTTTTAGTTTTTCCCGTGTTCTTAACTGGGTTCGATATCTGGCATCTCATGACTCCCTAAACCTGCCAGGAGTGATCCCTAAGCATAGAGCCAGGAATTAACCTGGAGTGTAACTGGTCTGCCCCAAAAACAAAAAGAACAGTTCGCCTGTTTGGAATTTTTATGACAATAAGGTTTTTTTGTGTGTGTGCTTTATTGTTTGTTGTTTTAGTATCCAGGCCTGTTGCGTTTATTAATATAGTTTTGAGAAAAAGCAAGTATAACATATTTTTAAAAATAGAATAAAGTATATGATTTTAAATGTTGTATTCAAGGAGTAGTCTAGAGAAGAGGCTGAAGTGATAGTCTATGTTTGCCTGCATGAGCTTGACCTGGGTTCAATTCCCATCATTCCTTATGGTCCCTCAAACCCTGCCAGGATGAATTCCTGAGTGTAGAGCTAGGAAAAATTCTTCTTCTTTTTTTTTGTTTTTGTTTTTGTTTTTGTTTTTGGGCCACACCCGGTAGTGCTCAGGAGTTACTCCTGACTGTCTGCTCAGAAATAGCTCCTGGCAGGCACGGGGGACCATATGGGGCACCGGGATTTGAATCAACCACCTTTGGTCCTGAATCGGCTGCTTGCAAGGCAAATGCCGCTGTGCTATCTCTATGGGCGCAGGAAAAATTGTTGAACATCACAAGTGTGGTCCAAAAACAAGAAGAAAAAAAAAAGGCATAGAGAAAACACTCAAATTAGAAGTCATTCTGGAATAGTTACTAATGGAGTTTTGCTTTGTTTGTTTGTTTGGCAGTGCCAGAAAGTTTTGCATCCTGCTTAAAGAAATATTAAATGTAGAAGTCAAAATCAGTTCACTTGTGCTCAATTCAGCAGCACATATACTAAAATTGGAACGATACAGAGAAGATTAGCATGGCCCCTGCGCAAGGATGACACGCAAATTTGTGAAGCATTCCATATAAGAAAAAAAAATCAGTTCTTTTTTTTTTTTTTTTTGGTTTTTGGGCCACACCCGGTAACGCTCAGGGGTTACTCCTGGCTATGCGCTCAGAAGTTGCTCCTGGCTTGGGGGACCATATGGGACACCGGGGGATCGAACCGCGGTCCGTCCAAGGCTAGCGCTGGCAAGGCAGGCACCTTACCTTTAGCGCCACTGCCCGGCCCCCATTTTTTTTTTTATTATTTTTTTTATTATTTTAATTATGACAACAAAGATGCAAAGAAAGAGGACAGGGTAAAGTTACAGTGGAAGCCCAATCACCCATAAACAGGATTCTCAGTAGTTCCATCGATGATATCCCAGCCTTGAACTTTCAGCCAAAGAACATTAAGAAAAACAAAACTGAACCCATGTACAATACAATTACTTTGTCCCTCAAATCCCCAGTTGTAGTACATATTGTTTCTTAGCAGCACACCATATAATCTAAAGATATTAGACTTATGTAACTCTTTAAACATTGAGGGCAAAGTACATTTATCTAGTTCCATGCACATGCTTACTAGTTTAAGTTAACCTCAAAAGTTTTAATGGGTTGTTTTTCTTAAGGATTGGAGTCAAGAGAACATAGTAAAAAACGATATTAAAGTGGCATTTGTTTGCATAGGCCCACCAAAACATAAGGGACATGGAAAGACAAATTATGGTCTAAATACATGGAGACCCTACCCCTGAAGTTTCCTGGCACAGGACTGACTCTAGGCTCCAGGCAAACTAGTTTGTCCAATTCAAGTCATAGTTTTTTTTTTTTTTAAAGCAAGGTTGGGGATAGATTTGTGAGTGGAATACTTGTTCAAATATTACCAAGTTTGATATTGCTTGTTCTAAGCAGTAAGAGGAAGTAGGGAGAGAAATGAAGATCAGACCAGAGGTAACATAGGGACAATTGGTAGAGGTTATGGACACTTTATGGTGCAGCAACTTTTTTATATGGTATCTCAGAAATAATAATTTCATTTATTTTTGGTTTTGGGGTCACACCTACTGGTGCTCAGGGGTTACTTCTGGCTCTATGCTCAGAAATTATTACTGGCAGGCTTGGGGAACTATGATTTGAACCCAGGTCAGCTGTGCAAGGAAAATGCTTGATTGAAAACGTATGATTGCTCTGGCCCAAGAAATAGCAATTTTAAAAGGCCCTATAAATGGGTAGGAGCAATAGGAGAGCATGTGGGGCATTTGCCTTGGAGGCAGCCAGCACAGCATCCTGTATGGTTCTCTGAACACCACTGCAAGGATTCCTAGTTTAGAGCCAAAAGTAATCAACCCCTGAGCATCTCTAGATGTGTCCCCAAATAAAATACAAACCACAATAAAAACCCTAAAAACCAAACCAGCACATTACAAAGTTTATCATCAAATGTCTGTTTTTATATGAATCATCAGTATATTCCTTCTTTGTTTTTATAGTCAGTATTTACGGGATGAAAGTAAGACCAAAAGAAATACTGATCTGAATCTTCTGGAGTGGACGCACTATAGTATGAAACCACATGTGAGTGCTTAGCATGGAGATCTGAATCATTGTGGGCTTTCTGGTAGCTAGTTTTGCTGGCACTCTACTTACCTTCCATCTTTCACTCGATGAGTTGTGAGCAGCCATTCTCCTGAGTGCCCATCTTAGGAATGTTTTTTTTTGTTTGTTTGTTTTTTTACTTTTTACTTTTAAATCATTAGAAATCTATTTAACCAGCATAGCCTTTATCTTCTTGTTAAATTGTCAATGTGACTATGGTAGCATGTCTCTCATAAGATTAGAAAAATAGGCCAGAGGTATGGTAGGATCCTTGCCTTGCATGAGGCCAACCCAGGTTTGATCCCTCAATATCCCGTATGGTCCCAAGCACCACCAGGAATAAGTCCTAAATGTAGAACCAGGAGTAAACCCTGCATACCGCTGGGTATGGCCCCTCAAAACACACAAAGATTAGAAAAATAAAGACCCCAATCCATTTTGGGTGAGAGACTTAGATCAATGGATAGATTTCTGCTTTAGCCATTTAGTTCTTTTTAAATGTATAAATGTTTCCTATACATTTAATTGTAATTTCTTAGCCTAAGGTTAAGAAAACAACATTCATCTGGATGAATCTTGAGTTGACTTTATCCAGTGAATCAAACCTATGTAGTATCCCATATAGCAAGTAGAAATAGGAAATTTTTTTTCTAATAGGAAGAAGAGGGAACTAGGACATGAAGAATAGGAAAGGGGCTGGAGCGATAGCACAGTGAGTCAGACTTTGCCTTACCTGTGGTCAACCCACGTTCCAATCCTGGCATCCAATATAATCCAATGAGGCTGCCAGGAGTGATTTCTGAGCACAGAGCCAGGAGTAACCCATACGTACCACTGGATGTGACTCCTTTTCTTACTCAGAAATCTGACTAATTGGAATGAGGTTAAAATGGCCTTAGGCCAGGTATTCACTTCTGCTGAGGCAGAGCATTTTGAGACTGCTTTTCCTTTTCAGCCTTTCCATTTGGTGTATTTGGATGAGAGAAAGAACCTTTTCTTTTTCTTTCTTTTTTTTTTCTTTATGCCATGATTAGGATAATATACCACATAAAAACTGCTTGTGTTTCTGGATATGTCTGTGTAAAGCCAGATTTAATTTTTAACCTTATTCATGGTTTGTATTAATGAAATTATATCCCTCGCCTCATTTAATTATATGTTTATTATTTTAGGAGATTCCCCAACAGTTGAATGGAAGTGACTGTGGAATGTTTACTTGTAAATATGCAGATTATGTCTCTAGGGACAAACCGATCACATTCACTCAGGTGAGTGGAAAACCTCGCCTTCTCAGTTGTAACTGAACAAGAGAAACTTTAAGGGCCAGGGAGATGGTTCAGAGATCTGGAATGCAGGCCTGACATGTGGGTCTAATTCCCAGTGTCACATGGATTCCCAGCACTTTAACAGTTGCAGTTTGTCATTTTGTTACTGCTAAATCTTGGTCATAGCTTTTTTCTCGCTGACTTCAACTTTCATCATTGCATCTGCTTGAAATGCTTGTGTTTGTATTTGGTTAACAGTGAGATGATTTTCATATCTCTGATTGCTAGTGTTCCCTGGTTCACCGGATTTTGATTTATTTTGTTTTGGGACCACTGACTGTGCTCATGGCTTACTTCAACCTCTGTTCAGGGATCAATCCTGGCAGTTCTCGGGGGATCAAGCTGGGTCTGCTGCATGCAAGCCAAGCATCTTTTACCCCTGTAAGATGAGACCCACGTTTTTATTTTACAATCCCCTGTACTGGCTCCTTAGTTCTTGGTTCACTGAACTTTTTATCAGAAAAGGAGGATGTAAGAGGGGAGAATCCAGGTCTTATGAGACTATAAGCCACAGACCTATGATGTTCTGTCACTAGCAATGCTGTTTTTCTCTTCTGCTTGTTTAGTTTTGTTTTTCCTTACTGCATTTGAATGGAAATTCAGGTATATTGTGAGCTCGTGAGAATTTTCATTTGTAATAGTGAATTCTCAACCTTTTTACAATTGAGTACAAGACAACTTTTCCTGGGGCTATAGTGAGTATTTGCCTTATCTGTAGCCACCCCAGGTTCCTTCCTTGGCACCCCATACGGTCCCTCAAGCACCACCAGGAATCATTCTTGAGTGTAGAGCTGGGAGTAACTCCTGAGTATTGCTGGGTGTGGCCCCCCCCCAAAGACATCTTTTTCATTTTAGAAATTTTTGTTGTTGTTGTTTTTTGGGGGGTCCACACTCAACAGTGCTCAGGGGTTACTCCTGGCTGTGCACTTAGAAATCTCTCCTCACTCCGGGACCATATGAGATACCTGGGATCAAACCCACGTCTATCCTGGGTCAGCTACGTGTAAGGCAAATGCCCTACCACTTTGCTACCACTCCGGTCCCTTTTTTTGTTTGTTTGTTTGTTTTTTTGGGCCACACCCGGGCTCAGGGGTTACTCCTGGCTGTCTGCTCAGAAATAGCTCCTGGCAGGCACGGGGGACCATATGGGACACCGGGATTCGAACCAACCACCTTTGGTCCTGGATTGGCTGCTTGCAAGGCAAACACTGCTGTGCTATATCTCCGGGCCCTCTGGGCCCTTTTTTAGAAATTTTTTTTAATTGAATCACCATGAGATTGAGTTAAAAATTTTGCGGGCCAGAGCCGTGGCACAAGTGGTAGAGCATTTGCCTTGCACATGTTAACCTAGGAAGGACCGCCATTCGATCCCTCAGTGTCCCAAATGGTCCCTCAAGCCAGGAGCGATTTCTGAGTGCATAGCCAGGAGAACCCCCTGAGTGTCACTGGGTGTGACCCAAAAACCAAAAGAAAGTTTTGTTTTTGGTTTTTTGGTTTTTTTTTCCCCCACATCCGTTTGATGCTCAGGGGTTACTGAGCCCCTGGCTTGGGGGGACCATATGGGACACTGGGGGATCGAACTGCGGTTCTTCCTTGGCTAGCGCTTGCAAGGCAGACACCTTACTCTAGTGCCACCTTGCCGGCCCCCAAGAGTTTTTAATGGTTGAGTTTCATACAGTGTTTCAACACCCATCCTTTCACCAGTGCTCATTTCCTGCCACCAGTTTCCCCAATTTCCTCCCACCCCAACTTCCCTCTATAGCAGATACTTTTCCTCTCCCTCCCCTCTCTGCCTTCTTCCCTCTCCCCTTTTTTCCTTTAGGCTTTGGTTTATAGTACTATTACTGAAAGTGCACCATGTGTATTACTTTGCCTCTTTTCGTCACGCAGTTCCTGTCCTGAGTAATCATTTACCATAGTGGTCCCTTCTCTGTTCTAACTGCACTCCCCCTCCCCCTGCACATTTCTATTATTTTTGGTAGTATTCTCATACTTCTTTTTTATTTTGCAAATGAGTGCATTCATTCTATGTCTTTTTCTCTTGCTCATTTCACTCAGCATAATATTCACCAAGACATTTTTTTTATTTTGATTTTTGGACCACACCCAGTAATACTTGGGAGCTAGTATTGGCTCTGAACTCAGGAATTACGGTACTATTCTGGCAGTGCCTGGGAACCATTTGGAATGCTGGGGATTGAACCATGTGGGTTGGCTGAGTATAAGGCAAACAGTATACCTGCTGTACCATTGCTCTAGCCCCAAGACATTTATTTCTTAAAGTATCATTTGGATAGAAGTTTTCTACCAAGCTGGTTTTTTTTTGTTTTGTTTTGTTTTGTTTTTGTAGTGTTTTGGGGGTGGGTTGGAGAGGGTGCACACTCATGGATACTCATGGGTTACTCCTGGCTCTGTATTCAAGGATTATTCCTGACAGACTCCAGGGATCAAATGAGGTGCCAGGGAGCCAACCTGGCTTGATTGCATGCAAGACTGTACTATAATTCTGGTTCTACCAAACTGTTTTTAACTGAATATAGGTCTAATGACTCCATTCTACACTTTTGAGCAAACAGAAGTAGCTAGGTATCCCATGCTCAGTAGCTTTTTAGCCTAAAAGCATTTATTGATTACAGTTTAGTAGTTTCATTAAGCTTGAATGTACAGGGGCCACAGCGACAATACAGTGGATAGGGCGCTTGCATTGTGCTACTAACCTGGGTTCAATCCGTGGCATCACAAGTGGTGCCCTGAGCCTCTGTAGGAGTGAAGCCTAAATGCAGAGCCAGGGGTAAGGCCTGAACACTTAAGTGTGGCTGAAAAAAAACAAAATGAATGAATGTGTGTGTGGAAGAGTGGTTTGTTGGGTTTTTTTTAACCTACATTTTGAACTATTTAAAATAGTTTGCAAATTATGTGTTAAGAATTATTCTCTCTGCATATAGGAAAATCACTAGTAGAGTGGTTTATCCAACTATTTATGAGACACCAGGAGACCCCAAGGAATTTACTGATTCTATCTGTAGAATGACTAGTTGAATTATGAGTAATTTGGGATTTGTTGCTGCTATGAGAATTTGTTGATGTTTTGAGAATTGGCCTATGTAGTATCAGTCCAAGTAATGTAACATATTAAGCAAAATATCTCATTCTTTGATACTTCTAAATAAGGAGTTATTTGTTCTTTGAATGACATGAGATTTGAAGAGAAGTTTTCACCTGATCAATGTACATTTGGTAGAAATGAGATTTGTGAATTTTTCCATTTAGAGCTTGCTTTCGTTTTTTTTTTTTTTTTTTGGTTTTTTTTGGGCCACACCCGGTAACGCTCAGGGGTTACTCCTGGCTATATGCTCAGAAGTCGCTCCTGGCTTGGGGGACCATATGGGACACCGGGGGATTGAACCGCGGTCCGTCCAAGGCTAGCGCAGGCAAGGCAGGCACCTTACCTTTAGCGCCACCGCCCGGCCCCCTTTGCTTTCATTTTAATAAGCAAAATGTTTGTTTTAATGTGCTTTGAAAATAAACAAAGTTGAAAATTCCTTTATGCCGCTACTTAAATATTTCCATTTTGGATGCATGTTTCCATAATGAACTTGTTGGACTCTAACATCATATAATCCTGCATCCTGCTTCTGATCCCTGTAGTGATAAAACTTGGACCTCTTTTTGAGAGGATTCTAAGTGTATATGATGATGTTAGAAGGTCAAGGCTCACACCAAAGAGAGGGTAGTTACTGTCCTTACAGTGACACCTTGTGGGGGTAACAGTGCATGCACGTTTCCTGTGTGACGTTTGTGTTGTCTGGGTTCCTTGCAGCACCAGATGCCTCTCTTCCGGAAGAAGATGGTGTGGGAAATCCTTCACCAACAGTTGCTGTGAGAATATCCTCTGGTCCCTCGAACTGCTGGTGGTTCTTTCATGGACAGATGTTTCCATATACCTCATGCATTGTGGGTAAAGAAGTCCCCGCTTCACCTCTGTTCTCCCAGGTACTGAGCTGTCAAGTGCATGATGGCCTCTCACTGCACCTCACACGTGCACGAGGGCTGCTTACAACCCTGTTCTTCAGGCTATGTCTGCTCGGAGCCTTGGACTGTTCTGCCCACACAAGAACAAACGCTAATTAATACTTTTTTTTTTAGATTTTTTTCTGTGAATGTGGGAAATGCAGGATTAATTCTGTGATTTCTTTTTTGTGTGTTTGTTCACGTATATTTATCTGCTCACCCATTTGCAAAACATCATGGGCAGTGGCTATTTTCTGCTGCTCTTTCTTTCACTGTTAACTCTAAATATCTTGTTTGAACTATTTATTTCTAAAAAAGAATGTTCATCAAACTGCCAGAGTCTGCCGAAGATCAGGAGGGGAAATGTGTCTGGGGAAGAAGTATATTCCTTTACCTCCTCTCATGCTGGAGCAGCAACCACCAACTTGAAGCTCATTTTCTGGTTTTCGGAGGCTTGCCTTTTAGAAGAGTCTCACACAGCCGGATTGGCACCAGGTCCAGCCAAAGCATAATCATGACCAACAAGTTCTGGCCAGCCGAGCAGCTTCGGAAGAGTATCACGGTCATCAAAGAGAGACTTCCTGGTGATGTGGCTACTCTTGCAACTGGATCTAAAGTAACTGTAAAATCTGAATCTTCATTGACATCCAGATCTGATTTGAGTATAAACTCAAAATTGTGACCCTTGGTCTGAGCTGTTTTATTTCAAAAGATACTATTCAGTTTAAAGCTATTTTTTTCTCAGAGTTTTTTTTTTAAATAATATATATATATATATAAAGCTGAAATTAAGTTTTTTATTCATTAGACTTTTACCCTCCTTCCCCCATGCTGCCCCACAGCAAGTTATGGAAGAAAATTTAATACTTGGCTCTGAGTTGCCAGTTGTACAATAATCTATTTTGCATATGAAAGTTTGTATTTAACTTTGTTTTTGGTTGTTCATTGAAAACCTTACAGATATGGTTATGCATTTTTAATTTTGAAAAGTTTATAAAGTTGGTCAGCACCTATTTTGCAAGATCTAGTGCCTCGTGTTGTTTTTCCAATGTAATAAAAGGTTGTGTCTCAGAACCTGAACAAGTATATGCTGAAATGATTTCGAACACTTTTCCTTCTTTCCCTTAAATTTGTCTTGATAAATGAAAGAGCCAAAGGAGAAAGGCACAGCCCTCGGCATTGTTAGCTCTGAGTTGGCTTTGCGCCTGCCCAGGGTGGGGAGGCCAGGCTGCAGGTGATGAGGGGACACTGTGTAGCCAGTTTTCCTGAGATGTGTCTAAGTCCTGGGACAGGTACCAGCTGAGATGTGCTTTGAAATTCAAGCTGTGCCTGCTTGAAGGGCCTGCCCAGTGCTCACGCTTCAGTGCTGATGAGAAGCTGCCTGTTGCCCACTTGGCACTCACAGGTTTCCATTTGAAAACGGGGTACATGAACATGTGTTCCACGTGGGTAAGTCCTGTGAGGAATGACAGTTCTTCACCCGAACGAATGATGCTATGTATGTATTGCCCCTGAGTCTTTTGAGGACTGCTGAGCAGGTTTACTCTGAGCTTCCCTTGAGTCTCTGCTCTTTTGAGTAACTCATAACAATCTTCCCGGTTGGGATGAAATCAGTCCCAGTAAAAGCGTTCTGGAGAGGGTGATGTGCGGCCTCCTCTTTGCTGATGGGGGTGTGAAGATAGTGTGGCCCCTGCACCCCAGCTCTGTGTGTCTCCCATGGAGTGGAGACACTTGTTCAGAATTTTTATATTTAAAGTTTTATGAAAATAAAAACTGTTAGGACATTAATACAGCTATTGGTTTATATCAGGGGCAAATTCTTAATATATTAAAACCAATGTGAGATGTTTTAAAAATTATATGTAGCATGTTGAAAAGGAAGAGAACTTTTTTGCTGGACAATCTCTCCTGAGATTGGTAAAGATCTTTTTTAACATAGATATAAAAGTATCTTTGCACCTTTGAGCCAGAATTTGGGTGGGAGAGAAACAGACTTGGGGCCTACAGAAACTGTTCTGCAGAGCCCAATCAGTGTTCTACCTCGGTTAACCTAAGTAGATGGAACTTCTGATCTTCGCTTCCTCAGAGACTGGGGAGTGCCTAGTGATAGTCATGGGTTTGCAGCACTAAGGTGCTGGTTCTGGGACCACAATGTAAGTGGAGGAAAAATAAGAGATGAAACCTTCGTCTTCAATACTTAAAGTTATGTATTAGCTAGTCTTTCAATTGGCTTTGGGGAACGAGTTGGGAACCATATCTTTTTCTAAGAATTTCTTGGAGAAAATTTCTAAGCACCCAATATTTCAAAGAAGCCATTGGTACTTAATTTGTTTGTCAATTAGAGATCAAACTGGCTGTACTGCTTTGATGATTTTTCTATTTTTGCCTAATATATACAGGGAAGGATATATTGAATTGAGTGTTTAATTTATTTACCAATAAATTCATCTCTAACTCGGTGACTTTCACATTTATTATTGCAATTCATCATAAAATGTGTTTTATATGGTGGCAGGTACACACATATTCTGTGATTATTGACACAAGAATTACACAAAAATATCATGTACCCTTAAATATACTGACAACTTTATTTCAGTGTTGTTTGTTTTTTAGTGGTTTTTTTTTGTTTGTTTGTTTTTGGTTTTTGGGCCACACCCATTTGATGCTCAGGGGTTACTCCTGGCTATGCGCTCAGAAATCGCCCCTGGCTTGGGGGGAACATATGGGACGCCAGGGGATCAAACCGATGTCCGTCCTACGCTAGCACTTAACAAGGCAGACAATTTACCTATAGCACCATCTTCCCAGCCCCTGTTTTGTTTTTTTTTTAATTAGTAAGTCAACCCACTTAAAAATGTAAAGAAATCTTGGAGGCTGGAGAGATAGCTCAGCGGTAGGGTGTTTGCCTTGCACACAGCTGATTCAGATGGATGGTGGTCACCCTGAGCCTGCCAGGAGCGATTTCTGAGCACAGAACCAGGAGTAACCCCTGAGCGCCACCGGGTGTGACCCAAAAATAAATCTACAGTCATCAATGCCTTTTAATAGTTACTAAAATGTGGCTAATTTTGATCATGTGTTTTTTCATATGGAATGGGAGGTCATGTAGGGGTGTGTGTGTGTATGTGTGTGTGTCAGCTGTGCTCAGGTGTGTCATGTAGGGGTGTGCATGTGTGTGTAAGTGTGTGTCAGTTGTGCTCAGGGTGTGTGTGTGTGTGTGTGTGTGTGTGTGTGTGTGTGTGTGTGTGTGTGCGCGTGCGTATGTGAGCTGTGCTCAGGGATTACTCCTGGCTCTCTGCATTCAGAAATTACTTTTGGTGATGCTCAGGGAACCATATGGGTTGCTGAAGATCAAACCTGCACTCACCACTTGCAAGGCCTCCACAATACTATATCTGGCATATGTCATTGTCATATCTGATAAACTTGAGAATTTGCTACTCTGCTGTACTATCGTTCTCACGGAATAGAGAGCGTTTATAATGCCTTGCAGCTCTGAGAAGGTAAGACAGAAGAGGATGCTAGGGCAGAACTTAGAAATGAGGAAAAGACTCGAAGAAATAGATACAAGTTTGGAAGCATTATTTTACACAGAACCCAAAGCAAGGGTTTGCCCTGCTTGGGAAGAAGGCATCTCATGAGGACAGGAGGGCAGGAGGTAGAAAACTGTCCTTGAAGAGGATGGCTCCATTCTGTTAGAATCTGAATGGCCCCTGTGGCCCTGAATGAGAGATGGATTAGTTGGGACTGAAAAACATTTTGCTAGTCTGGAGTATTGTACATGGGGTGGGCACTTGCCTTTCACAAGATTGATCTGAGTTCGATCGCTACCACCATATATGACCCCCTGAACCTGCCAGGAGTAAGCCTAGAACCAGGAGTAAGTTGTAAGGAGTAAGTAAGCCAAATGTGCCCTTCCTTCCAGAGGACAGGACATTTGACCACTGACTCCTGTAACTGTTTCTCCAACCAGCTGCTCCCTCATTGCTTTGCTCTGCCCTTGCTTGCCTGGACCCCTAAGACCTAAGCTGCAGAACCTGCTCTGCTTGGAGGGCATGTGTCTTGAGGGGTCAGCATGAACCTCATGAGAAACTGGCCTGGTGCAGAGGCTGGTCTGTGCTCCCCTTCAGCATCTGCACACTCTTGAGAGGTTCTTGGCTCTTGTAATTGTTTTGGGGCCATATCAGGTGTTACTTGGGGCTATTTCCAGCTGACTGTGCTGAGGGGGGTTGCTCCCAGAGATGTCTGGGGGACCACACTGCCAGATCATACTTGGGCCTCCTGCATGTTAGCATGCACTCCAGTCCTCTGAGCCATCTTTCTGGCCCTAATTTTTTTAATGGTTTTTGGGCCGCACCCAGTGATGCCCAGGGGTTACTTCTGGAGTGCTTGGGAAAATATATGGGATGCCAGGGATTGACTACAGGACAGGCACATGCAAGGTAGGTGCCCTACTCACTGTGCTTTTTCTCCTTGATTCTTGTCATTTTCTAGCAACATCTACTGCCCCTGATTCTCTGTTTTTGGGCCACAGCTTGGCTGTGTTCAGGGCTTACTCCTGGTTCTGTGTTCAATGCTCAGGGGTCATATAGGGTGCTGGGGAACCCTGTTGGCCCTGTTCAGGGAAAGCCACCCTAACTCACTTGTGCTCTGGCACAAGCTTGCAGAGTCCTACAGAGTAGCATGCAGCTTAACTGCCTACTCCAAGAAAAGGAAAAGCATCATCCATACAAATTGATACCATTCACAGGGCCGGAGCGATAGCACAGATGTGAGGGCATTTGCCTTGCATGCAGCCAATCCAGGTTCAATCCCTGGCATCCCATACAGTCAACCGGAATTTGAGCACAGAGCCAGGAGTGCTGCTGGGCATGACTCAAAATAAAAAACAGATCGATAAGATTTCAGTCAAAAAACAAGAGTGAGAATTCTGGGCTGGAGAGATAGCATGGAGGTAAGGCGTTTGCCTTTCATGCAGACGGTCATCGGTTTGAATCCCGGCATCCCATATGGTCCCCTGTGCCTGCCAGGAGCAATTTCTGAGCATGGAGCCAGGAGTAACCCCTGAGCACTGCCGGGTGTGACCCAAAAACCACAAAAAAAAAAAAAAAAAAAAAGTGAGAATTCTGCAAATAACGGAGCAAAACAACAACAACAAAAAAAGCCTATGGAAAACTCTAAATGCAACAGAATTAGGTCATTTACCTAAAAGAAGAGTTCAAGTTCACAGTCCAATCCAGTGATACTCAGGGAAATTAGAACAACTGATGACAAATTCGAGAACATACATGTAAACATGACAGCACCAAATGGACAGATAGCCAGACCAATAGTACAGTAGGTAAAGTGCTTGCCTTGCACACTGTTGACTTGGGTTGTCTCAGCACCTCATCGGGAGAGAGTGATCTCTGAGTGCAGAGCCAGAAGACTTGAACAGTATTAGGTCTGACCCTAAATCAAAAACAATCTCACCAAAACCCATATGAATAAAATATATTTCCAAACAAATTTGGAATAAGGAATAAGTATGTGTGTTTGTATGTATGTGTGTATATATCTATGTATGTGTATATATATATATGTAAAGCAGCAAAAGGTAAATGAAGGAGTTGGAAGATAAAATAATGTACTCCCAGCCATATCCGCAGTGGTCAAATGTTTTTTTTTGGGGGGTGGGAACATCTGGTAATGGCGTTGGCTGTGCTCAGATTCTTCCTGGGAGGCTCAGAGGACCATGAGGTACTGGAGATTGAACTAAGGTCAAGGCAAGCACCCTACTCCGCTGTACAATTGCTCCAGTCCAGCAAAGTTTCTTAAGACCCAACTTCTTTTTCTTTTTTTTTTGGTTTACACCCGGCAGTGCTCAGGGGTTACTCCTGGCTCCATGCTCAGAAATTGCTCCTGGCAGGCACGGGGGACCATATGGGACGCCGGGATTCGAACCGATGACCTTCTGCATGAAAGGCAAACGCCTTACCTCCATGCTATCTCTCCGGCCCCAAGACCCAACTTCTAATCCATCTCTGTCATTCAGATTCTAACTGAAACTGAACCATCCTTTCCAAGGACAGAGTTTTCTACCTCCTGCTTTCCTGTCCTCCTGGAGATGCCTTCTTCCTAACCAGGACAAACCCTTGCTTTGGGCTCTTTGTAGAATGCATCCAGACTTGTAACTATTTCTTCCAATCTTTTCCTCATTTCTTTTTTTGTTTGTTTGTTTGTTTGTTTTTGGGTCATACCCGGCAGCACTCAGGGGTTACTTTTGGCTCTAGGCTCAGAAATCGCTCCTGGCAAGCTCGGGGGACAATATGGGATGTCGTGATTCGAACCACCATTCTTCTGTATGCAAGGCAGACACCCTACCAACATGCTATCTCTTCGGCCCCTCTTTTCCTCATTTCTGAGTTCTGCCCTAGCTTCACCTTCTATGTTATCCTCTCAGAGCTATGTGAGAAGAAACAAGAAGGAAACATAAATGTCTTGAGGCATAAAGCTGGGGAAATGAACCAGTACACAGGAAGGATTCAGTTACTCCTCGAGTGTGGGGAGACGTCAGCACAGTTAAAGCTACAGGGGTCATGGATTTCCAACAGTTTGAAGTCAAGGAAACATGGTGTTTCAGAGTAACAGAAGAAGCTATTTGAACATGCCATTTGTTGCTGGTCCACTTAATGCCCCTTTTATTTTGCCCCAAATTACAAACTTTTGGGGCTGTTAGAATGTCGAGACTGGCAAACTCTGGGGATGGATAGGAGAAAAAACTAATTTGTTAGAGTTCACATGTGGTAACAATTTATCAGCCCCACACCCACATTGAAAGGTCAGATGGGGGGCCAGAGAGATAGCATGGAGGTAGGGTGTTTGCCTTGTATGCAGAAGGACGGTGGTTCGAATCCCTGCATCCCATATGGTCCCCCGAGCCTGCCAGGAGCAATTTCTGAGCGTAGTGCCAGGAGTAACCCCTGAGCGCTGCCAGGTGTGACCCAAAAACCAAAAAAAAAAAAAAAAAAAAAAATTAAAAAATAAAAAAGAAAGGTCAGATGGGGAGGGACGTAGTTCAGTAAGGCGTGGGATAAAATGCTTGTCTTACACACGGCACCTTCAAACTTACTGGTGCCATAGGGCTCCCCAAGCCTCCCTCAGTGTAGACTGGGAGTCCCCCAGACCCTGGACAGAACCACTAGGGTGATCCTACACACTGTAGGCCTGTCCCTCCCAGTCAGGATAGTCTCGACTCACTGGAAGGGACCCCTGGGCACTGCTTGTGAGTACCCCCAAAAGCTTAAGTCATTTTGTTTTTGCTGTCCTCGGGAAGCTCAAGAGAAGCTGGACTCAAGTACTGTGGTGCCTACATCTCCCACCACTGCCTCTCCCCCTCCACTTGGCTCCTTCACTTCTGCAACCCTAAGGCACACAGCCATGGCAAATGCAGGAGCTTAGCACTTCACTCTGTCTCCCTCTCATATGACTGGAGCTAACATTTTAGGAGAGGACAGAAGACAAGCATCAAATTCAGCCACCCAGAACAAAGGCCACTGAGAGGGTGGGATTTTTTTTCTCTGCCCGCCTGATTCTTTCCGTTTTTTTTTTTGTTTGTTTGTTTTTTTTGAGGAATTGGGGCCATATCCAGTGTATTCTGTGCTCAAGGATCACGCCCCCCAAAGAAGCCAGGGAGTACTATATAGAATGAGATCAAACAGGGTTAGCAATGTGCAAGTGCTTTTCTTACTGTACTATCTCTCCAGCCTATTGTGAAAGTTTGTGTTTTTTTGTCTGCTTCTTTATGCCCACCTGAGGGACAGCTCTCAGCACCATCTTGTCATGTGAAGCCCTGGGACTGACTACATGCTGCTATAATGTGTGCTTCCCGGGAGGGGGTTATGGGTCTCCTAAATGGAGAGAAGGGGAGCAGGGGTGATGAGTCATGCCATGAAGTAACGGTCTGTCACCACCCACATTTACGCCAATCACACATGCCTTTGGCACCTCCATGAAGGTTGGCGAGTAAAGCATGGATTATGGGATGTAAAGAATTATGAGTGAAGATGGACACCAGGAAAGATGCATTTTGGAGGTGGTGTTGGGCTACACTCTATAGTGCTAAGTCTATTCCTAACTCAGTTCTAAGGACAGCTGAAAGGGTGCAGGGTACTGACTATATAGGATGCCACGGGGGTGGTAGGTGATCCTTTTGGAATCCCATCAGTTCACCCTCAAAAGCTGCATTGATCCTCCACTCCAGTCTTGTCTCCGCTCGGGTTCCCAAGGTGGGTTAGAAGACCCGAGGTCCACCCAGCATAAACATGGAATATGACCAACTGTACCCAGCTTTTCCTGACCTGCCAGTTAGAGGCTGACCTGGCCATACCTCTCTGGCAATCTGTGCCAAGGGAAGGAGAAAAAAATCTCTCTTCCCCTGGCTCAAGCAGTGACTGCCTTGTTTAGATACAGCAGCTGCCCAGAGAAATACAGAAATGTGGACTATAGTGCATTTCCAGTCCCTAAAATTCTCAGTGTCGCAGCCCCTCCAAATCTTTTTTTCTCCCCATATGCTTGCTCCCCTTACACATTCACACCTGGGCCATGCTCCTGAAAGAAGAGACTGAGACGCAAAGCTCTTGTTAGCTGGATATATTTCTTTTTTTTTTTGTTTGTTTGCTTTTGTTTTGTCACAGAACACTGTTTACAGTAGAGGAAACTGGCATTGCAGTCTGGTGTGATAGCTTCTTCACATGAACCAGTTCACGGTCATGGTCATCCTGTAGCGCCCCATTGGGACACCTCCAACCTTCTCTTTTGCTTTCTCATTTTTTTTCTTAAACATTTTCAAGGTTTGTCCAAAAGAAGGCCGTTCAGGTCCTTGGCTAGCGGAAGACAGGTTCGGAGCATTTGCATGCACGCACTGCAGCCTGCTCCAGGCTGGCAGTGGAGAGTATTTTTTTTTTCCAACTCGTTTTTATTAAAAAAATAAAAAAAATGCTCCAACTATCAGTTTTACAAAATCTCTAAGGAAACACAAGAGCAAGGTGCTGAGGTAAAAAACACCTGAGGTAGCTTTTTTTTGTGTGTGTTTTTCTTGTTTTAAAAAAATCTGTAAATTTAACACCCTGGGCAACAACCTTGTTTGTATAAATTGCTGTTTTCCTCCACAATTTTTAAAATCAATTTTAAAGAAAGAAATCATTTCTCTGACTACTGATGGCTTAGACAGCAAAAATGTAAAAAGACACAAATACATTCTTTCTTGGGATTTTTCCTTCGTTGGATGGGTGGGTCTTGGGGTCCTGTTTTACTCTTCCAAAATGCTAGGACAAGTACCATTGACTCGTGTTCTTTTGAGTAACCGAGTGTAAAAGCTGAGGCTGGTTTGTGTGTTTCGGTTTAGTTCCTTTTATGTGATGTGATACTCAGAGCACTGCTTTGCCTGGGGGAAGGGGGTGAGCCAAGGGAGAAGGGAATTAGGGGGTGAAGGACAGAGAAGGGTGGGAGAAAGCCGGGTGAGAGAAACAGAGACCATTACAGAGCAGTAGGCAAATCCAGCCTAAACCTGTGAAGCAAAGAGAAACGCGTGAGCACTGGACAGGGAGGAGAGACGTAGTTTCCACTGGGGGGAGCTGGTATCCCTTCGGTTGACGTACACAGGTGACCCGGATCTGCGGGGAGGGCCCTTGGAGTGAATTTTGTGGGGGTTGGCCTTGAAAGCTCCCCGAGAATTTATTCTTTGTTTTTGAATGTCTAGAAAAGCCTGCCTTTTCTTTCAAAAAGAAGAAAAATTAATAACCTTTTTTTTTTAACAACTCGGGGTTAGTTGAGTTATCTGATATATTATTTCTAAAATATATTAATGCTGCAGGCACCCCGTGGAACCCACAGGCCCATCTCTTAACAACTTTCCCTTCTAGTATGTACACACATGTACAGGCGCTTTTCCACAAGAGACCAGCTGTGCGTCTGGCTGGGCTCCGGACACGTTCACCTATGTTAGTTCAACTAAAAGGGATAGCACAGAGGAGAGCAGGAGAAAGCCGAATGGGGGAGAGGGCAGGGGATGCATCCTGGGGCCTCTGCGGAGCCCACCCGGCCCTGCCGGTCTTTGGTTTGCTCCCGCTCCTGCCGCGGCTGCTGGGTGGTCACGTCTGTCTGTCTGTCTGTTTGTATGTCGGGTGGTGGAGGGCTACATTCATCCGTGGTCTTCGGAGCCTGCGGGAGTCTCACTTGCTTCTCTGCAGAGTGACTCCCTGAGGATATTTCTGCTCCTGCTGCTTCACCAGTTGTACGATTTCCCTGATTTTGCGCTGGGCAGTCTGGGGGGTGGGGGTGCGGGGTAGGAGAGAGAAAGGAACCCAGATCTGAAGATCGGGTACTGGTGGGATCCAGACCTGAGACTACTGAGAACAGCAGAGGATCCAAGCATGAATGTATAAGCTCCTCCCATCCCACCTCAAGTTGCCTGGGGTGTTGGCAGGAGGGACCCCCCAAAACCTTCCAGCAAAATGACTGGACACAAAAGTCAGAGGCAGAACTGGGGACCCAGGGCTGCCCCCCCAATCAAGGCACTGATTGCATCTTGGGGTGAAAGGGAGCCCCTCTCTGCCTTGCTGAGCTCAGTTCTGAGTGGGGCTGTGTGGGCCAAGTACTGCTAGGAGAGGGCCCTGGTCACATTCCTCCCACAGTCGAAAAGTGCAGCTACATATCCAGAGTGGGAGCTGCTAGCTGGAGGCTGCCCCCTGCTGGGCAGTCAGGGACAAGAAGGGGACAAGTCAGAGGCTTACTAAACTCAGGAGGGGTGGCCTTGACTTGCCATCAGTGCCTGATGCCCACAGCTGGGCACTGCAGGGGTTCTGGCTAGAGCCGGAAAAAGAAATGGTGGAGTGGGAAGTGTGCAGGCCCTAAGCCCTCTTACAGATGCCAGCAGGAACTCTGAGACTTCACAGAGACCAACAGGCAAGGGGTGGTGAACCCACCTGGCTCGCAAAGAAATGCCCGATGATCCGGACGATCACCTCCTCGTTCTCATCTGGCGTCTGGTCTCGAGGCACGATGACTTCAGCGCTGGTTAAGTTCTGTAGCTCGTTCACCTGCAGAAGCAGCAGCATGGCTTAGGGCAGTGGACGTGGCCTGCTGGGCCCAGTTCCTCTCTGTCCATGGAGGGCACGGCTGTGGCCTCCTGCTGAGCTCCCAGGAGTCCAAGGTGGGAGGTGTGAGCACTGGGTGACTGACAATAATCCTCAGCCCAGAATCTCCAGACACACAGAGGGTCCTTGGCCAGGCTACAGTCACCCACCTGGCCAGTAAGAGTCTGTTTCACCACGGCTTTCTGGGTGCCAACAGTCACCCTCCTCTGCCTCTCCCATGGCCCCGAACTCCTTCCATGCTCCCACCTAGTTTGTCTGCTCCTAACCGGGACCAGGTTCTCCTCACTCATCTCCTCCTCCTGCGCACCCGATTTTCCTTGTCAGTCACAGGCTATGGTTGGCTGGGCCTGGCCAACAGCGGAAGCCTCTGGGATGCACAGGATTGCATGCAACAAGTTCTTTTTTGTTTGTTTTTGAGTCACACCTGGCAGCGCTCAGGGGTTACTCCTGGCTCTGTGCTCAGAAATCGCTCCTTGCAGGTTCAGGGGACCACATGGGATGCTGGGATTCGAACCACCTACCTTCTGCATGAAAGGCAAACACCTTACCTCCATGCTATCTCTCCAGCCCCACATGCGACAAGTTCTAAGCAAACCCACCAGGTCACCCGGGAGCCCCGATGCCTGTGAACTGAGTCTCCCTGCCTGCTCTGTGTTGGAGTTGAGTCTGGCCCTAGCTGGGTGAATAACCTGCAGTCAGAGAATCACTTGTCATCAAATGACAGATTCATACAGGATGCAGCTTTGATGCCTCGGCCAGGGGTAAGCCCTGAGCACTACCGTGTGAGGCCCAAAAAAAAAAGAAAACAAAGGAGGCCGCAGACACTCAGAGGACAGACATCCTGATCCCAACCCCTCTTCACTCCTCACCCCCCATGTGAAAGTCTCCTTCTAGGACCCACAGTGTTGCTGAAGTCCCTCAATCTGTACAGTGCATTCTTGGGCACATTTCAAATGACATCATGGTCACTGTCACTTCAGGTGAAAATCATCTTTCCAGTGTTCTTAAGTAGGCCCTGTGACTTACAATACTTGCTTTGAAATGACACCCTATTCACCCAGCACCACACTGTCCATGAAGCCACAAAGGCTAATGACGGCCAGGCCTGGGGAACAGGCCTTATAGTGGGCAGTAGGGCCCCCAGGCCTCTCTGGAAGGACAACTGGGGGGGTGTCTCGGCGTGGTGGCTCTTTCCAGCACCCCAGACTTGCCTGCATGTGTATAAGGGGACAGAGGCAGCCTGGTGTATCCTGAAGGGGGGTCTCTATTCTGTTGGGGGAGAGTATCTCTATCCCCCACACAGGGCCCACATGGCGGTGCCCCTTGGTGGATGGTGAGCACCCAGAGTTTGGGACTCTCCGAGTACTAAGGATGGGGCCTGTGGGAAGTAGGGCCAGGGATGGGCCAGTTGGTGGCACTTACAGTCTTGCCACCCTTGCCGATGACACGACCAGCGGTGGAGGAAGGCACGCGGATGTGGGCTTCTAGCTTCACCTCTTCTTTGGGGCTGAAGAAGTTTTCTTCCTTCAGTTTCCCAAAGATCCGCCCCTGCGCCTATGAGCACAACCGGCCAGACTAGTCACTCTCAGGCATGACCCACGCAACAACCACAAACCGCTGGGCCTGCAGCTCCCCCATCTCCAATCCCCACATTGATGCCCTCCTCATTGACCTGTCGGAGTATCTGTGGGGGCTACCCCATCTTCCTGGTCTGTAAGCCTTTGGGAAGCTGAGAACTGGGGGCATGAGGCGAGTCAGTTCTAGGTCTGATTTCTGCAAGCCAATACTGATCCACTTTTTGTGAAATGAATTTGGTAAGAGAATCCCTAACTTCTGCTGGCACCCCTAGCTGTGAAGGGTGGATGGGGTAGGCTGAGGGGAACACCTGCACTTTGCTCTCGATGCCTATTCGACAAAGTGTGGCCAAGAGGTGGTTACTGAGTTAAAACGAAGCAAAACAAAACAGGCATAGGCTTGGACAGACAGTACAGGGGCTAAGGTTAGGTACTTGCAGCTGAATCCGGTTAGATTTCCAGCATTGCGTATGGTTCCCTAAGAGCCCCAGGAGTGATCTCTGAGCACAGAACCAGGAAAGTCTTGCTTCTTCTGGGGTGGGAGGAGGACACCAGTAATTCTTGGGCAGAGGTTCAATGCAGACTCACGCTGCATCCTGACCACAGTACAATCTTCCAGCCCCAAACATGGATGACTTTCCGAACCTTCACTTACTTCCAAACATCTTTCTAAACAGTGAGCCCCACCTCTCCCCTCTCCCCAGGCTGCTACCTTTCTGATCTGCAAGGTCTCATGTAATCTTGTTCCTGGCTATGGTGGGAATCCGCACTCTGCTCTTGCCAATGGATCAACACAGATCCATCCAGTTGAGGGCTACAGCTCTTGAGTAGCTCCGTGCAGGTCAATAGCATCTTCTTAGAGCCGATTTTAAATATTTAAATATGTGACTCAAATTTAACATTTGAAATTTAATATTAAAACTTAACATTTCTGACCCAGAAAACTTAAGATATCAACTATCACAGGGAAGAAGGGGCAAAGACAAAAGACAATAACAGCACATCCCACTAAAACACTCTATTCCCTTCTCTCTCAGCTGCACAACCCAGGAACGACTGCCTGAGTCTGAGATTAGGGGTGGAGAGAGGCTTCTCCATGAGAGAAGCAAAGCGGCAAGGGGCCAAGCCTGAGCAGGAGGAAGGCTGAGGCTGAGACCAGGCAGTGCTGGAGGCTGGGCTTGTAAAGATGGTGCCTATGAGCCAATGGCCATGGGCTGTGAGGACAGTGGGGACTCCCACAGGCTGCCGTGTACCCAAGGTGGTCCCTGGCACTCACCTTGAACTGGGCTTCGGGGGGGCCGGTGATGATGACCATCCTTTCGCTGACATCCGGGCCTTCCGCAGGGGCTATCTGCAGTTCACAAGGCCAGGGGTTGGAGGGAGGCATGCCTGCCTTGCTGACCCAAGCAAAACACCCTTTTTGCCTATGTGGTTGGGGCACACACCAGACAGTTTATAGGGTTCTGGGCCTTGTACCCAGAGCTGGAGCTGACCTGGCTGCCTTCACTCCCAGTCTCAGGGAGTTGCTGAAACCCCCACAGGCATATAGAATCTGATAATGGGTCTTAGGGTATCAGTGGGAGATTGGGAACAGACCAGAGAGGGGTCCTGGCCTGTCCCTGTTGTAGCACCAGTAATAAAGGGGCCCTTTACTCAGCCAGGGAAGCTCCAGAGAGAGAGACGAGAAGACTCTGAGCCTAGGGCCCAGAGAAGAAGGAGAAAAGGAGGGAGGCACGAAAAGGAGCTTCTTCCCTGCCCCGTCCTCACACCCAGACTGATGTATCTGGATGTGGGTGAACTGGGACCAGTGAGGGGCTCATGGTCAGGGGGAGACCTAGACATCCTAGAGTCTAGCAGCCCTTCAGGCCCCTCTCAGCACTGAAAAATGGGAGACATGGAGCCCCACAACCTCAGTATTTCTTCAGGATCTGGGGTATTCCTGGCTTTGCGCTCTGGAGTGACAGGGCATTGCTCAGGGGCCCCTATGTAGTGTCAGGGATTGAAACCAGGATTGGTGAAATATAAGCGAAGCCCCTTACTCCCAAGTACTATTTCTCCATCTTCCTCCTTTTTTTTTAAAATGTAATTTTATTTATTTATTTATTTATTTATTTATTTATTTATTTATTTATTTATTTATTTATTTATTTATGTTTTTGGGCCACACCCGGTAACGCTCAGGGGTTACTCCTGGCTATGCGCTCAGAAGTTGCTCCTGGCTTGGGGGACCATATGGGACACCGGGGGATCGAACCACGGTCCGTCCAAGGCTAGCGCAGGCAAGGCAGGCACCTTACCTTTAGCGCCACCGCCCGGCCCCGTAATTTTATTTCTTATTTATTTTTTTTGCCACATCCCACATTGCTTGGAACTTACACTCAGGTGTTATCCAGTATTTGGAATACTCAGGGATTACTTTTAAAGATGCTTGGGGGATCATCTTTGGAGCCGAGGATTAAACTAGGGTCCACTGTTAACTTCCTATCTTTTCAGCCCCCCACAACAACACCTTTCATTTATTTTTCCTTTCAGGATCAGACCCGGCAAAGCTCAGGGCTTTCTCTTGACTCTGAGCTCAGGAGTCCGCACGGAACGCAGGAGATGGAACCTAGGTTGGCCGTGTGCTAGGCAAGTGCCCTGCCTGCTGTGCTATCATTCCAGCTCCTGACTCCTTTAAAGCAAATTCTTGTTACGTACATATCTTTCCTGTATAACTTTCTTATTCCAAAAACTTTCAGGTTACTTAATGAAATATAGGAAATGGATTAAAATTAAAGCAACTTTGCAGTGAAAGGGTTAAAAGTGGCCTGAGGTAGTCCCAGAGACAGTGGGTGTCCTCAGCTCAGGGATTCACCCTGAGGTCACATTTACATTCTTCTCAACTCTGAACCCCAGCAGCTTACTTCTGATCCCTCTCCCCCAGGATGCCTGGCCCTGAGCTGAGTTTGCATCTTTCTGTACAAAGTAAACCTGGTTCCCTCCTTCCCCCACAGCTCCCAGAATTATCTGTGAAGGAGCCTTGGGACGGCTGAGAGCCGTACCCCACCTAGGGGACACACCCCCATTCTATCTGAGCTCTGATACCTTCTCACACCCCAACTTACTAAAGGCTTCTCCTGTGCAGAGCACAGAGCAACAGCCTCAGCCTAAAGACAGTGGGCAGCTATATCTGGGGGACCCCATAGGTCTCAGGTCGATGGGAGCCCTCCTCTTCTGCCTCCACACACAAAGGCCCCCATCTCGGAGAGACTGAGAGACCCGATCATGCCACACTGTAAGGAGGGTTGGGACACACCTGGAAGTGCTCAGGAACTGTGGTCCAGGAATTGTCTGGGTGGCATGGACCAAACTGGGGTCACTGTTGTAGCTACAGGCAAGAAAAGAACTTTCGCCCCTGTAACATCTCTCCAGTCCTATTTCTTTTTTCTTTTCTTTTCTTTTTTATTTTTTTTTGGTTTTTGGGCCACACCCGGCGATGCTCAGGGGTTACTCCTGGCTGTCTGCTCAGAAATAGCTCCTGGCAGGCACGGGGGACCATATGGGACACCGGGATTCGAACCAACCACCTTTGGTCCTGGATCGGCTGCTTGCAAGGCAAACGCAGCTGTACTATCTCTCCAGGCCCTCTTTTTTCTTTTCTTTTCTTTTCTTTTCTTTTTTTTTTTTTTTTTTTGGTTTTTGGGTCACACTCAGCAGCACTCGGGTTATTCCTGGCTCTACGCTCAGAAATCATTCCTGATTTCTTGGGGGACCACATTGGATGCCGGGATCTGAAACACTGTCCATCTGCATCTAAGGCAAATGCCCTACTACTGTGCTATCTCTTTGGCCCTACAGTCCTATTTCTCTATTTTGAAAAAAACTTTCCTAGCTGGGCCACATCTGGAGGTTCTGGGGTCCCCAGGGCGATACCCTGTGGTGTTTGGGATCCAATCTGTGGTTGTGATTTTGGTTTTGAGAGTCACATTGGGTGATGCTGAAGGGGGCCCCTATGTGGTGCTGAGGACCAAATAGGAGTCATCCCCAGCACTTTGTCTCTTTGTCTCCAGCCTGCAAGTCATCCCTTCCCCAGCCAAACCCAGGAGACACAGAAACATGCTAAGACCTGACTGACCCCAGGGTTGCCTCCCGCCTCAGGAACTCAGGAGCACCAACCATGTCCCCAATCTCGCTCTGCTGTATAGCACCCCCAAGCCTGTGCTTCCCACAGCAAAGACCTTTCTCGGGCATCCCTTCAGTGCTCAAAAGAACAAGAAATACGAACTTGGCAGGTGACTGTCAAGACCCAAGACAGAGCCAGGGTTGGGGCACACAGTGACCAGGGACTGGGGACACTGCAGAGGGGCAGCTGGAGCTTAGTATTCGTTCCTTCCAGGGTGCTCCCCACACTGCCGTGCCCCCAGGTGTCTCAAGCACCCCCCACCGGGATTCACTCCTGAGCTGGCAGAGGTGGACAAGCACTTCCACGTGATGCTTTGAGGGATGCGGCAGAATAAGTGGATGGAACAACACCTGTATAGATCATCCTCCCTCCTAACCTCCGTGCTCAGGTTTGAAGCCAGGTCCCCGCAGAGACAAAGTGGTACTCCCCGGCACTGGCCCTCACCTGGCTGATCTTTTCCTTTCTGAAGCTGGGAGCTTTCTCGTCACTTTTCCTGATGAAGTTGGGGCTCCACTGGAAGGAGGTCCAGGTTGAGCCTGGTACCATGGACTCTCTCTCCTGAGGGGAACGAAGCCAGGAGTGGCTCAAGCTCTGCAGCTCACTCTGCCCAGCCCTACGCTGTTTCAGAGAGGCCTGACCTCGCTTGGACAAGGTTTGCCAGGGAGACTCGGAGACACCAGCATTTTTATAGGTGCACGGTAGGGGGCACGTGGGGCTGGCAAATAAATTCAGGATCTCCCCTATGCACAACACCCTCAGCTCTGTTACCCTTGCTTGGGGCAGGGGTTGCAGTGACAACACAGATTCCTCATTTACTCTTTATCTTCCTTTTTTTTTGGTTTTGGTTTTTAGGTCACGCCCAGCAGCGCTCAGGGGTTACTCCTGGCTCTACACTCAAAAATAGCTCCTGGCAGGCTCGGGGGACCATATGGGATGCCAGGATTTTATCCACCGTCAGTCTGCATGCAAGGAAATGCCCTACCTCCATGCTATCTCTCCGGACCACTCCTTATCTTCCAATGGAGGAAATGATGGGGCTGACTCTGGAAGGCTTTACTGGACAAGGGAGAACCAGATTTGAAATTTTCATTTTTTTTTGGTGTGGGGGGGAAGCATGCCTGGCTGTGCTTAGAGCTTACTACTGACTCTGTGCTCCAGGATCATTGGTAGTAAACTTGGGAAACAAATACGATTGTGGGGACAGAACCGTGTGTCTGTCTCTGGGTCTCAGACAAGCCCACTTACCTGGGTTTGTCTGGGGAACCCCAGGAGTTCTAGCTGCCCCACCTCAGCCAGGGCAGGAGTGAGACAGAAGAACCAGGCCTGCTCTTGGCAGGTGGGAATTGCATTAGGATTGGGTCTCCTAAGTCTCACCTTTCTCCTGGGTGAACAAAGGCAGGTTTGGGGAGCTCACTGAGGTGACCATCTCTGTCTCCTGCGTAAGGAACACTCTCTGGCCTGCCCAGGCACCACCAAGCCCTGGCTACAACATAGCTAGTTAGTTCCGGGGGGGGCTCATGGCCATACGCTTGTGGGGTCAAGGATTCCTGTGTGCCCCCACCACCCACCCCCAGTCTCAAGGCCCTCCTGAGAACTGTCCACTTTGCAGGTAAGCTTAGGAGGGAGGAGCAGACTGGTCTCAGAGTAACTGTGTGCAGCCCCCCAGCGCCCTCCAGGACAGAGGGAGAATTTCAGCCCTTCCAGGAAGGTGTGAGTGAGTTTCCTGCTGGGAGAGTCACCAGGCTTGACCAAGTCACCACGTCCTGGTTGTGGTGGTTGTCATCGTCATATGTGACAAAGGAAACTCTGTTTCCGAACGTTATCGTATGCTGGGACGTGCTCAGCCCTCCAGGCATGAGTCAGAACTAAGCCTGGCATGGAGCCCACTCAGGGCTGAATAATCCACAGCTCCACATCAAGCCGAAGGCAGGTGGGCGGGGGCCTGTGTGTGTCTCACCATCTGTAACCCACCCTTCCTTCATCCACACCTATTTTCAGCCCCCCTCCACCCCCACTCAGCCCTATGGCTGAGTTTCAACTCCAGGCATTCCTTTTGTTTACCTTTATTCTAATGTTTCCAGAGACTAAGGTTTCATTCAAACCTCAAAGCCAAAGGGCTTTGGGAGCGAAGGATGATTAAATCATGGATAACTATTAAGCACAAATTATGGCACTAAGTCAACGCCCTTTGCTTGGGGGGATCCCCACCCCCTTTCTTTGGTCATCTTGAGAGGAGGTGATGGTAGCAACCCAAAGGATGTGGACTTGGCTTATGATTTACTAATGTTTTCTAAACACTTGGTCATTTGTCGAACAAAAGGAATGAAAGGAACTGGAGGTAGTACAGAGATTGGGGCTCCTGCCTGGTACATGGATGACTCTTGATTCAATCCTTGGCACCACGTGGTTCTCCAAGCATCACTGAGTGTAGCCCCAGCACTGCCAGAGTGGCCGGATACCCCTACCCTCACAGCGGTACTAAAGTTGGGGGGTCCTAGTACTGACCTGCTGGGCTGACTAACCAAGAATTGCTGAGAGGGGCCCTGGAAATGATGTCACTCCACGCTCCAAAAAGGCATAAGAAAGACAGGGATAAGAGCAGGGGTGAGAGCAGGGATGAGAGCTGCCGACTTCTGGCCCCACGTAGGGCTAGAGTGGCCTGGACAAAGGAGGCCACTGAGAGCAGCATTACCTTGATGGAGGCACCTGCAAACCGAGCCAGCTGCTTAATGTGGGCCCCCTTCTTCCCGATGATGGCACCCACGGCCTGAGTTGGGATGAAGAGGTTCACGATCTCCTGCTCTGGGTACTGGAAGGCAAGACAAGAGCGAGGAAGACAAGCCCCCCCCCCCACACAGAAGCTCCTACAGGCAACTCCAGCTTGAGGGGAGATACCTGCGGGGGCCAGGGAGTGGGGTGGACGGCCCCAGAGCCCCAACAGATGGCCAGAATTGGAGCCCACAGGATTCAGACCAGGTGGGGCTCTGTAGAGAACTCGCCACTCCTGAGGCCAGGGCCCTCTGGCACTGTGATGCCCCAACAGAGCTGCTTGTTTATCGGCATCATACACTCAGAGAGAGAAATAGAGACCTGCATCTCTCCGTCACCCCCAAGCACCCAGTAGGCCTGTGAGACACCAGCATCCGACTCTAAGAAAGATGAGTGCCCGTGAATGCTGGCTCATCGGGGCCCAGATGCCCTCAGTGCCCGTTGGGACCACCGAGTCAGTTTACACCAAGAACTTCCTCAATTAGGTCGCCTAGGGCTGGTGGGGTGGGTCTTGCTGGCTCCCTGAAAGAGCAAGTGAGGATTCGAGAGGTGCACTTACAGCGTGATGGTATGGGAACGGGCCGAACTGGTGAGGAGGGTACAAGCTGGAGAAGTAGCCGGAGTGGGTCTGCTGCAAGAGAGACGGTTCATGAGTCAGGAGGGACATGCAAAGACCACCGGAGCAGTGACGACCTGGTCCCCACAACACAGCACAGGACAGCACAGCACCGGACCCCAGTCCCATGATAAGCCCAGAACCCTTCTGCTCTGACCTGTTTTCTCTCTGGGCAACAGGCTAGAAATCAAGGGGTGGGGGGGAGAACAGCAGAAGTAGCTTTTTTTTGTTGTTGTTTTTTGTTTTTGGGTCACACCCAGCAGCGCTCAGGGGAACTCCTGGCTCTATGCTCAGAAATCGCTCCTAGCAGGCTCAGGGGACCATATGGGATGCCGGTATTCAAACCACCGACCTTCTGCATGCAAGGCAAACACCTTATCTCCATGCTATCTCTCTGGCCCCCAGAAGTAGCTTTTTTGCAGTTTAAAGCAAAAGGTGGCAGTGGTGATGTGTTCCCACAAGAGGGCGCTAAGAGACAAAAATTCTCAAGGCCTCCAAGGAGTGAGGCGAGATGACTAACTAGAGAGAGGCTGGTCATCCCACCAAGCCAAATAAATCAAAGTTCCACAAGACTGACAGCCCAGTAGGAACACAGCCAATCAGATGAGAAATAGCATAGACGTCCTCTAAGCTCAATAAATGTTACTATAGTGTGTCAGGTGTTCGTTTGCCTTGCATGGGGTCGACCTCGGGTTCAATCCCTGGCATACCACAGAGTCTGCCAAGCACTGCCAAGAGTGATTCCTGAGTGTAGAACCAGTAGTTATCCCTAAACACCACCGTGTGTGTGGGCCCCAGAAACTTAGAAGAAACAGATGACAAACAATGACAAAAAGACCATCAGGCTGGTAAACACCCACCACCAAAACACATAATGCAAGGAATGTTTTCAAATTTTTAGAGAAACTATGATCTTCTATCCATATTTGAGGGGAGAAGAAAAGGCATTTTCAAATAACAGAAAAGCTCAAAAATTATACTGCTAATGAACAGTTCCTGAGAAAAAGCTGTTTTGAGGAAGATCTCTAGACAAACCAACAAAAACAAGTAATTGCTATAATATATAATATAACAAATAACTGACAAATGAGAGGATATAGAACCCAAGAAATCATCTGTGGTAAGCAAAGGAGCCAGCACAAGTGCAGCTAATTCTACATAACCATGGTTTTGAGATTATCTACGAAGAAAACAATAATTGGAACTAAAATTCTAAATTAGGTGTCAGGAGATAGTACAGGTATTGGGTTCAATCAATCCCTAGTTCTTTGGTGCCCCAAGTAACATCACTGGATGCATCTCTGGAGGCCCTCAAAGCACTGGTGGGTGTGGTGCCAAAGATCCTCACTGATGCAAGGTGTGATCCTAGAGACCCCCCAGTATTGCTGTTAAGTGACCCAGGTATTCCCACCACCATAGGTTGGTGCATAGTTGCATCTTCATACCCCCACATTGAACCACTAGGTCCTCTTGACCAAGAATCTCTGAGCACTACCAGGTGCCACCCAAAAACCAAAAGAAGAAGAAGGAAGAAGGAGGAGAAGAAGGAAGAAGGAGGAGACGGAGGAGGAGGAGGAGGAGGAGGAGGAGGAGGAGGAGGTGAAGGAGAAGGAGAAGGATGATGATGATGAGGAGGAGGAGGAGGAGGAGGAAGAAGAAGAAGAAATAGAAATATTTTAGCATTTTTAGCAATAAAGTATTTATCAAAAACACCCATAGTGACAAAACAGATTATTACTTTCAAAGTTTAATAAACCCACTGGACAAAAATATACAGGGAACCAAGTCACTGGTTCAAAACTTGTTTCTAAAATTGTGCACAAAACCCTCAGCCCATAGATAGACATGTCTCTTTCTCAAGGCCCAGGATTTCTCAAAACAGCTGATAAGGACAAGAACACAAAGAGCAGAAGTGTTCCAAGAATATTCTCTCAGTATAAACCACAGGAAAACAATGGCAAGATAATAATAAAGACACCCCTAACCAGTTGGGAAGACCTCCCAAGCAGATTAGGGGTGCTCAGGGTAAATACTCTCAGCAATTTTGTCAACTAGGTTGGTAGTTCAATGTTAGGGGGCTGATGACTGGTGATGTGTGTGTCCTGCAGTCTTGAGGACTGTACGGGTCAGATAGACAGTGCTCCAAGGTCTCCAGGACTAGACCCAATCTATGCTCTGTGGACTGTGTTGCTGGGAACTGAACCCAAGCTGAACATGTACGAGGTGTCCTATCTCTCTGGACCACTAGTGAGATTTCTTTAAAAGAAAAAGTGGGGCCAGAGCAGTGGCGCAAGCAGTAAGGCCTTGCCCGTGCTAGCCAAGGATGGATAGCGGTTCAAACCCCTGGTGTCCCATATGGTGTCCCAAGCCAGGAGCGATTTCTGAGCACATAGTCAGGAGGAACCCCTGAGCGACGTTGGGTGTGGCCCCCCCAAAAACACTAAAGAAAAGAAAAAAAATATCCCTACCAAATCTGATTAAGAATCTTTCCAATGAATGAAAGACTTGAGAAAAAATAATCCTGCCATTAAAACTGTCAGCATATAAATCTACAGTAATTGCAGTGTGGACAAAGATAAATGAAGAGATCACAGTTCAGAAACATGACTAAGTAGTGTATGACAAAGTTGACATTTGAAACTGAGGGATAAAATGATGAATTACTCAACAGATAATTTGGAGAAAATTGTTTGGGAAAAAAAAACAGATGCTTCTTTGAAAGGTAAATTCCTTGTGAACTATTACCATAAGCTATTCCCTCAAACTAGTACCTAAAAATTACTGCTAAGAAAACATGAGAGACTATTTTTACAGTTTGGGATAGGAAAATTCCAGAATTTAGACACCAACCATGTATCTCTGAGCCAGTTATAAAAGAGGTGTACAACCTCCCTGACTCAGCATGAAAACATGAGTTTTGTGAAAAAGCAACCAAGCAATATTCTGGTTCCTTGAAATCTGGCTGCTGAGAAAACCAGCAATATTTTCTGAGCCCGAAGGTCACTGGAACACCCCACAGGGTCTGGCCCCGCTGGCAGCACTGTCCTTGGTCCTGCCTCCAACTCTACACTCAGAGGCTACAGAGCCTGGAGTCTGTGCACTGGGGCAGAAACTGATCTCTGTCTACATTCTATTTTATAAATAACAGAGACTATATGGGTTTGTTTGTTTGTTTGTTTGTCTTTTCTATAATGAAGAATTCTACTGTTGTAAAAATCTCAGATGTGAAGGAAAGCTTTCCAACAGATCAAATCTGTGTTCAAGTTTAGAAAATATCCTGCTATGACATGAAAACTTTCCCTCATGTTTCAATGGATTCGTTTGCCAATTTTTTTTTCTGTAAAGGGCCAGATAAATTCTTTGGGCATTTCAAGTTGGAGGCTTTCTATGTCATTTGCTCAACTTGGCCAACATAGCAGAAGGCAAACAGAACCATGGTGCAAGTAGCTAAACTTCAGTTACAAAGAAGTGTGGCCAGATTTGGCCCTTTGGCAACAATGTGCTACCCTCTTCCTGCAAGTTAGATGATCAGTTTTAGAAGTGGCCTAATTTTTTTTTTTTTTGGTTTTTCGGGCCACATCCGTTTGATGCTCAGGGGTTACTCCTGGCTAAGCGCTCAGAAATTGCCCCTGGCTTGGGGGGACCATATGGGACCCTGGGGGATCGAACTGCGGTCCTTCCTTGGCTAGTGCTTGCAAGGCGGACACCTTACCTCTAGCGCCACCTCGCCGGCCCCTGAAGTGGCCTAATTTTATCCAACAATTTTATCAACCACTTTAGAGGTTCTAAGGATCTCGTCCAGGACCTCTACTATGCAAGCCTGGGATACTATTGGGCTTAGTCCCTGACATGTTTCCCTACCATTTGTGTTACAATGAATAGCAATATTGGCTTGGCTTCAGGTCCACCATTTATGAGCAATGATTTTTCTCTTCTGAGAAAGGAGAGTTGTACTTTAAGTCAGTGGTTTTCAATTGCTGGTCCATAGACTGGGTTGGGTCCACTGTAATATCCTGCCCATTTGCAATAATGTCACCATAATTTTTATAGAACCTAGGCATACCATATGTTATGTAGCATGAACTGTTTTTGCAGATTAATAAACTTTTGTGCACTGGCTCCAGGCACTGTCGGTTGAAAAAAATCACTGCCTAAGTAAGCTATTTATTGCACCTGCTCAGCCACATCATTCTCCTTCCTATAGCAAACAAAGGGAAGTGGGCACCCCCTTCAGCTCCTCTCTCTCTCTCTCTCTCTCTCTCCCCCCTCCCTCCCTCCCTCCCCTTCCCTCCCTCTCTCTCCCTCTCTGGCCACACCTGGCAGTGCTCAGTGCTCCCTCCTAGTTCTGCACTCAGGAATTACTCCTAGCAGGTCTAGGGGACTGGACCCAGGTTGGCCACATGCAAGGCAAATGTCCTACCCTCTGTTCTATGGCTCCTGCTCCTCTTCTCATTCTTCAAAGCAGTCCTATATGTGGCTATCACAGCTACAAGTCCTCCTGTCATGTGTCCAGGTCTTTCTCACACATAAGTACACACATATGCAGATCCAGACACAAGGAGATACACATACAGACACAAACTCACACACGAAAACAAACCATTCAAAACTGGGTCCTGGGTATAAGGAAACAGATATTTATGGCTCTGGGTAGCCATAAGACTGTCACTGTCCTTTTAAAAGGTGAAGCTGTCAGTTACCAGAAGGCCGCCCCTGTAACAGAGGTATAAATACACACAGCCCTCCCAGGGCTGAAGTGTTAGGGGGAGCTAGGAGATGGAAGAATTACTTCTGCTGGATAGTTACCAAACTCTAGGCTCCTGTCACCTTTTGCTGAACCTCTCTCCTACTGCTCCTAGCCTAACAGTAACTATGATGACCCTCACCTTTAATTTAAAGGGAAACCAATGTAACTCTAACAAGATATGGGAAAATTTAGAAATGACTCATCTGTATGTAAATAAGATTGCTGAGTGTTTCTGTTTTTTGTGGATGTCATCTTACGTGTTATATTTTTCCAGAGAAGCTCAGTAGGACAATCCTGACCCTAGAGGTACTGGGAATTCTCACACTGGCACTCTTTCAGCTGGCATCTTTCAACAGACAAGATAAGACTAAGATAAGACTCACAATTCTTCCGATTAAAACAGCTTAAGTGGTGGAGTGAGGGGACAAGATCTGCTTAAAAGTGAGAAGTATGGGGCCTGGAGAAATAGCACAGCGGCATTTGCCTTGCAAGCAGCGGATCCAGGATCAAAGGTGGTTGGTTCGAATCCTGGTGTCCCATATGGTCCCCCGTGCCTGCCAGGAGCTATTTCTGAGCAGACAGCCAGGAGTAACCCCTGAACACCGCCGGGTGTGGCCCAAAAACCAAAAAAAAAAAAAAAGTGAGAAGTATGAGGAAATAGGGTGGCAGGCCCATGGTGGGTTCTGCTCTACCTATATGTGGCCCTGGGTTTGATAGCCCATACCCCACTTCCTATCCCCCAGAGAATGTATGAAGAACTGGGAATGGAAAAAGAAAACCATCCAGTATCCTCATATCCAATTTGGTAATGGAATGATCTTGAATAATATCTGTGAATGGGAGCATGAAGAAGTAGAAAATGCAGTCCACACTGCATTATTAATTATGATGCAAACAATAGTTATTGAGAAATTACTCAATGCCAGGCATTGTGCTAAGAGTTTAGAAATGAAACAGCATGATTTTGTTTTTAAAAATGGCCTGTAGCACTCATTGCAGCACCCAGTACAATAACTAAGACTAAGTAAGAATCAAACTAGATGTCTAACAATAGACGAGTGGATCATGAAGATGCTGTACATAGATATGATAGAATACTACAGAGCTATAAGGAATGATGCAATCATGCAATTGGCAGCTACACGGATGGAACTGGAAGATATTATGTTAAATGAAGTAAGCCAGAATAAGAAGGATAAATGCAGAATGATGATCACTTATATGTGGTATTTAGAATAACTGCATAAAGAAATGTAATGGTTTAAATGGGAGTTGTCGGGACCAGGGCGAATAGCACAGTGGTAGGGCGTTTGCCTTGCATGTGGCTGACCTGGAACGGACCCATGTTTGATCCCTGGCATCCCGTATCATCCTGAGCCAGGAGTAACCTCTGAGCGCCACTGGGTGAGGCCCAAAATCTAAGTAACTAAATAAATAAAGATTGGGAGTTGTCTTGAACAAGAAGAAAAGAAACTGAGTGAAGAAAAAAAAAAAAATACAAATGTATGGGGGACAGGAGCCAAGAGGGCTCAGAAGCACTGGTGGTGTTAAGAAAGGACAGAACTAAATATCCAAGCCAGAGTCAACAACAATGAAATCATGAGACCCAAACTTTAACAATCAAGATTTTAAATGGGCCTGTTATGCTGGCAGGCTGGGGGCATGGTGTAGTGGCAATGATATGCACTCGGTGCAGGAAGGTGACAATGGAGGTGGGATTGGTCCTGTAACATTGTATGTCTGAAACCCAACTATGAAGAACTTAATAAATCACAATGGATTCAATAAAATATTTTTTAAAATGCCCTGTAGTAAAATAAAACATGATACACTGGAGTGGCGGACATAAGTGGTCTGTGTGTTTGTGTCTGGGCATCCACCTCCAAAGGTCATCCTGGTACCCTAATATTTTAGTAAATGAACAATTTTCACAAAGGCTCTCATTTGATCAAGCAAGTCTCTTTATCCCATAGAGAAACTTCTAGTTACGAAGTGCCAGTGGTTTCTCTGCTTCCTAAAGAGGGCAACTTCGGGGCGCACAGTGAGAGGACAGGAGGTTGGCAGGAGAACGACACCCCTGTTCAGAGAAGCGCAGCCTCCAACTAGAGCTTCTGCCTCCGTCAGCATGGATGATGGGTTGGCAACCAGAGCTCAAGCTCATCTCTGAATGTTGTACAGTGAAATACTTACAGTGAAAGGGTGGTAGTGGGGTGCTGGGGGGATGCCTCGGGGTCCTGATGGTGGCGGTGGCAGTACGGAGAGTCCTGTCGAAAAGATGCCGAGTGCGCTGAGGTTCAAGCCTGGGATCAGATTGGCTTGTTGCTGGGAAGAGAAACGAAGAACAGCGTGAAGGGCGGGAGCAGAGGAGCCCAGCTTGTGGGGGCTCAATGCTCATCCCTTATCGGGTGCCCCACCCATGCCCCTTTCCCACACAGGGGTGCTCTTATCTAAGGCATCCCTTCTTTTCAGTTCTGCCATTTGGTTTGTTTTAGTGTTTCCTTGCTGTCTTTGGCCCATACCTAGCAAAGCTCAGCGGTTATTCCTGGCTCTCCACTCAGGGATCACTCCTGGTGAGCTCTGGAGACCAGATGAGATGTCAGGAATGAAACCCGGCATACCCACTGTACTATCACTTTGGCCTCCTTGGTTCTGCCACTGTATCTGTTGTCTGCACACAGCTGATGCTCTTTTGGACCCAGAACCCTCATAGGAGGCCTTCCCCTGATAACCTCTCACCCCGAAAAAGGTCCTGCTCCTCTCTCGGAGGGGTCTCCCCTGCAAGGAATGTGATTCTCCTTTCCCTCACCTAACCAATTCCTCCTCATTGAGCTTCCACTTAGTCTGGGATCCCTCATCCAGGGAGCTTCCTGGCCCTTTGTATGCCTTCCTTAGAGTCTTATGTATCCTTCACCCCACCCCTCTCTTTTACCCTGCAAAGAATGGAACCTAGGCTCTCACACATGCAAGACAAGTGCTCTACCACTGAGCCACATCCCTGTCCCCCTAAGAGTCCTTCACCTCATTCATTCCATCCCACAGTAACTGAGTGGCTTGTTGAGTCATCACTTCCTATTTCTATGGTCATTTCCTCATTGACAGTGACAATCATACTTAAGAATCGTGTTCTCTCTTGGGGCCAGAGGGATAGCATGGAAGTAAGGTGTTTGCCTTGCATGCAGTAGGTTGGTGGTTCGAGCCAGGAGTGATTTCTGAGCTTTGTAAAGCCAGGAGTAACCCCTGAGCACTGCTAGGTGTGACCCAAAACCCAAAACCCCCCCCCCCAAAAAAAAAAAAAAAGAATCGTTTTCTTAATGCATCGCACTGATAAAGTTAGAACTACTTACCTGTTGAATAAATAGGTTCAATGAAAACTGCGGTCTAGGGATCAGATATATAGCACAAAGGGGAGGGCATTTGCTTTGCACATGGTATATCCAGGTTCGATCCCTGGCATCCCAAACAGTCCCCTGAGCCTGCCTGGAATGATTATTGAGTGCAGTGCCAGGAATAAGACCTGAGTGCCTCCAGGTGGGGCCCCCAAACAAAACAAAACTGGGGACTGGAGAGAAGCACAGGGGGTAACAGGGATGAAAGTGTTTGCTTTATCTGAAGCCAACCTGAGTTCAATTCCCAGCACTGCATATGATCCTCCTGAGCTCCGAGCCAGGAGTAAGCCCTGAGCACCACTGAGTGTGGCCCCCCCAAACAAACAAACAAACAAAAAACGTAAAATGGACTGAACATTTTTTTTTCTTCCCTCTCCAGGGAGAAGAGCAAAAAGCTTTCACTAGGAAACCACACATGCAAACAGTACTAGCCAGGGTGTGCAAGTTGGCTATTTTTCACTAGTTGCTTAGTTCATGACTTAACAAGAGGAGGCTGCCATAGGCTGGGATGACTTTTACAGCATTGGAACAGCAGAACTTTCACCCCACTGGAGATACAAAATCTAGTTGCTTTATTAGTTATCAATGTGTGATAGATGTTTGGGGGAGACAGGAATAAATGAAGTAACATGCTTGAGTGTGCCTCACTGGAACATCCAAACCCTTCTATAGTTTTTCTCTGTGTGAAAGGAGAGAGGCTTGTCCTAAGAAGTCAAGTGCTGAGAGAAGAAAAATGTGATTGCCGGAAAGCACTCCCGAGACTATACAGCCACCGGGCCATAGCACCACACTGTTGCTTCCTCACCAAAGCTCACTTAATGTGGACCACTGGAGGTGGGGTTCCACATGAGAAAGGGTCCTGAGAGAGAGCGTAGCTGTGAGGGAACTGGGTTTAACCCCAAGTGCTTTGTCCATGTTTGTTTCTCTATAAAACACTGTCAAGTTGGAAATTTGCTTCCAAGTCATCCAAGGGGCCTGGGATAGTGGATGAAGGCTCTGATGAAGTAGGAAGCCATGAGTTTGGAACTACTGAGCTGCACTAGGGGCATAAGAAGGATCGGGCCCAGAGAGATAGCACAGCGGCATTTGCCTTGCAAGCAGCCAATCCAGGACCAAAGGTGGTTGGTTCAAATCCTGGTGTCCCATATGGTCCCCCGTGCCTGCCAGGAGCTATTTCTGAGCAGACAGCCAGGAGTAACCCCTGAGCACCGCCGGGTGTGACCCAAAAACCAAAAAAAAAAGAAGGATCATAGCAATTCTCTTCCTCCCAGCACAACATGGTCTCCTAAGCACTGTCAGGGGCAGGACAAAGGGGCCCCCAATCACTGTTGGATATGGTCCTAGTGGCCCCTGGCTAAATGAGGTTCAAGCAGCACTGCAGCTTTGGACCTAAGCACTGACCTTCTGGCTGAATATCCCTTGAGTGGGCCTTGAGACACCTGAGAACTGCCTAGGAGGCCTCCCACAAGGAATAAAAAAAACATTTATCTTTTTTTTTTTTTTTTTTTTTTTTTGGTTTTTGGGCCACACCCGGTAACACTCAGGGGTTACTCCTGGCTATGCGCTCAGAAGTTGCTCCTGGCTTGGGGGACCATATGGGACACCGGGGGATCGAACCGCGGTCCGTCCAAGGCTAGCGCAGGCAAGGCAGGCGCACCTTACCTTTAGCGCCACCGCCCGGCCCACATTTATCTTTTAATAAAGTAATTACCACATATTTGTGATATTTGTCATATGGATATACATACTTTACAGTCTTTTTTGTTTTTAAACTTTTAGAGAGGGGGCTTCCAAGCAGAGGAAATTCAAAGACTTGGCCAACTGGGCCAGAAAATTCAAAGCTCAGGACCTATGCTACTAGGGGGCACCAGGACACCTCAGTAGTAGTCAAGGGATCTCCAGAGCTGCATCTAGCAGTGTTGGAGTGTGTGGGGAGGAATGTGATGCCAGGGATCAAAAATGGGGCCTTGCACATATAAGAAAGGAGTTCTTGATCCATCTCTCCAATCTATTTTGATATTAATCACAATTCTTCATTTTATAATTTTCACATGATGAATGGACACTATTTTGTCCAAAGCAGTCATCATAATTGACTAGTTGGTTTCTGAATTATTTTAATGTTCTCATCTCAAAATGTCAGGAATAACTGCCCATCTACTCTGCAGTGTGTTTCAACCAAGAGCAATTACACTTATTCTTAGAGAGTTCAGTTCTTTCTGAAAACACATGTGAAAATCAGAAGAAAAGGAAGCGACAGCCACTCACATTCACAGCCAGCACATCGTTCTCAAAGGCCTCCCGCAGCTTCTTCATGATCTCTATCTCAGCGCTGGCACATGCCTCAACGGCACCCTTCACAGTGATGGTTCGCTCAGGATTGTATATGCTCAAGTCCTGCAAGCTGCCCACCAGAAAAGAGAAAAATGTTCCTTTCTTTAAAAGGTAAAATAAAGCCAAGCAGGTTCATTTTGGTGAGGGAAGTGGACAAAAGACTGGATTCTTTTACCACACATGTGACCTACACCAGCCATATAGGTCCCTGTTGGGTCCCCAGGATATTCCAAGGGGCACTGGGTGAAAAGCATGTCGATAGGCTTATGACTTAAGAGACCAACATAAAGGAGAATTGGAGGGAGGGGTCACAGGAAGGAAACAGAGCAGATGAGGTGAACACACTACAGTGGGAACAGAAGAAGACTGAGAAATGCTGGTCTAGATGATCTGTCATTGTTCTGAGACCTTGATAGAGACTCAAATTATAATAAGAGTGTTTGTTCACTATATATTTGTTTGGATTGTGCTAGAGATCATGATGTCATTTACTATTACATAAATTCCCTTTGTAGGAAAAAGCAGATGAATAAATTGGACATATCAAGTGCTCAGAAAATCTTCCACTATTCATCTAAAAAGTAAATTATTAATTTAGTGATACAAGTGAAAGGGTGGCTTACGAAGAGATTGTTATCTTAGTTCCTGTCTCATGTTCAATTTTCTTCAAATTTCTGCCTTCTTTTCCAATCAGTCTTCCAACCAAGCCATTGTGGGCCAAGATTTTCAAAGGAATCTCTTCAGCTCTAAAAGAGATGATAGTTGACCACTTAGGACAGAAAATCATTATAAGCTTTTACTCTACTTTTTACTTCCAACAGAAGCAATTTTGTTCAGGTAACAATGACCATGGGCTTTAGAAGAGGCTGGGACCTGGAACAAAAGCCAAATTGTGGCCACCATACTACCTTGTTGTTGACTGGTTAGAAGTGGGTCCTGAGAGACCAGAGTGATAGTACAGTGGGTAGGATATTTGCCTTGCATGTGGACAGCATAGGCTTCACCCCTGGCATCTCATATGGTTCTCTGAGCCCACCAGGAGTGATTCCTGAGCTCAGAGCCAAGAATAAGCCCTGAGCACCGCTGTATGTGTTCCCCACCCAACAACAACCAAAAAATTGGTCACAAAGATCTAGAGGCCAAATAACATGAGAAGTCTACTAAGGTGACTTTAGGGTTTTCTTTGCTCTTAATAAAAGGTATGAAAGGAAAAAAAGAGACAGGAGATTAGAGTGATATTTTAGCAGGTAGGGCATTTGCCTTGCCTAAAGCCAACCCAGGTTCAATCTCCAGCATCCTAGATGGTTCCTCCCAAGCATTGCCAGGAGTGATTTCTAAGTGCAGAACCAGGAGTAACCCCTAAACATTACTGGGTATGGCCCAGAAACAAACTAAAAAGAGGTGTCCGACAGAGAAAATAACATCAGCCAGAAAGAAGACAAATTAGGTAGCTATAGGCCACAAGGCCTAATCAAAAAAAATCAAATAAAACTCCAGGTACTGACCGTAGAAATCTAGAATTATAAAAATCCCAGTTAAGAGAACAGAAAGGTAGTACAATAGCTACATTTCTTGTCCTACATGGGACTCACCCAGACTTGATATCCAGCACCCCATATGGTCACCCAAGCCTAGCCAGAAATGATCCCTGAGTACCATGGAGTGTGGCCCCCAAACTTCCCTCCTCCCCAACACAATAAGATTATAGAAATTGACCCTTGAAAAGCAGTTCTATGAAACACCTGGAAAAGAGTTTTAAATAACTGTTATAAAGATACATAAAAACCTCAGAGAAAACTCAAAACAACTAGACAAATTAAAAAAAAATGATGCATAAATAACAGAACAGTACCAGTAATTATTACCAATGAATGATGAAAGTATTTGGAGTTAAGTAAAAAAAAACATATTATTAATGCAAAAATATCTATTTCCCACTCTTTCTTAATGGGAACAAATTTCTTTAAAATAATCATGGGGGGGGGGCTGGAGAGATAGTAGTACAGCAGGTAGGGCATTTACCTTGCATGTGGCCAACCCAGATTCAATCTCCAGCATGCCATATGGACCCTCAAGCATTGCCAGGAGTAATTCCTAACAGCAGAGTCAGGAAAAACCCCAGAACATTGCCAGGTGAATACCTCCTCCCTCCTCCCCAAATCAGCAGAGATCTAGAGAGATAGTAAAGCAGGTAGGGCACTTGCCTTGCACTTGGCTGACTCAGGTTTTATCCCAGGGACCCCTTATGGTCCCTTGACCCTCCCAGAAGTGATTCCTGAGTGCAGAGCCAGGAGAAAGTCCTGAGAACAGCTGGGAGTGAACCAACCCCAAACAAAAACCAAACAAAATCACCAGAATATAGAAAGAAAAAAAAAACAAATGTCAAACAACAGTCAAATGGAAAAAGAGGCTGTATATCTATATATACAATGGAATACTATGCAGCTCTAAGAAAAGATAAAATCAGGCAGTTTGCTTCAACCTGGATGGAGCTGGAGGGCATCAAGTGAAATAAGTCAGAGGGAGAAGGACAAATACCGGACAATCTCACTCATCTGTGGTACAGAGAGAGAAAAAACAAAGAAGTATCAAACAATGACAAACCCTTGTCCTTGTATTACAAAACTCAGATACCAAGCAGTGGGGAGAGGTGATGGGAAGGGATGAAGATTGGACTAGAGGTGATGTAGGGCACTGGTAGAGGGTAATGGACACTGGAGATGGTGGGATACAGGGATTGTGTACATAAATACCATACATGTTAACAGAATTTTAATGTTACCTAAATATAGTAAAATGCATTTTTAAACATTTTCAAAAATTATCACTTCTCTGTAGCCTTTACTAAGTAGTAGCTTTGGTATCTTTTTTTCCCTTGTGGTAACTGAGAACCTCACTTATTCCCTATGAAAGTCAGAGTCTTGCTCACAAACTCACAGTTTGGTCTCATCAGCTTCCTTCTGCATGATCTCAAGAATCATGCGGCATGCTTCAGAGGTCCCTTCTGGGCTGGCATGGATGGTGACTGGCTTTTCTGCAGCTCCGGAGTTCTCTTTTCTGTGGATGTCCACTCTGTAGGAAAAGAATCAAGAGCCATAGCATAATCACCTCCAAGACAGGTGCCTAGTTCCAAGAAACTGTCACACCAGCCAACAGAGAGACAGACAGCAAGGACATTCAGACAAGAAAAAGGCATCAGGGGATGGAGTGATACTACAGTGAGTAGGGCATTTGCATTGCATGCAGCTAGCCCGGGGTTTAGTCCTCAGCATCCCATCTGGATCCCTGAGCCTGCCAGGAGTGATTTTTGTTTTGTTTTGTTTTGTTTTGTTTTTGGGTCACACCTGGCAGCACTCAGGGGGTTACTACTGACTCTATGTTCAGAAATCGCTCCTGGCAGGCTTGGGGGACCATATGGGATGCCAGGTTTAGAACCACTGTCCTTCTGCATGCAAGGCAAAAGCCCTACTGCCACGCTATCTCTCCAGCCCAGGAGTGATTTCTGAGTTCAGAGCCAGAAATAATCCCTAAGTGCCACCAGGTGTGGCCCAAGAAAAAGAAAGAAGAAAGAAGAAAAAGGAAGGAAGGGACAAGAAAGAAAGAAAAAGAAAGAAAGAAAGAAAGAAACAAAGAAAGAAAGACAGAAAGAAAGAAAGAAAGAAAGAAAGAAAGAAAGAAAGAAAGAGAGAGAGAGAGAGAGAGAGAAAGAGAGAGAGAGAGAGAGAGAGGGAGGGAGGGAGGGAGGGAGGGAGGGAGGAGGAAGGAAGGAAGGAAGGAAGGAAGGAAGGAAGGAAGGAAGGAAGGAAGGAAGGAAGGAAGGAAGGAAGGAAGGAAGGAAGGAAGGAAGGAAGGAAGGGAAAAAGACATCATCAGTATGTTTGTAACCAATGTTCTTCTCCAAGAAAGCAGCAAACAGTGCAGAGAATCTCGTGCCCAATTTGAATTCTTTGCCATTCCACTGGCAAGACTATTTCTTACAGGTATATGGTGGGACCACACCAACTTGGTCAGGAAGCTGCTTTGTTAAGTATCTTGTGTGGTCTTGCAATCGAAGAATAGAGTAAGTGGGATAAATTCTGTACGCTGGCATAATGCTGGTCTGTGAACTGAACTGTTCATCTAAATCCAAACTCAAATTCAAGGAAGCTTTATAAATCTGAGGGTGGGGTGGAAAACAGAGGTACACCCTCACTATGCCACTCAAGTTTTCTGCTGCATTCACCACTCACTGGCAGCTGGCCTTCTCTCAGGCTTGTGAAATGAATAGCTCAAAAGATTGATGCTGTTATCAGACCTCTTTGGGTCATTGTGGCCCTGACCCATGTGTGTACTTTTAAAACTATGTAGTTGAGGGCTGAAGCAATAGCAGAGTGGGTAGAGTACTTGCCTTGCACACAAGGCTAACTGGAGTTTGGTCTCTGTAACTCCATGTGGTCCCCATAGCTCTGCCAAGAGTGGTCTCTAAATGCAGAGCAAGGAGTAAGCCCTGAGCACCGTTGGGAGTGATAAAAAAAAAAAGAAAAAAGAAAAAAGAAAAAACAAAACCAACCACCCTAAATACTTAACTGACTATATTCCATTTTCCACTGCTGGTTAGAAAGTCCAGATGCAAATTATTGGCCTGTTTCTAAAATATGGGTACATACTTGGAGTAGTCACCTCATTTCAAAAATGCACCTGTAACATACTGATGCCTGAGCTGCAACTTGTGTTCTTTAAGCTACATCCAAGTGTGAGCCATCATGGTATATGCTGGCCTTAATATGTTATAAGTATTCTACATTTTTTATCTGTAACTTTTAACAATTGTGAGAACAAAAACATTACCTTGGCACACACACAAAAAATATCACCTTGGCACAACCAAAAAAACTTGGGGAAAGAAAGAGATAGTTTTAAAATAAAAGTCATGGGGCCACAGAAATAATACAGTGATTAAGACATTTGTCTTGCATGTGGACGACCCAGATTCAACCCCTGGCAACCTATATGGTCTCTGAGCACATCCAGGAGAAACCACTGATCACAGAGCCAGGAAAAAGCCTTGATCATAACCTGGTGTGGCCAAAAACCAATAAAACAAAATAAAATAGGGGCTGGAGCGGTGGCACAAGCGGTAAAGCATCTGCCTTGTGAGCGCTAGCCTAGGAAGGACCACGGTTGGATTCCCCAGCACCCGATATGTTCCCCCAAGCCAGAAGCGATTTCTGAGCGCACAACTCAGGTAATCCTGAGTGTTACCGGATGTGGCCCAAAAAACAAAAACAAACAAACAAACAAAAGAACAAAATAAAATAGTCACCTGGCAGTAATTCTCCTTTCTATCTTATGATTAAGAATTCTTTTTTTTTTTTTTTAAGAATTCTTAGGACTCTTACAAGTAGGGTTATTACTTAAAGAGTAACTCAGACACTTTGAAGGAAATGTTTTCTTTTCTTAGTTATGAAAAACTCAAAAAATATTCTGAATCAAAGGCATGAGGCACATAAATACCTCATATTGTAAGTAACTTGACACCTTGCAATCTAAGAGCTTTCATCATAATTATCTCATTCAATCTTCCCAACTGTTCTAATTATCACAATAATCTTAGTTTAGAGAAGAACCAATTGATATTCAGAGAAGCTAAATCACCCCCCACCAAATCATAGAGCCATAAAATGGCAAAGCTAAAGATGGGTCTTTGTTTTCAAGTTCTGTGCTTTGTACATTTCATCATGCTGTGGTCTTATGACTACACAAGAATATGCATAAATCAAAGTGGAATAAAAGAAAACACACAGTCTATTTCAAAATGGAAAATACTAACCGGAGAGTCATTTTACCCATTGTAACTCCCACTACCAGTTCAATCTCCTTCAATAGAGAGAACAAAATGTACAGCTACCATATTTTATTTCATGCTGAATTTGCCAGTGACTCACCTTGCTTTGTGAAACGCTGCTAGGTAGTCACAAGGAAAGACTATCACTTGGTCCCACACGTGGGAGAGGAGCTAAGTGCTAGGGAAGGATCTCACAGAGTCCAGTCCCCTTCAGATGCAGTTTTAGAAATAAATGTATTCAGAAGCACTCATTTGCTTCTGAGAGAAATTCTTAGCTAGAAATACATTAGTATCTTCTCTATGAACCTTGAGTGCTTCAGAGCAGGAACTTTAGACCACTGACATGAAAGCTTCTCCAAGTCCCAGCTTACTATTAGTGCATTAGTAGTTTGATTTAAAGAAGCTATATCCCAACCAGTGCACCTCTCCCACAAGCGCTAGCAACCGGAGGATGTCTGGGACTCACTAGCACACAGGGGACCCTATCAGAAGCAAGCAAAGGGAGCCCCAAAGGCACGTACCGGGACTGGGTCTGCTTAGTGATGTTCTTTATGGTCAAGCCTTCCTTTCCGATGATGGCACCAACAAACTGGGTGGGAACCAGGATCCGCAGTGGAAAATCAATCTGTCTGGCCTGAGAAGAGCCCCCAGGGGCGTGGCCTTGGTCTCGGGAAGAGTGGTCCCCACGCTGGGCTCGATGAGGGGGCGAAGGGGAGCTCACCTCTTCATCCGGGATGTAGGACATCTTGAAGGAGTAGTTCTCAAACTGATGCCCGCTCAGCTTCTCGATGGCTCTGCAACGCAGCAAGGGAAGGTGAGCTTCCGTAGAGACAAGTCAGAGAAGCCCCTCTCACCAGCAGCCTGTTCCCTTAACAACAGTCCAAGTGGGTGGCACAACCTAGCTGAGTGCACAGCTCTCAGCCAGAGACTCCAACTCTGCTCCTCGGTGCTTGTGTTTGTTTACTTTCTGGTTTTTTTTTTCTTTACAACTGGTTCAACGCTGTCAATCTTCACCAAAAGCTTTTTTGGGCTTTGGGCCACAGCTGGCAGTACTCAGGGCATAATCTGTGTCCAGGGAATCACTCCTGGTGGTGCTTGGAGAACCATATAGGGTGCTGGGGATCAAAGTGAGGTTGGCTGTGTGCAAGGCAAGCTCTTTGCCTGCTGTACTATCACTCCGGTTCAAGAGTTTTTATTTTTTTAATCATTCCTAGTTAACTGTTTGTTTTTTTTGGGGGGGGGCACACCCGGCGATGCTCAGAGATTACTCCTGGTTATCTGCTCAGAAATAGCTAGCTCTTGGCAGGGACGGGGGACCATATGGGACACCGGGATTCAAACCAAGCGCCTTAGGTCCTGGATCGGCTGCTTGCAAGGCAAACATTGCTGTGCTATTTCTCCAGCCCCCATTCCTAGTTCTTATCTCTGAATTTTAAATACTAAGTATTACAGTGAAAAAGAGAAAAAACTAAGCACAATTTCACAACAAAACTTACAAAAAAAAGTAGATGAAAAAAATGTAGGTGAGGGGCTACAGCCTTGAGTTGTGAAGAAAGAGCAGACAAGCCAATTGAGTCGAGGGGAACAGGCATGGCATAGCATGCTGCCTTGGCTGTCTCTGTAATAGCTGCTCTTCCTCCAGGACACATTTCATATAAATTTGCTGAGTCAGAGAATATGAAAAACTACGAACAGTATCAGGTACTGCCCAGCCTCCTTCTGGATATGCGTCAGCATTCACCATCTGAGAACTGTGCGTGCTTTGACAGCACGTATGCTAAAACTGGAATGTCACTATCTGAGAACAGTCAAGAAAGTATTAGTTGGGCGGGGGGGGGGGGGAGAGTGACAGCACAGTGAGTGGGCATTTGTTTGCCTTGCACATGGCCAACTTGGGTTCGATCCCCAAGCATCCCATACGGTCCCCTAAGCCCCCAAGCATGCCAGGAGTTATTTCTAAGCACAAAGCCAGGAGTAAGTCCTAGGCACCACCAGGTGTGCCCTCCCCAAAAAGCAAGCATTAGTTTTCTTGGACCCAATGAATAATGCTATTTTTAAATAGTCATCAATTTGATAAAAATCAAGAGACATCCCACTCTTTCTTTTTAAAAGTACACATAAGTACACGGTAGCGCAATGATGGGGTATTTTTCCTTGCATGT